>NC_041388.1:483453413-483541106 GCF_002162155.2 Triticum dicoccoides
CCGCGTCGCGCCGCCCGGAGCCGCGTCGCGCCGCCCCGACGACTCCGGTGGCCGGATCCGGCGTCCCCCGCTCCAGCGACCTCGCCGGCCCTCTTCCCCGAGCTCCGGCGCCGACTCCGGCGAGCTCCCCGTCCAACCTCGTCAACCGTGCCCGATCTAGATCCGCCGCTACAGTAACCCTAGAGGTTGACCCTTTTTCTGCCTAAGTCCCCAGTATTTTTAGCTAACTTCATCATGTCATATCTTTGCATCTGTGGCCCCGTTTTGGGCGTGTAGCATATCAAATTGTTCGTCTGGATGTGCACTTCATTTCATTCCATTACACCATGTTCATTTGAGATCATCTTGACGCCCTAAATGCTGTTGCAAGAGTGCTATGTAATGTTAGCGTCTGTCTCTTATCAGTTTATGGACATTTGTCATTTTTGCCATGTTTAATGTGTGCCTCCTATGAACTTGAGCCCTACATGTGTTTTGTTGTATGCCATGCCATCTTTATAGGGGTGTATTCCATGTATTTTTGTGATCATTGTAGTGACTAGCACAAGCATGCAAAGTAGCTCTCATGATGTTGCTGATTTAAGGGGCTTAGAATTCTTCTAAGTCATTTCCCTGATAATATTTTTATGCCATGTATTCATGTTGCTACAAAGTGATCCATGCCTCTTTTGAGCATGTTCAGTAAGGATGTTTTGGAGATATTGTTATGCCCTATCCATCCATGTCTTTGTTTGCAATTATGGAGTACCCTAGCATGACTCAATCTTGCTCTACTTTTGCTATAAAATGTTCCTGGCAGATTGTTTATGTGTTAATCAATTTTGCCGAGGTTGTTGTAGTTGATCCATGCATGCTGTGAGAGTGTTCTTGCCATGGTTAGCTTATTTATCATGTCTACTTGCTGGGTGTATGCTTAGCTTGTCATGCAATGCCGTGTGGTGAGTGCATCGAGCTCGCAAACATGCCTACGTAATTCTGTTTTGCCATGTTCCAGTTTTTCTGCTAAGTCTGAATCTGTTAACGAAACTTGCTATTTCACATGGTTGCCATTGTATCTTATGATCCTTTTTGGCTTATGGTCAGTAAGGGACTTTTGTTATATGCTTTGTGTAGTTTCATGCCATGCCTTGCTTTGCCATGATATGTTCCTGTAGCATGTTGTTATCTTGCTCTAAACATTGCTTCCTGATGTTAAATCCTGCCATGTTATTTTCACTAAGTCTGTGAACCTGATATCTTTTGCATTTTTGCCATGCTTGTTTGAACTTGCTTTTGTGTGAATTAGCCGTAGCTCAGTGTTCATCTTTTGTCAAGCATCTTGAGTGGATCACTGCCATGTGATTTGTTGCTATGTTAGAGTGCAGTAGCTTATTTTTCTTGATGCATTTAGATGGCCTCATGCTGTTAATCGCAGCTTTGTGCCATTATTGTTTTGCTTGCCATTTGCAAACCGTGCATCCGATTCCGGTGATCTTTATATCGATTTCGACCGAAATCAACTCACCTTTCCAGTGGCACTCTTGGTTTTACATGTTGAGGCCTGGTTCAATCTTTCCTTTCCGAAGCATGCATATGCATTGCATATCACATCCCGCATATCATGCCATGTTTTTGCATCATGTTGCTTGCGCATTGCACCGTGGTTGATTGTATCTCCCTTTGCTTGTGTTCTTGCTTTGGGTAGATCCGGGAGACGAGTACGTGATCGAGGAACCCGTTGGTAATGTTTACGTGGATCAAGCTTACGTCAACTCGGAGACCTTTCCAGGCAAGATGACCATACCCTCGAAATCACTTCTATCTTATTGCTATGCCTATGCTACGATACTTACCAATTGCTTATCATGCCTCCCGTATTGCCATGTCAAACCTCTAACCCACCTTGTCCTAGCAAACCGTTGTTTGGCTATGTTACCGCTTTGCTCAACCCCTCTTATAGCGTTGTTAGTTGCAGGTGAAGATTGGAGTTTGTTCCTTGTTGGAACATGTTTATTGTTGGGATATCATTATTATATCTTGTCTACTTTAATGCATATATATACTTGGTAAAGGGTGGAAGGCTCGGCCTTATGCCTGGTGTTTTGTTCCACTCTAGCCGCCCTAGTTTCCGTCATACTGGTGTTATGTTCCTTGATTTTGCGTTCCTTACACGGTTGGGTTATAATGGGAACCCCTTGACAGTTCACCTTGAATAAAACTCCTCCAGCAAGGCCCAACCTTGGTTTTACCATTTGCCACCTAGCCTTTTTCCCTTGGGTTCTGCGGACTCAAGGGTCATCTTTATTTTAAACCCCCCCGGGCCAGTGCTCCTCTGAGTGTTGGTCCAACTTGTCAGCCGCCGGTGGCCACCAGGGGCAACTCTGGGCTGGCCTACCGGAAGTTTGGACAATCCGATGTGCACTGAGAACAAGATATGTGCAGCTCCTATCGGGATTTGTTGGCACATTCAGGTGGCTTTGCTGGTTTAGTTTTACCATTGTCGAGATGTCTTGTAACCGGGATTCCGAGTCTGATCGAGTCGTCCTGGGAGAAGGAATATCCTTCGTTGACCGTGAGAGCTTGTGATGGGCTAAGTTGGGACGCCCCTGCAGGGATTTGATCTTTCGAAAGCCGTGCCCGCGGTTATGGGCAGATGGGAATTTGTTAATGTCCGGTTGTAGAAAACCTGAAACTCTACTTAATTAAAATGGATCAACAGCGTGTGTAGCCGTGATGGTCTCTTTTCGGCGGAGTCAGGGAAGAGAACACGGTCTCGGGTTATGCTTGAACATAAGTAGACTTGGATCACTTCTTGATCATACTTTCACAAACGTGCTTTGCCTTCTCTTCTCGCTCTCATTTGCGTATGTTAGCCACCATATAAGCTAGTTCTCGCTGCAGCTCCACCTCATACCTTTTCCCTACCCATAAGCTTAAATAGTCTTGATCGCGAGGGTGTGAGATTGCTGAGTCCCCGTGACTCATAGATTACTTCAAAACCAGATTCAGGGACCGATGATACCATTCTAGGAGATGCGACTGAGCTCAAGTGGGAGTTCGATGAGGACTCAGGACAAAACTACATTTCCTTTCCAGACGATCAGTAGTGGAGCCCAGTTGGGGCGATCGGGGACATTATGCATTTAGGGTTGTCTTTATTTTGGTTCCGTAGTCGGACCTTGATTGTATCTGGATGATTGTAATGCTATATTTATGTATTGTGTGACGTGGCGAGTGTAAGCCAACTATGTACCTTTTTTCTTATTCAGTACATGGGATGTGTACAGATTACCCCTCTTGCGACATTGCCTACAATGCGGTTATGCCTCTAAGTCGTGCTCCGGCACGTGGGAGATATAGACGCATCATGGGTGTTACACCATCTCCCTTGGATTTGGGATGAACTCTACCTTGTATATTTCCCTTTGATTGTTCATGTACCTTGTGGATCGTGTGTGGATTTTATCTAGTGGATGTGTGATTGGACTTGTTCTTGAGTGTTCCTCTTGTGATTTCTGATGACCCACAAGTATAGGGGATCAATTGTAGCTCTTTCTGATAAGTAAGAGTGTCAAACCCAACGAGGAGCAGAAGGAAATGACAAGTAGTTTCTAGTAAGGTCATGTCTGCAAGTGATGAAATTATAAGTAGCAAAGTAGTTTGATAGCAAGATAATTTGTAACGAGCAAGTAACGATAGTAGTAACAAAAGTGCAGAAAGGTAGCCCAATCCTTTTGAGGCAAAGGACATGCCATAACGGTCTCTTATAATAAGCAAAGCGTTCTTGAGGGTACACGGGAATTTCATCTAGTCACTTTCATTATGTTGGTTCGATTCATGTTCGCTACTTTGATAATTTGATATGTGGGTGGACCGGTACTTAGGTGTTGTTCTTACTTGAACAAACCTCCTACTTATGATTAACCCTCCCACAAGCATCCACAACTACGAGAAAAGTATTAAGAATAAATTCTAACCATAGCATTAAACTTTTGGATCCAATCGGCCCCTTACGGAATAGCGCATAAAGTGGGGTTTAAGCTTCTGTCACTCTTGCAACCCATCATCTAATTGCTACTCCACAATGCATTCCCTTAGGCCCAAATATGGTGAAGTGTCATGTAGTCGACGTTCACATGACACCACTAAGGGAATCACAACATACATACTATCAAAATATCGAACACATATCAAATTCACATGATTAATTGCAACATGATTTCTCCCGTGACCTCAAGAACAAAGGTAACTAATCACAAATGATAAACATACTCATGATCAGAGGGGTATTAAATAGCATATTGGATCTGAACATATAATCTTCCACCAAATAAACCATATAGTAATCAACTACAAGATGTAATCAACACTACTAGTCACCCACAAGTACCAATCTATAGTTCCGGTAACAAGATTGAACACAAGAGATGAACTAGGGTTTGAGAGGAGATGGTGTTGTTGAATATGTTGATGGAGAATGCCCTCCCCAAGATGGGAGAGCTGTTGGTGATGATGATGACGATGATTTCCCCCTCCGGGAGGGAAGTTCCCCAGGCGGAATCGCTTCGCCGGAGGGCAAAAGTGCTCCTGCCCAAGTTCCGCCTCGAGGCGGCGGCGCTTCGTCCCGAAAGTCCTCCCTTTATTTTTTCTAGGTCAAAATGACTTATATACCAAAATATGGGCACCGGAGGTGGGCCGAGGAGGCCACAACCCCCCCAGGGCACGTGAGGGGGCCCTGGCGTGCCCAGGTGGGTTGTGCCCACCTGGTGGCCCCCCTCTGGTAGTTATTTGCTCCAATAATTCTTATATATTCCATAAAAAATTCCCGTGAAGTTTCAGCTTGTTTGGAGTTGTGCAGAATAGGTGGCGTGACGTAGCTTTTCCAGGTCCAGGTTTCCAGCTGCCAGAATTCTCCCCTTTGGTGTGTACCTTGCGAATTATGAGAGAAAAGGCATTAGAATTACTCCAAAAAGCATTATTATGGATAAAAACATCATAAATAACAGTAAGAAAACATTATGCAAAATGGACGTATCAACTCCCCCAAGCTTAGACCTTGCTTGTCCCCAAGCAAAAAATCGAAATCGAAAAACATGTCCACATGCTTTGAGAGGGAGGTGTCGATAAAAACAAAATACGATCATAGAAGCATCATGTTGATTATTATAACAGCAACAAAATTAAACATATGACTTTTATCATAGAACTTTCATCATATAATTCTCATGAATAAGTAATAGTTCATCACACAATCAAAGTATAAAGCAAAAACTCTATTAGAAACCAACAAACCATGTTCTCAATCAGCTTTGCAACTACAATTCACCATCTTTTCAGGAAGGTTCACGTGGCTTCTATGATTGCTAACACTCATCTCGTACCCATGAGTAAAACATTCCAACCGGACACATAGAAAGATAGGGGCTTATGGTTTCGCCTCCCAACATACTCACCTCAAGGGTGATGTCAACAATAATAACTCATTCCACCCATATTCAACTGGACATATGTGCCTAGACCTTTCCTCACTACATGATGCTTGCCAAATGAGAAAAATAAAAAGGAATAGAGAGAAAAAACTTTGACTTTTCCATAAAGTAAAAGATAGGCCCTTCGTAGAGGGAAGCAGAGGTTGCCATGCACTTATTTGTTTGTATGCTCAATCCCTCAGTGCAAAAGAACGTCACATTACATTGCCTCTTGTGATAGCGACCTTTATTATGCAGTCTGTCGCTTTTATTCTTCACCATCACAAGTTCATGCAACGCTCAATTTTCTCTTACACTAAATGATCTCACACTTCAAGAAGCAATTTTTATTTCCTTTTTGCACTGATGACAACTTACTTGAGGGATCTTGCTCAATCCCTTAGGTAGGTATGGTGGACACTTGAAAATAGATTGGGTTTAAGGGTTTTTGGATGCACAAGTAGTATCTCTACTTAGTGCAGAATTTTTGGCTAGCAAAGATAGGGGGCAAGCACCATATGTTAAAGGATCTATGACAATATGACTTCTGTGTGAATAGGAACAAACATAAATCATTAAGTTGTCTTGCTTGTCCAACATCAACAATTTTGGCATATAATATTTTGATGAGGGCTCACAATCACAAAAGATTTCTAGGATAGTATATTTATATGTGAATCTTCTCTTCCCTTATTAATTCTTTCATGAGTTGCATCATTGACTAATGCTATGTTTATCAATCTCTAATAAATTTTTTTACTTATAATTTTCCTTATGTGGTGCCATCACCTACCATAGAATCAGTATATAATCTTTTCTTTATTTAATTCCTTTATTTTATTTGTTTCCTTTCTTATTTCTTTTCTTTTATTTGCAACATGAAAGTAAAGAAAGCAAAAACTCATACTAAACTTTATTATATAACCCGCACACGATTACAAGGATAGACCACTAAGCAAATTCTCAAAGAGGAAAGGATTGAACTAAACTTTTATTCATCTAAAGCAAAAGGATCGAACTAAAATAAGTAAAAGCAAAAAGATAGTGGGATGATACGATACCAGGGCACCTCCCCCAAGCTTGGCGGAAGCCATGGGGAGTGCCCATACCCGATACTCAGTTCTCCTTTCATGGTGAAGATGGTGGATGGTGATGAAGTGATCCTATCTTTAAGGATTAGAAGATTCTCCAATCGAAGGATGACGCTCCTGAGGTGGGTGATGTGCTCTTGATGCAGAATATTCTCACGAGTGAGATACTTATTTTGTATGCTAACTATTTCAATGATGTGAAAGGCTGCAATCTCAGCAGGAGTAAGATGAGTAAGGTGAGGTTTAAGGATATCTTCCTTCTCCTCGTAAGCTGGCAGTGCTTGTTCGAAGACCGGAGGCTGGTCTACAGTAACCTCCTTGCTCTCGTCTCCTCTGACAGCTCCCGCGGGCTCTTCTCTCTTTAGCTCGATCTTCATCAACCGAGCATCCTCTTCCACGACGTTGGAGGAAGAAGAAGACATGATGCCTAGCCCAACAGATCTAACAGAAAAATAGCAAGAAAAGAGAACAGAGGGTTTCTCCGCGATACGGTGATCAACAGGTTTGGGAAGTATATATAGTTTTTTTATCTTGGAGGACAAGTATATGGTAGAAAAACGGAGTACGGAAGGTGTCCCAGGTGGGCACAACCCACCTGGGCAAGCCTGCCTGGCGCGCCCTGGTGTCTTGTGCACACCAGGGGACACTTCCTGAAAGTTTCTTTATTCCCAAAATTCTAAAATATTCAAAAATTGATAAAAAATATTTTTGTGGATTTTTCGGAGTCTGTTTACTTACCGTATCACGTACCTCCTTATTCTCACGATTCCGGAGTGTTCCGGAAGGACTCTTCTTTGTGTTCTTCCGGTGTCATAGTTTGGATAATATTACTTTCAATATTAATAGGCGTACCTGAGATATAATGCTTTATTCATTGCCCATTGACAACCTTCAGGTTAGTACCTTCAGAATTATTTATTTTGATGGCTCTAGACCGGTAAACCTCCTCGATGACGTATGGGCCTTCCCATTTTGAGAGGAGTTTTCCTGCAAAGAATCTGAAACGAGAGATGTACAAATAACATATTATCCGACTTTAAACTCACGCTTTTGAATTCTTTTGTCATGCCATATTTTTACTTTTTCTTTAAATAACTTTACATTTTCATAAGTTTGGGTTCTCCATTCATCTAATGAGCTAATATGAAATAACCTCTTTTCACCAGCAAGTTTGAAATCATAATTGAGTTCTTTGATTGCCCAATATGCTTTATGTTCTAACTCAAGAGGCAAATGACAAGCTTTTCCATCAACCATTTTATAAGGAGACATACCCATAGGATTTTTATATGTTGTTCTATAAGCCCAAAGTGCATCATCTAATTTCTTAGACCAATTCTTCCTGGACCTATTGACAGTCTTTTGCAATATTAATTTTATTTCTCTATTGCTAAGTTCAACTTGACCACTAGACTGAGGATGATAAGGTGATGCAATTCTATGGTTAACATCATACTTGGCGAGCATTTTACGAAAAAATCACCATGAATAAAGTGTGAACCGCCATCAGTCATTAAATATCTAGGGACTCCAAACCTTGGGAAAATAACTTCCTTAAGCATTTCAATAGAGGTGTTGTGATCGGCACTACTAGTTGGAATAGCTTCTACCCATTTAGTAACATAATCAACAACAACCAAAATATGTGTATACCCATTAGAGGAAAGAAAATGTCCCATGTAATAAAATCCCCAAACATCAAATGGTTCAATAGCAAGTGAATAATTCATAGGAATTTCTTGACGCTTACCGATATTACCTATCCTTTGACATTCATCACAAGATAAGACGAACTCATGGGCATCTTTGAAGAGAGTAGGCCAATAAAATCCAGATTGCAATACCTTGTGAGCAGTTCTATCTCCAGCATGATGCCCTCCATAAGCCTCAGAGTTACATTTCCGTAGGATTTGTCCCTTCTCATGCTCAGGTACACAACGTCTAATAATACCATCGACTCCTTCTTTATAAAGATGTGGGTCATCCCAAAAGTAATGTCTTAAATCATAGAAGGATTTTTTTCTTTTGTTGATATGTAAAGCTAGGTGGTAAATATTTAGCAACAATGTAATTAACATAATCAGCATACTAAGGAGTACTATGAGAAACATTTATTCTAGCTAACTGCTCATCAGGAAAACTATCATCAATAGGTAGTGGCTAACAAGCACATTTTCAAGCCTAGAAAAATTATCAGCAATTGGGTTCTCAGCTCCTTTTCTATCAATGATATGTAAATCAAATTCTTGTAACAAGAGAACCCATCAAATAGGTCTAGGTTTAGCATCTTTCTTTTCCATAAGATATTTAATAGCAGCATGGTCTGTGTGAACAGTTACTTTGGAATCAACAATATAAGGTCTAAATTTATCACAAGCAAACACAACTGCTAAGAATTCCTTTTCAGTAGTGGCATAATTTCTTTAAGCACTGTCTAGAGTTTTACTAGCATAATGAATAACATTAAGTTTCTTATCAACTCTTTGTAATAGAACAACACCAACAGCATAATCACTAGCATCACACATAATTTCAAAAGGCAAGTTCCAATCAGGTGGTTGAACAATAGGTGTAGAAATTAAAGCTTTATTAAGTGTTTCAAAGGCTTCTAAACAATCATCATCAAAAACAAAAGGAATGTCCTTCTGCAAGAGATTAGTAAGAGGCCTAGAAATTTTTGAAAATTCTTTGATAAATCTCATATAGAAACCAGCATGACCTAAGAAACTACGAATACCTTTTATATATTTAGGACATGGCATTTTCTCAATTGCATCAACCTTAGCTTGGTCCACTTCAATACCTCTTTCATAAATTTTATGACCCAAGACAATGCCTTCATTAACCATAAAGTGGCACTTCTCCCAATTCAAGACAAGATTTATTTGTTCACATCTCTGCAAAACTCGATCAAGATTGCTTGAACAATCATCAAATGACTTCCCATAAACAGAAAATTCATCCATGAAAACCTCAACAATATTTTCACAGATGTCAGAGAATATAGCAGTCATACATCTTTGAAAGGTAGCAGGTGCATTACATAAACCAAAAGGCATACATCTATAAGCATAAGTTCCAAAGGACAAGTAAAAGTGGTCTTTTCTTGATCATGTTGAGAAACATGTATTTGTGAAAAGCCAGAATATCCATCAAGGAAGCAAAAGTGTGTGTGCTTAGATAATCTTTCAAGCATTTGATCAATAAAAGGCAAAGGGTAATGATCTTTTCTAGTTGCTTTGTTTAATTTTCTAAAATCAATTACCATTCTATAGCCTGTGACAATTCTTTGTGGAATAAGTTCATTCTTATCATTAGGAACAACAGTTATACCTCCTTTCTTAGGAACACAATGAACACGACTTACCCATCTACTATCAGCTATGGGATAGATTATACCTGCTTCCAGAAGTTTTAATATTTCCGTTCTTACCACTTCTTTCATCTTCGGATTTAACTGACGTTGGTGATCAACAATGGGTTTAGCATCAAGTTCCATATTAATTTTGTGCTAACATAGAGTGGGACTAATGCCCTTTAAATCATCAAGAGTATATCCAATAGCAGCTTGGTGCTTCCTTAGAACTTTCAATGATCTTTTTCTTTATGTTCTGAAAGGTTAGCAGTAATAATAGGATATATCTTTTTTCATCAAGATAAGCATATTTCTAAGTGTCTAGCAATTGTTTTAATTCAAACACAGGATCACCTTTAGGTGGAGGAGGACCTCCTAGAGTTTCAATGGGCAAATTATGTTTAAGCAGAGGACATTGTTCAAAGAAAATTCTATCTATTTCATTTCTTTCATGCATATGTAAATCATTTTCATGGTCTAGCAAATATTGTTCTAAAGGATCAGTAGGTGGTACATCAATAGAAGCAAGACTCATCCTTACTAGGCAATTCTTTTTCATGAAGATTTCTACTAAACTTGGAAAAATTAAACTCATGAGACTCATCACCAAAGCTAACACCAACAGTTTGTTTCTTACAATCTATCTTAGCATTAACTGTATTCAATAAAAGGTCTACCAAAAATAACGGGACAAAAGTCATCTTGTGGGGAACCAAGAACAAGAAAATCAGTAGGGTATTTTATTAGCTAGTTTAATAGTAACATCTATTTCTTCTAACTCTGTAGGTGCTATGTCTTTCATAATTTCTTGATATAAGGTGTAAGGAATAACACTCACACTAGCACCCATGTCATATAAACCATGATAATAGTGATCTCCTATTTTAACTGAGATGACAGGCATGCCAACAACGAGTCTATGTTTATCTTTCTTATCAGGTTTGGCAATTCTAGCAGCTTCTTCATAGAAGTAAATAACATGCCCATCCATATCTTCTTCGAAGAGATCTTTAACCATAGCAATACTAGGTTCAACTTTAATTTGTTCATCAGGTTTAGGTGTTCTAATGTAGCTTTTGTTAATCACAGTTCAAACTTTAGCATGTTCCTTTATCCTAACAGGGAAGGTGGTTTCTCAATATAAGCAGAAGGAACAACTGGATCACCATTATAAAGTATAGTTTCTTCTTTAACTGGTACCGGTTCTTCAATTTCTTCTTCAATAGGTGGGTGATATTTAAACCACTTCTCCTTAGGGAGTTCAACATGAGTAGAAAAAGATCCACAAAAGGAGGCTACTATCTTAGAGTCAAGTCCATATTTAGTGCTAAACTTTTGAAAAGCATCAGTATCCATAAAAGATTTAACACAATCATACTCAAGTTTAATACCTGACTCTTTACCTTTGTCGAGTTCCCAATCTTTAGAGTTGCATTTAATTCTTTCCAAAAGATCCCACCGGAATTCAATAGTCTTCTTCATAAAGGAACCAACACAAGAAGTATCAAGCATGGTTTGATCATTACGAGACAGCCGAGCATAATTTTTTTGGATAATAATTTCTCTTGAGAGCTCATGATTGGGGCATGAATATAACATTGACTTAAGCCTGCCCAAGCTAGGGCGATACTTTATCCTTCACGAGGCCAAACATTATATATATAATTCCGATCACGATGAACTAGATGCATAGGATAATTTTTTTGGTGGAACTCCAATTTCAAACGATCCCAATTCCATGATCCAATATCATCGCATAGCCTATACCATGCCAATGCTTTTCCCTTCAAAGATAAAGGGAAAACCTTCTTCATAACTTTATCTCTGGGTAAACCTGCACGCTTAAACAATCCACAAATTTGTTCCACATATATCAAGTGCATATCAGGATGTTTGTTTCCATCTCCTGCATAAGGATTAGCTAGCAGTTGTCCTATCATACCCGAAGGAATTTCATATTCAATATTTTTAGTAGGTGCAGTAGGTTGAGGGGTAGCTAATTGTGGTTCCGCACGAGGTGAAGATACCCCAAACAAACACCTCAAAGGATTGTTTTCCATAGTAACAAGTAACAATAAATTTCAGCACACTATATAAATGTTTCCTTACCAAATTCCACTTACCAAAGGTGCTTCACTCCCCGGCAATGGCGCTAGAAAATAGCCTTGATGACCCACAAGTATAGGGGATCAATTGTAGCTATTTTCTATAAGTAAAAGTGTCGAACCCAACGAGGAGCAGAAGGAAATGACAAGTAGTTTCCAGTAAGGTGATGTCTGCAAGAGCTGAAATTGTAAGTAGCAGAGTAGTTTGACAGCAAGATAATTTGTAACAAGCAAGTAACGATAGTAGTAACAAAAGTGCAGCAAGGTATCCCAATCCTTTTGAGGAAACGGACAGGCCAAAACGGTCTCTTATAATAAGCAAAGAGTTCTTGAGGGTACATGGGAATTTCATCTAGTAACTTTCATCAAGTTGGTTTGATTCGTGTTCGCTACTTTGATAATTTGATATGTGGGTGGACCGGTGCTTAGGTGTTGTTATTACTTGAACAAACCTCCTACTTATGATTAACCCTCCCGCAAGCATCCGCAACTATGAGAAAAGTATTAAGAATAAATTCTAACCCTATTAAACTTTTGGATCGAATCGGTCCCTTACGGAATAGCGCATAAACTAGGGTTTAAGCTTCTGTCACTCTCGCAACCCAACATCTAATTGCTACTCCACAATGCATTCCCTTAGGCCCAAATATAGTGAAGTGTCATGTAGTCGACGTTCACATGACACCACTAAGGGAATCACAACATACATACTATCAAAATATCAAACACGTATCAAATTCACATGATTACTTGCAACATGATTTCTCTCGTGACCTCAAGAAGAAAGGTAACTACTCACAAATGATAAACATGCTCATGATCAGAGGGGTATTAAATATCATATTGGATCTGAACATATAATCTTCCACCAAATAAACCATATAGTAGTCAACTACAAGATGTAATCAACACTACTAGTCACCCACAAGTACCAATCTATAGTTCCGGTAACAAGATTGAACACAAGAGATGAAAGGGTTTGAGAGGAGATGGTGTTGTTGAAGATGTTGATGGAGATTGCCCTCCCAAAGATGGGAGAGTTGTTGGTGATGATGATGGCGATGATTTCCCCCTCCGGGAGGGAAGTTCCCCCGGCAAAATCGCTCCGCCGGTGTCGGAGTAATTAGCCACGGGTAGCCTCATCAGATCCCCATGGCGTTTCAAGACATCGGGGCCGGCTGCGCCCCTCAAGAATCGAAGACCGAAGCGCCGCCTTCTCGCAGCCGGCTGGTCCAAGCGGCCGGCTGCCAGAAGACGGCAAGGCCCAGAGGGCGGTCTCAAAGTGGGCCGACTTCTAGCGTGCGATGATGTCTACTACACAACCTTCTTCTTGTAGATGTTGTTGGGCCTCCAAGTGCAGAGGTTTGTTGGACAGTAGTAAATTTCCCTCAAGTGGATGACCTAAGGTTTATCAATCCGTGGGAGGCGTAGGATAAAGATGGTCTCTCTCAAACAACCCTGCAACCAAATAACAAAGAGTCTCTTGTGTCCCCAACACACCCAATACAATGGTAAATTGTATAGGTGCACTAGTTAGGCGAAGATATTGTGATACAAGTGCAATATGGATGGTAGATATAGGTTTTTGTAATCTGAAAATATAAAAACAGCAAGGTAACTAATGATAAAAGTGAGCAAAAACGGTATTGCAATGCGTTGAAACAAGGCTCAGGATTCATACTTTCACTAGTGCAAGTTCTCTCAACAATAATAACATAATTGGATCATATAACTATCCCTCAACATGCAACAAAGAGTCATTCCAAAGTCACTAATAGCGGAGAACAAACGAAGAGATTATTGTAGGGTACGAAACCACCTCAAAGTTTTTTTTTCTGATCGATCTATAATAGAGTTCGTACTAGAATAGCACCTTAAGACACAAATCAACCAAAACCCTAATGTCACCTAGATACTCCAATGTCACCTCAAGTATCCGCGGGTATGATCATACGATATGCATCACACAATCTTAGATTCATCTATTCAACCAACACAAATAACTTCAAAGAGTGCCCCAAAGTTTCTACCGGAGAGTCAAGATGAAAACGTGTGCCAACCCCTATGCATAAGTTCACGAGGTCACGGAACTCGCAATTTGATCACCAAAACATACATCAAGTGGACCACATGATATCCCATTGTCACCACATATAAGCACATGCAAGACATACATCAAGTGTTCTTAAATCCTTAAAGACTTAATCCGATAAGGTAACTTCAAAGGGAAAACTCAATTCATCACAAGAGAGTAGAGGGGGAGAAACAACATAAGATCCAACTTTAATAGCAAAGCTCGCAATACATCAAGATCATACCACCTCAAGAACACGAGAGAGAGAGAGAGAGATCAAACACATAGCTACTGGTACATACCCTTAGCCCCGAGGGAGAACTACTCCCTCCTCGTCATGGAGAGCACCGGGATGATTAAGATGGCCACCGGAGAGGGATTCCCCCCTTCGGCAGGGTGCCGGAACGGGTCTAGATTGGTCTTCGATGGCTACGGAGGCTTCTAGCGGCGGAACTCCCGATCTATTCTGCTCTCCGATGTTTTTAGGGTATATGGACATATATAGGCGAAAGAAGTCGGTCAGGGGAGCCACAAGGGGCCCACGAGGGTGGGGGGCACGCTGAGGGGGTAGGGTGCGCCTCCCTGCCTCGTGGCTTCCTCAAAGCTTCCCTGACGTCTACTCCAAGTCTCCTGGATTGCTTCCGTTCCAAAAATAACTCTCCCGAAGGTTTCATTCCATTTGGATTCCGTTTGATATTCCTTTTCTTCGAAACACCGAAATAGGCAATAAAACATCAATTTGGGCTGGGCCTCCGGTTAATAGGTTAGTCCCAAAAATAATATAAAAGTGTTTAGTAAAGCCCATGAACATCCAAAACAGAGAATATAATAGCATGAATACTTCATAAATTATAGATACGTTGGAGACGTATCAGCATCCCCAAGCTTAATTCCTGCTCGTCCTCGAGTAGGTAAATGATAAAAGAAAGAATTTATGAAGTGTGAATGCTAGCAGGTGCACAAGTTTGATCAACGGTAATTTTAATCACCTTTTCTAGCATCATTATATATCATAACAGTAGCTCAACTCATAGGACTTCTCATGATCAAGTAACAAGATATTCACATGTTAAAGTATAGATCATAAACTTTCTTGAAAACTAACAAACCGTGTTATTAGTCATCAAACAATTACAATTCATCTTATTTCCAGGAAGGGTCTATGTCATAGCTTTGATTCAGCAAACTTCACATACTCAACTATTATTTAGTCTTTCACAATTGCTAACACTCACGTGATATTTATGGGTTCAAAGTTTTAATCAGACACAGAGAAAGATAGGGGCTTATAGATTCGCCTCCCAACCATTTACCTCAAGGGTAATGTCAACAATAATAGTTCATGATGCCTTACATCCAAATATATATATATATATATATATATATATATATATATATATATATATATCAGGATCTTTCCAACACAATGTGCTTGCCAAAGGATAAAATGTAAAAAGGAAAGGTGAAGATCACCATGACTCTTGCATAAGGTATAAGACAAGAATAAAAGATAGGCCCTTCGCAGAGGGAATCAGAGGTTGTCATGCGCTTTTATAGTTGGATGCACAAAATCTTAATGCGAAAGAACGTCACTTTATATTGCCACTTGTGATAGGGACCTTTATTATGCAGTCTGTCGCTTTTATTGCTTCCACATCACAAGATCGTATAAAGCTTATTTTCTCCACACTAATAGATCATACATATTTAGAGAGCAATTTTTATTGCATGCACCGATGACAACTTGCTTGAAGGATCTTACTCAATCCATAGGTAGGTATGGTGGACTCTCATGGCAATACTGGTTTAAGGGATGTTTGGAAGCACAATTAGTATATCTACTTGGTGCAAAGAATTTGGTTATCATGAGGGCGAAAGGCAAGCTCAGCATGTTGAATGATCCATGACAATATACTTTATTTCAGATATAAGAAAACATAACCCATTACGTTGTCTTCCTTGTCCAACATCAACCTTTTAACATGTCATATTTTAATGAGTGCTCACAATTACAAAATATGTTCAAGATAGTATATTTATATGTGAAATCTCTCTTCCCTCAATATTCTTTCATGAATTGTTCAAGTGACCAATACAATGTTTGCTAACCTTCAATAAATTTACCACCTCTACTTCTTATATGTGAAGTCATTACTCCCCATGGGATAAGCATATGAAACATATATAATTTCAGATTTATTATATTTAATTCATTCAACCATTTACTCATAGGATATATGTGAAGCATGTGAATGAATAACAAACTACTCCGAAAGATATAAGTGAAGACCAATGAGTAGTTATATAATTATTTAGCTATGTGAAGACTCTCCATTTAATAATTTCAGGTCTTGATATTTTATTCAAACAACAAGCAAAACAAAATAAAATGATATTCTAAGAATAGCAAACATCATGTGCAGAAGCAAAAACTTAGGATCAACCAATACTAACCGATAGTTGTCGAAGAAGAAAGGTGGGATGCCAACCGGGGCATCCCCAAGCTTAGATGCTTGAGACTTCTTGAAATATTATCTTGGGATGCCTTGAGCATCCCCAAGCTTGAGCTTTTGTGTCTCCTTAATTCCTCTCATATCACGGTCTCCCTAAATCTCAAAAGCTTCATCCACACAAAACTCAACAAGTACTCCTGAGATAAGTTAGTATAAACCAATGCAAAAACCTTATCATACTATTCTGTAGCAAATAACTAAAATTATTAATCAACATTGCATACTAAATGCCTCCACATATTTAATAGTCCTATCCTCAAATAGAATCATTGAACAAGCAAACATATGCAAATAATGCAAACATAACAGCAATCTGCCTAAACAGGACAGTCTGTGAAGAATGCAGCAAGATCCATACTTCCCCAGCTCGAAAAATTATGAAAGAAAATTACCACTGTAGTAAATTTATCAGATCTTATTATTCAGAAGGTTTCAACATTTTATCACATTCTGACTTTTCTAGGGAATTTTTGCAACAGTGGTAAACTTTCTGTTTTCAAACAGCAACATGTAGACTTGTAAAATAGGCATAGTAAAGGCCATCAATGCCACTTTTATTGAAATAAAAGATGCAAAACATTGTTCTAAATAACAGCAAGCAAATCCTAACAAAATAAATTGATGCTCCAAGCAAAACACATATCATGTGGTGAATAAAAATACAGCTCCAAGTAAAGTTACCGATGAACGAAGACGAAAGAGGGGATGCCTTTCGGGGCATCCCCAAGCTTAGGCTCTTGGTTTTCCTTGAATATTACCTTGGGGTGCCTTGGGAATCCCAAATATTAGGCTCTTTCCACTCCTTATTCCATAGTCCATCGAATCTTTACCTAAAACTTGAAAACTTCACAACACAAAACTTAATAGAAAACTCGTGAGCTCTGTTAGTAAAAGAAAACAAATCACCACTTCAAGGTACTGTAATGAACTCATTATTTATTTATATTGGTGTTAAACCTACTGTATTCCAACTTTTCTATGGTTCATAACTCTATTACTAGCCATAGATTCATCAAAATAAGCAAACAACACACGAAAAACAGAATCTGTCAAAAACAAAACAGTCTATAGTAATCTGTAGGTTTCGAATACTTCTGGAACCCCCAAAATTCTAAAATAAATTTATGGACGTGAGGAATTTATCTATTGATCATCTGAAAAAATAATTAACTAAATATCACTCTCCATTAAAAAATGGTAGCAAATCTCGTGAGCGCTAAAGTTTCTGTTTTTTACAGCAAGATCGCAAAGACTTTCCCCAAGTCTTCCCAAAGGTTCTACTTGGCACAAACACTAATTAAAACATAAAACCACATCTAAACATAGGATAGATGAATTATTTAGTACTAAAAAGGAGAAAAAAACAAGGAACAAAAATAAAATTGGGTTGCTTCCCAACAAGCGCTATCGTTTAACGCCCCTAGCTAGGTATGGCGATTTCATTGATGCTCACATAAAGGATAAGAATTGAAATATAAAAAAAGCATCATGAAGCATATGACAGGCACATTTAAGTCTAACCCACTTCCTATGCATAGGGATTTTTTGAGCAAACAACTTGTGGGAACAAGAATCAACTTGCATAGGAAAGCAAAACAAGCACAACTTCAAGATTTTTAACATGTAGAGAGAAAACTTGATATTATTGAGATACATAGAAGCATATGTTCCTCTCTCATAATAATTTTAAGTAGCATAATGAATGAATTCAACAATATAACCATCACATAAAGCACTCTTTTCATGATGCACGAGCATAGAATTTTTATAACTCTCCACATAAACAAATTTCTTGTCATCAATAGTAGTGGGAGAAAACTCAACGAAATAACTATCATGTGAGGCATAATCCAATTGAAAACTAAAATCATGATGACAAGTTTCATGGTTATCATTATTATTTATAGCATACATGTCATCACAATAATCATCATAGATAGCAACTTTGTTCTCATAATCAATTGGAACCTCTTCCGAAATAGTGGATTCATCACTAAATAAAGTCATGACCTCTCCAAATCTACTTTAATCAATATAATCATCATAAACAGGAGGCATGCTTTCATCATAATAAATTTTCTCATCAAAACTTGGGGACAAAAAATATCATCTTCATCAAACATATCTTCCCCAAGCTTGTGGCTTTGCATATCATTAGCATCATGGATATTCAAGGAATTCGTACTATCAACATTGCAATCATGCTCGTCATTCAAATATTTATTGCCAAACATTCTAATGCATTCTTCTTCTAGTACTTGAGCACAATTTTCCTTCCCATCATTTTCACGGAAGACATTAAAAAATGAAGCATATGAGGCAACCTTAATTCCATTTTTGTAGTTTTCTATCATAGACTAAACTAGTGATAAAACAAGAAACTAAAAGATTCGATTGCAAGTAGTTTTCCGAAATAGTGGATTCATCGCTAACCTCCCCGGCAACGGCGCTAGAAAAGAGCTTGATGTCTACTACACAACCTTCTTCTTGTAGACGTTGTTGGGCCTCCAAGTGCAGAGGTTTGTTGGACAGTAGCAAATTTCCCTCAAGTGGATGACCTAAGGTTTATCAATCCATGGGAGGCATAGGATGAAGATGGCCTCTCTCAAACAACCCTGCAACCAAATAACAAAGAGTCTCTTGTGTCCCCAACACACCCAATACAATAGTAAATTGTATAGGTGCACTAGTTCGGCGAAGAGATGGTGATACAAGTGCAATATGGATGGTAGATATAGGTTTTTGTAATCTGAAAATATAAAAACAGCAAGGTAACTAATGATAAAAGTGAGCGAAAACGGTATTGCAATGTGTTGAAACAAGGCCCAGGGTTCATACTTTCACTAGTGCAAGTTCTCTCAACAATAATAACATAATTGGATCATATAACTATCCTTCAACATGCAACAAAGAGTCATTCCAAAGTCACTAATAGTGGAGAACAAACGAAGAGATTATTGTAGGGTACGAAACCACCTCAAAGTTATTCTTTCTAATCGATCTATAATAGAGTTCGTACTAGAATAGCACCTTAAGACACAAATCAACCAAAACCCTAATGTCACCTCAAGTATCCGTGGGTATGATCATATGATATGCAGCACACAATCTCAGATTCATCTATTCAACCAACACAAAGAACTTCAAAGAGTGCCCCAAAGTTTCTACCGGAGAGTCTGATATGATGCTCATATCACTAAAACAGAGAATGTTTAATTGGCCACCTAATGTTCCTATATTCGTTTCAAAAAGCATGTGCGCCACCCACTGGTCCAACTAGTTCCACTTTCTTGATTTTACTCTTGATGCTTAGGGTTTTCCCCTTTTATCTACTCTACTATGATCTGCGTAGGTGCTTTCTGTCCTACTAGCATTACCCCACACTTCAAGCTAAACAACACAACACTCAAAATTCCAAAGCTTAGTTGTTCAAATATGATTGTGATATGATACTGATATTAGTTAACAGACACATTTAATTGGTTAGCTAAAGGTCCCACTTGAGTTTCCAAATGCATGTCGTGACATATAGAGAGACAGCAGAATTGCATTTCTTTGTCACTTGTTGACTATACTTTCTTGTCCATACCAAATCTTAGTTGTTATTTCAAAGCAAACATCGGTTGCTAACTACCCTTTGCACGGTTTGCAGCTTCAGATCTGTCATCCCGCTGCCACGGTCAACACTATACTCATCATGCTTACGGTTTCCCCAATTTATGATGACCACGATCAGCCTACGTGGTTCGTGTCGTAATAGCACTGCTCCACCCATCGAGCTAAACAAGCCTAGTTGTACAAATTCAAATCTAATATTATGTTGATATTAGTAAAACTGAGAGATGTTTAACAGCTAAATGTTCCTACTTTAGTTTTGAAATGCATGTGAGCCACATATGGAGAGACCGGAAGGAATAGTATTTCTCTGTGCGCTCGGGTTCATCATGGGTGGCCAACCGACATTGTATAGAAAGACTTGTAATATCTTCAATCTGCTTGCTCTTCTGCTCTTCTTTAAGATGATCCTCTTCTCTTCTTTAATAAGTATGTTCCTTGTTGGGAAGAGTACCAGAGACATTTGCGGTCGACTGGTCAGGTCGAGTTGTTCTCCCTTAGTATATTTTGAATCTGTCAGGTCAGATCGACTTGTTCTTCTTTACTATATGTTGAAGCTGACATCTGCGAAGTATCATCACTTTTGGATCTCTCATATTTTGAGTAGTAGGCCACATTATATTAATGCACACACCAAATTACAACATGCATGTCATCTCTCAGAAGAATTGCAGAGATAGCATAAAGGGGTTTACAGGGAGGCAGTATTGGATTAGAATCACTTCTGCATTACAAAGATAATCTCACTTGTTTTTTATGTTTTCATGCATGTCAGGTATTGAAAATTATCAAAATGAATATGAGAATGGGCGCACGAGAGGAATATTGCGGAACAATCCACTGGCTAACAAACTTGGCATGGTGGAGGATGACCTATCTTATTCACCCATCAAGGTGCTTGCTCTAACTTGCAAGGTTGTATTGGTCGCACATATTTTGCATCTGACCTCTTGCACTACTTCTACTTTGTTACACCATCTGCTTAGTTTAAGCATCATATATGAGTATATGCCATACCTATCCATTTTCTGTACCTATTCCATGTGTCTTCATACTATGTTTTTCTAGTCAAATGTTGTTCTTTCGTAATAGATATATGTCCAAAAGGAAGAGGGTGAGTGTAGATCCTCAAGGAGTACAAACTGGGTATTTGGAAAAGGTAGTGATACTTGTTAAATCAGATAGATCAGCAGCCACAAAAAACACAGGACCAACTGTACCACACTTTACCCCTACTCCACTAGCCAAACCCCTATTAGAACTGTTGAGAGCCAGCGTCAGGTGTTGTCTATGATATCAATTCAAAATTTGAACTCCTAAATTTCTGCATGTGCCTTGCCTTCTCTCTTGTATGAAAACTAGTTTCATATGAATCTCCT
This sequence comes from Triticum dicoccoides, assembly GCF_002162155.2. Lineage (NCBI taxonomy): Eukaryota > Viridiplantae > Streptophyta > Magnoliopsida > Poales > Poaceae > Triticum > Triticum dicoccoides. Next base: position 483,474,993 of record NC_041388.1, read on the forward strand.
TGCTCAAAGGATCATAGGATCTCACAACAATACTGAGCTCTGCATTGCTCTTGTCAGTACCTCTTGCCCTTTGTCAACATACTTACACTCATTGTTGTTTGATTATGTAGCATCACTATAAATGTTCGCTTCTTTATCCTCCCTTTGCTTGAAATTATAATATCTATATTTACTCTTAGATATGAAGGAAATATGCCCTAGAGGCAATAATAAAGTTGTTATTTATATTTCCCTATATCATGATAAATGTTTATTATTCATGCTAGAATTGTATTAACCAGAAACTTAGTACATGTGTGAATACGTAGACAAACAAAGTGTCCCTAGTATGCCTCTACTTGACTAGCTCGTTAATCAAAGATGGTTAAGTTTCATGACCATAGACATGTGTTGTCATTTGATGAACGGGATCACATCATTAAAGAATGATGTGATGGACAAGACCCATCCGCTAGCTTAGCATAATGATCGTTTAGTTTTATTGCTATTGCTTTCTTCATGACTTATACATGTTCATTTGACTATGAGATTATGCAACTCCCGAATACCGGAGGAACACCTTGTGTGCTATCAAACGTCACAACATAACTGGGTGATTATAGAGATGCTCTACAGGTGTCTTCGATGGTGTTTATTGAGTTGGCATAGATCAAGATTAGGATTTGTCACTCTGTGTATCAGAGAGGTATCTCTGGGCCTTCTCGGTAATGCACATCACTATGAGCCTTGCAAGCAATGTGACTAATGATTTAGTTACGAGATGATGCATTACGGAACGCGTAAAGAGACTTGCTGGTAACGAGATTGAACTAGGTATGATGATACCGACGATCGAATCTCAGGCAAGTAACATACCGATGACAAAGGGAATAACGTATGTTGTTATGCGGTTTGACCGATAAAGATATTCATAGAATATGTAGGAGCCAGTATGAGCATCCAGGTTCCGCTATTGGTTATTGACCGGAGATGTGTCTCGGTCATATCTACATAGTTCTCGAACCCGTAGGGTCCGCACGCTTAACGTTCGATGACGATTTGTATTATGAGTTATGTGATTTGATGACCAAAGTTTGTTCGGAGTTTCGGATGAGAACACGGACATGATGAGGAGTCTCGGAATGGTCGAGAGGTAAAGATTCTTATATTGGAAGGTCGCATTTGGACATCGGAATGGTTCTGAGTAGTTCGGGCATTTTTCCAGAGTACCGGGAGGTTACCGGAACCCCCTGGGGAAGTTAATGGGCCTTAATGGGCTTTAGTGGAGAGGGGGAAGAAGGGCCATGAGGTGGCGCGCACCTCCCCCTTCCCAAACCGAATTGGACAAGGGGTTGGGGTGCGGCCCCCTCCTTCCTTCTCCTTCTGCCCTCCTTCCTTTCCCTCCGGTGGAAGAAAGGAAAAGGGGGGCCGAACCCTACTTGGACTAGGAGTCCAAGTAGGACTCCCCCCTGGCGCGCCCCTCCTGGCTAGCCTCCTCTCTCCCTCCCTCCATTATATACGTGGCCAGGGGCACCCCAATAGCACAACAAACAAGCTCTTAGCCATGTGCGGTGGCCCCCTCCACAATTCAACACCTCGGTCATATCATCGTAGTGCTTAGGTGAAGCCCTGCGCTGGTAACTTCATCATCACTGTCGCCACGCCGTCATGCTAACGGAACTCTCCCTCGTCCTCAACTGGATCAAGAGCTCGAGGGATGTCATCATGCTGAACGTGTGCTGAACATGGAGGTGCCGTACATTCGGTGCTTGGATCGGTTGGATCATGAAGACGTTCGACTACATCAACCGCGTTACTAAACGCTTCCGCTTTCGGTCTACGAGGGTACATGGACACACTCTCCCATCTCGTTGCTATGCATCTCCTAGTTAGATCTTGCGTGATCATAGGAAATTGTTTGGAATTACTACATTCCCCAACAAGATAAATGTAGAATTAACACAATGGTTATGAAGTTTTTGATTGCTCATCTAAGTACCTGTTGTCATGTACTTCCTCTGTATCAAATTAATTGTTGATCAATTGGATGTATTTAAAACTTAATAGTGCTAGATACATCCATTTGAGCGACAAGTAATAGCAGACGGTGGTGGTATTACTGTACTTGCATCACAAGATAGTTGATTGTCTAGCATTACTCTGCATCTTATCTGCCCTGCCCTCCACTTTCTCCAAATTATCATATCTACATTTACTCTTAACAAAATGTTGAATAAAGCCAATGTCACTACACACGTTGATTTCTGTATTCCTCTTGTCAGTACCTTTTGCCTTGTAACGTTGTACTTAATTAATTGCTATTTGATTATGTATCATTAGTCTGCACCTGAGCTTCATTATCCTCTGTTTCTTCCAATATTATTTGATCTATATTTACTCTCTGCAAAATGTAGAATAATGGCAACGCTTATAAAGAATTTTCTTTGGGGAATTTACTGAATTATCCTTCCATCAACACGGAGAAAGGCTTTGTCCAGCCCGTGTTAACATGTAATGTAAGTTCATCCTTCTCAAGCCTCCAAACTTTGTTCTGGTATAGATTTGGATAGGCATCATTTCATCCACTGTTGTTTACATCTGATTGGATGTTTGCAACAACTACCAGTTTTAAATTGTAGTTGTAAAAACATGTTCCTTATGTAGAACAGATCCATTTATTTGCTTATATAATTGTGAAACTTGTTACGTGTCTCCTTGTTTCTCTTTCAGAGTCGTATCTCTTATGCCAGGCAAAACTTTAGGGAAGATAGTGAGCCAAACCATCTCGAGGACAGCGAGATGACCCCAAGGTCTTGTCTTGATGAAGACAGTGAGTTGAAGCTACTCACCAGCAGGTGTGAGATAACCTCTGTGCAGTCGTTGCCTCAATCAGTTTGACTTCTTCAGTCTCAACTTAAAGCGGAAAGGCTTGCTTCGGCTCAGCTCCGACTTGAAGTCAAAGATGCAATGAAGATGTTAGAGGACTGCCTTGCCCACTATGGTGCCATACAACTAGGGATGGAGCATCTATCGTTGACACAACTGAGGTCTCATGAGCTTGTTCGGCTCCTTGCGGGGCATGTCCTGAACAGGCCCAGTGCCTTCTGAAGTGCTCTCAGTTTTGTATATTCTTTTATCGGTGCGTTTATATGCACTGGTGGCGACCTTCGATGCTCAGTGTATGTACTCCATGGTCACATTGAGCTTTATTATCACTGGTAGCGAACTTTGATTCCCAGTGGATGTAATATGCCGTAATTTCTTTATTGTATAGTCTAGGTTTATTCTTTGGTCGGTATGTTGTAATTTAGGCGAGAAGGTTCAGTGGATCTCAGTGTTGTCGGTCTTCAGGCCGGCCCGTTACTCATATGGGCCAAAATGTGGGCCTATAATCATCTTGGGCCATTAGCAGGTCTAAACCTATAGTAGTTTCCCGCCTTTAACAGGCCAAGTAAAGTTCTGGCCAGTTGGGCTAGAGAATACCATGGGATTTTAACAGGCTAAAACCTAGACTGGGCTAGAGTTGAGCCAAAAAATTACGGGCCAATACAGGCCGAAACTGCCTAAGGCCCATGTTAGGCCCAAATATGACGAGCAGTTAACATGCCAAAATATATCTCGGGCCTGTTTGGCCCAATAAAATTATGGGATTTCACTGGTACGCGTCGGTGCTATACAAACGGGTTTTAACCCCTTTCCGCAACGACACTTGGAACCGTCGCCAAGTGAGTGTGGGCGATAGGGGGGTCCTTCCCACACGACCCAGAAACCGTCGGGGATAGGGAGCCTTGATGCATACAGTTGTCCCTATATAACCGTTTTCGATATCTCGAATATCCCAAAAGCTTCATCCTTGCTACTCATTTGTGCTCGCATTGCCATCGCAGTCAGAGTTTTGTGGTTTTACCTAAAACCAAGCAGATTCCAGGCAGATTCCAGGCACGGGAGTTTTACGATGTCTGGCACATCACAAACAGTTCATGATTATAAACCATGTACAATAGGTAGACAATCACACACATTTAGTTTTCCCGCACCATATGTGATAGTGTCTGACATCACACATGCTTTGTAAACGGCAACTGTGTGCATGCTTGCACACATTTCCTCTCTGTGAACCGTCTCGGATTATGGTGTATATCGCAAACGTTTGTGTTTTACCAACCGTGTGTGCCGTAATGACCTGCACAACGTAATTTCGCCCTAATTTAATTGCTGCTATTTAAAATTGTACCTAATTTAAACTTGAAATTAGGCTATAGCTTTATTCATATCCATCAGGTTCAAACAACCAATGCATTATTCAATTCACAGGTACATATGTTTAAGAATTACATAAGCACCAAATAAAGAATGATGAACCAGGGTTCTATACTTGTACTATTCTAGATGGTAAAGAAAGAGGCGACAAACATTCCGGTTGCTGAACAAGGTGAAGCCGAATGGCCCTATTGTCCTCTCCTGGACGCAAAAGGCATGCAGGACTCTAGTCCAACCCCTTGTGATGGCCGGCCACCAATCATGTAGTTTGAGAGGTAATCTTGAGTAAACTACTTCAGGATCCACTGCAAAAGAAAAAAGATTAAGATATTGTCATCTAACACAACTCATTACGGGCAGTAAAAATAAGGCTACAAGGTTCTTACTTACCATCCTGCAGTTCACTGTTGTCTTGCATAAAGTGTAAACAAATAGTTCAATTGACATATTTTGACCCATTTTAGTAACAATCTTTATCAGTTTCCTCAGTTGATGCTGGTTCATGAATATCTCATTGCCCCATACGCAGAAAGGGTCGAAGTGTGGATCTTTGGCAATGATATATGTACCTAAAAGTACCAAGTTAATATTATAAGCTAAACAACAATTAAAAAATGATGTAGTACAACACTCCCTCCATCCCATTATATAAGATTGTATTACATGTATATCTAGACATCATCAGAACATTAAGGTAACAATCTTCCTTGTTGCTATGTAGCCTGGGATTGCATATTTAGTCATTCAGTACAATGCATGTTGCTATGTAGCCTCAGATATATTAAATACAGCCCTAGTTAACCTACCGATAAATGGGTTACAGATATATTCAGTGAAATGTCCGATTCGACGATTAATCCCTTATCAGCCCCAGGCTATATGGTACCAGCTACCGATATCCTGAACAGTGAGTACATATAAGCAATGCAATGAAACTAACCTCGATGGAAAACAACACTATTCTCAATATTGTCTTGCATGAGTACATATAAAGGCATGTTAAGCACAACATGCTAAACATCAACCAAATATACCCATGGTAGACAACATAATCTACAAATGATAGATTCAGTGTGCGGGCTTAAGCACGCTAGTTAAGCAAAACAAGAAGTGGAAATGTGTGTTAACTGCATCAGGCATAACATTTAAAAACAAGCAAATAGTCATTCAAACTGATATTGTGCAGGTCTACAGTACACTAGTTATTGTTAAAAAATGAAAAGGCATGTTAACTGCAATATCCTTAACAGCAACCAAATATCATAATTGATAGTGGTATTATTGAAACTATTATTGATGAAATTGAACGGCACGACAAATAGTTGCACATATAGAGCATCACATTATGAAGAACTAAAATAAACAAGTCATAAGGACATCTCTAGGCGATCCTTAAAAAGTTAAAGGACTAAAACCCTTAGTGGATATATATATATATACTCCAGCAATTTTTGGCATTGTCTAGTGGATATCAATGCAGACACCGCAGTGTTAACATTAGAGGGCAATTGCCGTTTCTTACCGCTCAAACAGAAGTTGGGAAGGCTCAAGTGTCACTGCAATGATATGTCAACGCTCATGGCCGCTTTGGTTAAATACGCCGATTCAGATAATACCAATGACCCGGATTCGGAGGAGGACAAACCGGGGAAGGTAAGAAAAACGGCAACGCCAAGGGTCAGCACCATAATCCGGCAGGCCATGGAAACGGCGGTTAACGCAAGGCCGACAGCAGCTTGGACTTTGTTGCTAACACTAATGCACAGGAGAATGGCCAGCGCCGTAAGGGCAAGCAGCCCTAGAGGGGCGGAGGTTCAGGCCCCAATTTGGAACGCCTGTTAAATCAACCCTGTCCAAAGCATGGATCAAAGGAGAAGCCGACATCACATCTTTGGAAGGACTGTTATATCATGTGGGATTTCAAGAATTCCAATATGTTCCAGTATGATAACGGCCTGCACAGCGGTTCAGGAGGAGGTTTCCATGGGCCGGGTTATGGCGGTGGTGGTTTCGGTTTAGGATTTCAAGGCAACCAAACCGGACACATCAATCAAGGGCACCAAGGCAACCAGGGAGGTTACAATCATCAGGGGAATCAACAGCAGCAGCAGTCAGGTTATCAGAGCAATCCCAAACAGCTAAATAGCGGGCAATATCATGTCTTCACCACTAGTTTGTGTAAGCGTGATCAGAAGCTTCACAAGAGGGCAGTAAACTCTGTTGAACCGGCAGTACCTCAGTACTTGCGCTAGTCTGAGCAACCTATTTTGTGGAGTAGAGAGGATAACCCACCCCGGGTTGATAATCCAGGTCACTTGGCCCTGGTGGTAGCCCCTCAAGTTGGGGGATACAAGTTTACTAAAGTGCTCATGGATGGCAGGGAGCAGTATCAACATTCTGTATTATGACACATTCCGCCGTATGGGGTTGATAGATAAGAATCTTAAACCGTCAAATACTGTCTTTCATGGCGTGGTGCCTGGTAAGTCTGCATATCCTGTTGGCAAGATAGCCTTAGAGGTGGCTTTTGGAGATGATTATGATTCAAGGTCAGAAACATTGACGTTTGAGGTGGTAAAAATTAAAAGTCCGTACCATGCTTTGTTTGGGCGGCCGGCTTATGCTAAGTTCATGGCAAGGCCATGTTATGTTTATTTACAGCTTAAAATGCTAGGTCATAAGGGGACTATCACAGTACATGGAAGCAGAAAGATTGCTTTGGAATATGAGGAAGGTGATGCGGCTTATGCTGAGTCGGTTTGTGCCACGGAAGAGTTGAAATTCTATAAGGAGCAAGTTGATCCGGCAGATATGACCTCTTTGAAAAAGCCGACTACGGAACATGAAAGATGGTTGACTTTGTTCCTGGCGATTCATCCAAACAGTTCAACATCAGCGCTAACCTGGATCCCAAATAGGAAAGCGCGCTCATTGAGTTCATCCGTGAGAATCGGGACATCTTTGCATGGAAACCTTCTGACATGCCAGGTGTACCAAGGGAACTCGCTGAGCACACACTCAACATTGAACCTTAGTTTAAACCGGTCCGGCAGTTCCTCCGCCGCTTCAATGAAGAAAGACGTAAGGCTATCGGTGAAGAGGTAGCCCGTCTGTTGGCTGCAGGGTTTATTGTAGAGGTCTTTCACCTAGAGTGGTTGGCTAATCCAGTGCTGGTTCTTAAGAAAAATGGCACTTGGCGTATGTGTGTGGATTACATAGATTTAAACAAGGCTTGCCCTGCAGACCCCTTTGCTCTCCCTCGCATTGATCAGATAATTGATGCTACGGCAGGTTGTGACCGTTTGTGTTTTCTGGATACTTACTCTGGTTATCATCAGATCAAGATGGCAGTTAAGGACCAGGAGAAGACAGCTTTCATAACTCCCTTTGGAGGTTTCTGCTATGTGTCCATGCCTTTTGGACTCAAGAGTGCCCAGGCAACTTACCAGCGATGTGTCCAGAATTGCCTTCATAAGCAAATTGGGCGCAATGTTCATGCATATGTGGACGATATTGTGGTAAAGTCCAGAAAAGAGGAGACATTGATAGATGATTTGAGAGAAACCTTTGACAATCTCCGGGTTTACAATATGATGCTCAATCCGGAGAAGTGTGTCTTTGGTGTCCTAGCGGGCAATCTCTTGGGTTTTCTGGTGTCCAACAGAGGCATTGAGGCTAATCCGGAAAAGATTGCAGCAATTACATCCTTGGCTAAACCGGCGTGTATCAACAACGTTCAACGTCTGGCCGACCGGATTACAGCCTTGAGCCGGTTTATCAGTCGCCTTGGAGAGAAGGCCATCCCTTTATATCAGATGCTCAAGAAACAGATAACTTTGTCTGGAGCGAGGCAACTGATAAAGCATTCGAGGATCTGAAGAGGCAGCTAGTTGAACCGCCCATACTTGCAGCACCAATCGATAAAGAGCTGTTATTGCTGTACATGGCTGCTAATGCCCGGGCTGTTAGCGTAGCTATTTTCATAGAGCGCAAGGAGCTTGGCAAAGAATATCCAGTTCAACGGCCGGTTTATTATATTAGTGAGGTGCTCATTGAGTCAAAGCAGAGGTATCCGCATTGGCAGAAGTTGGTGTATGGAGTGTTTATGGCAAGCCGGAAGCTTAAACATTATTTTCAGGGCCATCCCATCACAGTGGTCAGTTCAGCTCCTCTGGGTGATATCATTCAAAACAGAGAAGCAACTGGCCGGATTGCCAAGTGGGGTATTGAGCTTGGACCTCATGGGCTCAAATATATACCCCGCACAACGATCAAATCCCAGGCACTTGTGGACTTCATCATTGATTGGACAGAGTTGCAGGCACCTGAAGAGAAACCAGATAATACATATTGTACTATTCATTTTGATGGGTCCAAACAGTTGGAGGGCTCGGGGGCTGGAGTCATACTAACTTCCCCACGAGGTGACAAGTTTTGTTATGTCCTCCGTTTATTGTTCCCTTGTACTAACAATGCAGATGAATATGAGGCTTTGCTCCACGGTCTTCGGATGGCTAAGGAGATGAATTTGAGCCGGGTTAAGTGCTTTGGCGATTCAGATCTAGTGGCTCAGCAGGTGTCTGGCACTTGGGATTCTAAAGACCCAATCATGGACGCATATCAGCGAGAGGTGGACACAGTGGCTGGTCACTTTAAGGGTTATCAGGTGGACCATATAGACCGGCGGAAGAATGAAGCGGCGGACGCTTTAAGTTGTCTTGGTTCCCAGTGTAAACCAGTCCCGACCAATGTCTTTCTTGATGTATTGCATAATCCGTCAGTCAAGGTGCCAACTGAAGAAGATTTGGCTATTCCTGATCCGGAGGCTCAGTTGGTGGCAGCTCTGCATGCCATACCGGATTGGACAATCCTGTATCTGGCTTACATGAACCAGGGCAAGTTACCAGACGATGAAATGTTGCCCCGACAGATAATCCGGCGTTCCAAGTCCATGACCATACTCAACGGGGAGTTACATCGCTACAGCGTTTCAGGAGTAATTCAGCGTTGTGTTTCTCCTCAAGAAGGTTGTGAGATTTTGCAAGAAATCCATGAAGGGGACTGTGGTCACCATGCCGGTTCAAAGTCTTTGGTTGCTAAAGCTTTTCACCACGTTTTTTACTGGTTGACAGCACACGCCGATGCGGAGGATTTGGTCAAGAGATGTGACGGCTGTCAGAAATTCGCACGTCGTGCTCACGTGCCGGCTCAAGAGCTGAGGATGATTCCAATAACTTGGCCGTTTGTGACTTGGGGGCTTGATATGGTTGGACCCTTCAAACGATCCAAGGACAAAAAGACCCACTTATTAGTGCCAGTTGATAAATTCACCAACTGGGTGGAAGCAGAGCCAGTCAGCAAGTGTGATGCGGCCACGGCGGTTCAATTCATCAAAAAGGTGATATTCCGGTTTGGTTTTCCACACAACATTATAAATGATAATGGCACTAACCCGTCAAAAGGGGAGATGGAGGAATTTTTCCAGTGTGAGCACATCCGGCTTGATCTAGCATCGGTGGCTCACCCCCAGTCTAATGGTCAAGCGGAAAGGGCAAATCAAGAAATTCTACGAGGTATCAAACCCAGGCTTATGGTTCCCTTAAAGCGGACACCGGGTTGTTGGGTTGAGGAGCTACCCTCTGTGTTGTGGAGCATCAACACCACACGCAATAGATCTACGGGTTACACACCTTTCTTCATGGTCTATGGAGCGGAGGTCGTTCTTCCTAGTGATATCCGTCATGACTCGCCCCGTGTGACGTCTTATGTTGAAGCTGATAATGAAAAGGCACGTCAGGATTCTCTGGACCTGTTGGATGAAGAGCGTGATCTTTCAGCAGCACGATCGGCGATTTATCAACAAGATCTCCGACGTTATCACAGCCGCCGGGTTAAAACCAGAACCTTTCAAGAAGGCGATTTGGTGCTCTGGCTCATCCAGGATCAGACTGATATGCACAAGTTATCCCCACCATGGGAAGGACCCTTCGTGCTCAGCAAAAATCTGCACAACGGGTCTTACTACCTCATTGATCTTCGAGAGCACAACGATTCACGCCAATCGGAGGAGGAGACCAAGCGGCCATGGAACATAGCTCTCCTTCGGCCTTACTATACTTGAAGCCATAGGCTCTTCATCTGTACATATTTATGACAATGTATATATCATATAATAAACCGGAGCCTCCATCATAAGCGGGGTATCTGTTCTTTTTACATCTTGTGTGTGTGTTATACAAGTTAACTGACAAAGCGGAGCTTTTATTAATCCGGTCTTAGCAGTTGCACGGATATAAAGAAAATCACTAGGGGCTTGGTCATATTTAGGCTACAGCTACACCTCTTGATCGGTTTTGAAACCACGAAGGGAAATCACTAGGGGGCTCGGTTGTTATCACACCATAGCTACACCTCTTGATAGGCATTTAGGCCACAACAGAAAAATATGTGGAGCCAAAGAGAGTGTTGCACAAAGCACAGACTCAAACATGGGCACACATTGAGCACATCTCACAAAGTTACTTGGGGGCTCTTTTTGCAAAGCAACAAAGAGTTTGAAAGGACCCTTGTAATTGGCTATCAAGCCATGGCTTGGAAGCCTGGTGTATTCACCTAAAAACCCGGGTTAACCTGCCTTCATCAAGTAAGCCACTCCTATCCAGGTAATCCTGGTATGACCCTTCAAACGTTTGACATGTCAACCTTTTATAGACCCTGAACTTGTCAAAGTTAAAACGATGATTGGTTAATTGGAGGACCATCTTAAAAGGCTTTGTTAAATGGTTGAACTCAGAGGCCTGGCAGCCCATGAAAAGCCTCGATTTGGAGCCTGGCAGCTCGTAAAAAGCCTTGCATATTTTTTCTTTTTGAGTTTTATTTGTTGAAGTTCATTCGAATCTTTTGATAATCCGGCGTCCTTGACCCGGCTTGCTTTTCAACTATAAGTTGTTAGCACATGATCAGTTATAAACCGGTGTTTATTGACCCGGTCTGGTTTGACTAAATCACCAGTGTTATAAAGAAAACCCGGTCGTTATCTCGGTCCGGTTTAATAAATAGACCGGCATTACAAAGATGGAGTTATCAACATTCCGGATTGGTATTAACACCTTTGTCGTATACACAGTTGGTCAACCAAAGAGGTATGTTCTGTACATTGCTTTTTGTACAAACACTTGCTTATTCATCTAGGTGTTATATACTTCTCGGACATCATGACCCGTCTAGCGGTAAACCGCTAGATACTTTTAAGTTGTTGTACCCAGGAACACAATTCATTAGGGGTTATGCATAAATATATCCCAAAAAGTGGCACAAGATTGTCACAAAGCATTACAAAACATGCTCGATGGCATGGCAGATAAACGAAGTTTTTGGCTATCCTATTACAAGAAGCCTTCAAAGCGGCTCCAATAGTATCATTGTTTTGCACAGTAGCCATGTAAACCGGCGACCGGATCAGGACTCTTCATCTGGACAGTTTGACGGCTGAGGGTCAGTTGGTGTGGGCACTTCTTCATCCCTCCCCAGACGCTGGAAATCAACCGTTGACCAATCAATTCCAGTTAAAGCTTGGAACATTGCTTCTTCATGGATAAGATTGGAAGCGTTAATATCAGGAGCATAAGTGTGCTTACGAATCGGAGGCACAAGTTCTTCAACTTCGTGGATGTCGGCCGACTGTCTTTTCCCCTCTGCATCATAAAACGGTTGAAAATGAGACAGATCGGTATCATCGGCCAACTTGCTGGCTGTTGGCTGCTGGCCGCATCTATTTGGTCAGCCGCCGAAGGTCATCATTGTTGAAGTTTGAACCGTCTTCCTTTACACCTGGGTATCCTTTAATAATATCCTCCGCTTCATGGTCTAGAATCCAGGCTTTGGCTCGGATCAGTGCAGTTAAAGCTCCGGCTCTGGCAGCTGCTTTCTTCAACTCAGCAATACGGGCTGGTAACATGGACAACTTCTCAAGAGTTTCTTTAATCAAAGTTGGGGCCGGTTTGTTATAAGCTGCCGTGCAAATAGCCCCTTGAGACCCAGAGTACAGCTGTTCAACCAATGTATATGCCGCTTTGAGCTTCATCCGCATATCTGTACCAAGATGAGCGATCCGAGTGCCTGCCAAAGATTTTTCAACATTTTGGTCAGTGATAAGGTTCATCGACTTGTGCAACACACATAAGCAGACACTTACCAAAGTTAGCAGAGGTCATAGCATTGATTTGGCGTTTCAAACTGGCTAGTTCATCTACCACTGGCTTCAGGGCTGCCTCAGCGTCTTCAGCTCTTTTCGTTAAACTGGATTTCCTGGTTTCCTAGTCAGCACGATCTTTGTTGAAAGATTCTTTTAGCTTTTCCATTACGGCCAGGGCCTGGGCCAGCTCCTCTTTGGCTTTTGAAGCCTCAGCTTGTTGTGACTTCACATTCTCTTGCAAGTCAGAATTTTGGGCATCTTTGCTTCTCAGTTCAGCCTGCAACGTTGAAGGTATATTAAACAAACAACATATATATGTGCTAAGTACAAAGCGTATAACAAGTTATGCACTTCATACTTGGGGGCTAATGCCAATTGGCTCTAAAAGTACTACGTTTTATACAAGTCTCCAGAACAATGCAAGCATTATCCTTGACACTTGGGGGCTAATGTGCGTCTGTTCTAAAACGGATGTGTGGATTAAAACCCGGATTAACTTGCCAAAGTTAAACCGGCCTTTGGGGGCTATGCTGCAGAAAGTTATCTAATTATTTCAAGATGAGTCTTATCTCTTATTAGCGAACTGCCATTGCAAGGATCCATGATGAGAAACTTCAAGTATTACAAAGACCCAGTTTGTGATTAACATCATAAAACGGCCCTTGGGGGCTACTTAGGATGGTGTTTCAGCTATAAAATCAATAAACAAAGGGAGAGGAATTTACCTCATATCGCTCTTTCATCAGATTCACCAAGCCGGCCTCATAGTCCCGGTTTGAGTGCAGACGGTTCAAGAAGCCAAAGTGAATCTCATCAGCGTTAAGATGAGCATAGCTTGATAAATCGCTGCTCCATTTGCCTTTTTCCCTAGCAACTTGCTCTTCTTTGGCACTATGTTGAGCCAAAATGATGGGATGGCCGGGAGAGCTATGGCCCATTCCAGTGATAATAACATCATCTCCTTGGCCTTCAGTATGTTTGGTTGGGGACAAGGGAGTTTCAGTATTTTTCACCGGACTAGCCCGATTTGGCTCTGCCTGTTCAGTGTCAGGTGCGGCAGGTTCAGCGTCTGCTGGTTCATTGGTGCGTTGGCCCTGAAGGGGCGGGTCATTTGAAGTGGCTTCAGGATGAGGGCCTTCCGGTTCAGGAGTTTGTTCCGGTTCACCTCTGGGTTCTTCGTCAAAAGTGGCCGGGTCTTCAGGCGGATTGGTGACCCAAGCTTTCTTGCTGGGTCTGGCTTTGGCCCTACAAACAAAAAAAATAAAATAAAGGATTAACATCTTATTCAAGTTCTGTGATGCATTGAAGGAAAAGGTTTTACAACTTACCCGACCACAGTTTTCAAAGGAGGGAGTTGAGTTGCTGTTGACTCGCCAGATGATGAGGGAGGTGTCACCTGATAATTTGAATCAGACAGATTAAGAGGTTGTCTGAAATAACCTGCCTTGGGGTAAGAATGGTCAGAAGTAGGAGAGACCTCAGACCGGCGCTTCCGAACCAGAGTATCAGGTAAACCGGCTGAAGTGACCTGTTGGCCACTGTGTCGGGTTGTCCGGCGGGCTTCATGCTGTTGAGTCTTCAAAATAAATGTTGGATCCAAGTGAGCAAGAGGATGAGAAAAGCTTACTTTCCGGATTGCTTGGCGGATTTTGTGTGTTGGCATAGAGTCTGAACCGGAGGAAAGGGTAATTACCTCTACATCATCAGCTTGACTGCCTTCTATGTCCTCCTGAGGAATATCATTGTTAATGAGATGCATGAAAAGAGAGCCAAGTGAGTCAAGTTATACCTCAACTTCTGGATCCTCAGTGTCATCATCAAGCTCCATGTTGATCCGGTCCGCTGTTTTCCACTTTGATGTCCATTTGACGGCTTTAGTTTTCGGGCGAGATGGTTTGACCGCTTTGTCCCCAGTTGGTTTTACCGCCTTTTCTACGGTTTTCCGTTTCCAGAAGGGGTCATCACCCTATACATACGTACACATAAGAAGGATTACAGGTTGCTCACAGATAAAAATACTAGAGGTGAAAAGGAGGGATAATGCTTACAGCAGGCGATTTGTTCTTTGTATAAAAGGGACTCAAATCGGTTTGGCTATAGGCCAGTTCAGATTCATTCAGAATCTTCTTTACGCCTTCAGTGACTTCTTCCTCAGATAGTTGAAGGCTGCAATGGCGTTGAGGGTCATCAACCTCACCGGTATACTCACACATTAAACCAGGACGCCGGCTTAACGGCAAGATACTCCAGGATATCAAACAGCGTACAAAGTCCACGCCTGTTAAACCGTTCGCCATAAAGGCCCGTAGTTTGGCGAGTTGAGGGGCATATTTCGCCCTTTCTAAAGAGCTCAAACGTTGTGGCATTAGATGGGTGTTGGATAGTCTATGATCACGAAAGCCGTGGAGTGGATTTTCATCTTCAGGGGATGTATCTCTGCAGTAGAACCAAGTTTGATTCCATTCCTTTGGATGCCTGTGTAGTTTGGCATGAGGAAATTCAACCTCTTTCCGCTTTTGAATTGAGACACCCCCAAGTTCAGTGTTAGGGCCATTTACGAATTCTGTGCGCCGGTTTAGATGAAAGAAGTCCCGGAACAGCTCGGCAGTAGGTTCTTCTTGTAAATATACTTCACAGAAGACCTGGAAGTTGCATAAATTGGAGACCGAGTTGGGACCAATATCTTGCGGGTGAAGTTGGAAGCTGGCAAGCACATCTCGGTAGAACTTTGACCCTGGCGGTTTAAAGCCACGGCCTATGTGGTCAACAAAGACCACCACCTCGCCATGCCTTGGGGTCGGAGGATTTTCTGTTCCTAGAGCTCGCCATTTAAATTCAGTCTTTTTAGGCAAGGAGCCGATGCTGACCATATCATTCAACTGATCCTCGGTGACCCGGGAACGAGCCCAGTTGCAAGCGGTGAATTGTTTGGCCATTATGAAACGAACAAGCTAAAAATGAAAGGCCAGTTTATAAATCCCTCATGATGATATGCAAGATACAATGGAGTAAGAAACATACTGATATGCGAAATGGTATAAACCAGAAACTATTGCAATCAGGAGTTAAAGATAATACCAGGATAGGAATATTCAGACACTGTTAAACTGGAGTATAGCTATGAAGGTAAAATGCTCCTCCGGTTTAGCAGAGGGCTAATGGTATAGATTGCTTATACAAGGTTAAACCGCCTACGTTGGCATGAGGAGAAACAGATTTCACAGAGACATATGAAAATTTCGGATCTAAGGTAAGACAGAAAAGCAAAATATTTGGATCTAGAAAGGATGAAGAACCGAAGCAACTTATGAAGGACTAGATCAGTTCTTTGCGCATAAGGGTTTGTGGTGATAACAGAAGATTAGCTATGACTAGGAGTACGTCAGGTACGAAGTGTTCATCTAAAGGCCAAGGAAGAACAACACTGAAAGCTCTGATGAACCTCAAGAACAGCGAAGAGCAAGGAAACCCTAATGGATCTAGGAAAGAAGGGGGAAAGGACTTACTGCGACCGCGGAAGCAGCGGAAGGGCGCTGTGGAACTCTGGCGTGAACAAGTTGATGCAGCGGCCGACGGTGAAGTAGAGGTGAGGTTCGAAGATGACGGCGGCGCTCGGGTGTGGGGTCGTCGAAGAGGAAGAAGAAGAGATGAATGGGTGGCGGAAAGAAAATAAAGGGGTCCTCTGCCCCTATTTATAAGGCAAAGCGATAAAATGGCAAGCGCGGGAATCGAGGAGCCCAAAAATGGATAAATTAATAAAAGTGTCACCTCGGTGGCTGAATACACATTAAATGAAGGTAATCATCGACATAAACGGATAGATGACGTTAGGGCGGTTTATCATAATTTGGAAGTATGACGTCACGGCGGTTTACAAAATCAAGGTGAAGATATGAGGGAAGGTTTTTTATAAAGTGTAGAAGATTGACATGAACAAGTTCAAACCAATCTGGGGCCTAATGTTGGGGATATTACTACTGGAGGTAAACCGGCCTTATGTAGCCGGGTTGACTCCTTGAAGATTAGAAGCCCATAAAGATGCAAGGATGATGGCGCTTCACGAAGGCCCAGGGCCCGAAGGCAGGTTAAAGCCTGTAAATGTAAACCGACCTAGTCATGTAACTTGTATTGTAAGATAGGAAGGATAGAGACCGAACCAGATACGTTTATAATCCGGCTTCGGGACTCTGTATCCCGGCGGGCGTCAACCTATGTATATAAAGGGACGACCCGGCAGCGGTTGAGGGGGGACAACAACTCGAGAGCTAGACAAAGCGGATTCGCTCCCTGGCCTTCGAAACCCTAGCAATACCAATCACAACTAGACGTAGGCTTTTACCTTCCTTGAAGGGGCCGAACTAGTATAAAACTCCACGTGTCCCCTTGTCCGGTTTAACCCCTTTAAGCTAACCCGTAGCGATGGCTCCACAACTAAGTCCTTTCACAAGGACATCTGCCGTGACAAACCCACGACATGAACGGTCAAAGAATCAGACATTATATCTCACGTAATCCTATAAATGTTGAAACCAATGTTATTGAAACCGTAACCCCGGAGGAATACATAAGGGACACTTTCCGGAACGTTTCAGACTCCGAAAAGGAATAGGTATGTGGTACGGTAAGTAAACCGACTCCAAAACAGTTCTAATGGCAATTTTTTCCATTTGGAATATTTAGAAAAATAGGAAGCAGTCCGAGAAGGACACGAGGGATCCACGAGGGTGGAGGGCGTGCCCTACCCCCCTGGGCGTGCCCCCTGCCTCGTGGGCACCTCGTGCGCTCTCCGGACTCCATTTTCTTGCACGTTACGTATTTTGGTCGGTAAAAATTCATTATATAATATCCCAAAGGTTTTGACTCCTGTATCACGCAATTGTCCTCTGTTCTTGTTTCGAGTTGTTTTTCTGACAGATCTAGATCATCATGATGTCTCCAAGTGCCCCCAAGGACAAGTTTTTCGAGAAGGTCATCAACCCCTACCTCGCGGAAGTGATGCAACGCCCTCAAACCATTGAGATGCATGAGGGGGTGCTGCACATCCGCGATGTTGAGGGACCAAGGAGGACCGGAAGCGTGGACACAATGCTCGAGGCAATGGAGCAACAAGTTTTCAAGTGCCAGGAGATGGTGGAGCTGGACTTGACTCCAATCACATTATGATCACAGAGTTCACCAACAACCACAAGCTGGACGCCAAGGACATTGGGGAGGCCATCTTCAAGCTTCATGATAAAATCGAGCACCTCCAAGCCCAGATCTATGACCTGCAAAACCAAAATTGTGAGTATGAATATAGATTCAAGAGGATGAGTTTGGCTGCAGATTTGAGGATCCCGGAGACTCGTTCATCCTTCTATGATGGTGAGCCTATGCCTTGGAAGATGGACGACAAGCCTACTTCATCAACAACCCCGTCACCACCACTTCCGAGAAAGGAGACATAATCATATGGGTATGGGCACTCCCCTTGGCAACTGCCAAGCTTGGGGGAGGTGCCCCGGTATCGTATCACCATCACACTCCTATCTTTACCGTTTTTCTTAGTTCAATCCTTTTAGTAGTATTTTGATCTAATGGAATAAAGCTTTAGTATGATCTAGTTTTGAGTTTTGCTTTATGATCCCTTTATGTAATCGAGTCCGTGAGCTATATAATAAAGATTAGTGTTGAGTCAAGGTTTGATTATTTTCCCATGATCTTGAGTGAATAAAAGAAAAGAGAAAGAATAAAAGAAATAAAAGAGATCATGTGGATTTTATGGAGAGTAATGAGCTCACATATATAGAGTATGATGATTAAAAGTTGTTGAGAGTTGACAAACATAGTTTTGGTCATCATTGAAATTAGTAGGAAGTAATAAAGAAAGAGAGGTCTTCACATATAAATACACTATCTTGGACATCTTTTATGATTGTGAGCACTCATTAAAATATGACATGCTAAAGAGTTGACGTTGGACAAGGAAGACAATGTAATGGGTTATGTTTTCTTACATCTGAGATAAATTATATTGTCATGGATCATCCAACATGATTGTGCTTGCCTTTCCCCCTCATGCTAGCCAAATTCTTTGCACCAAGTAGAGATACTACTTGTGCTTCCAAATACCCTTAAACCCATTTTTGCCATGAGAGTCCACCATATCTACCTATGGATTGAGTAAGATCCTTCAAGTAAGTTGTCATCGGTGCAAGCAATAAAAATTGCTCTCTAAATATGTATGACTTATTAGTGTGGGAGAAAATAATCTTTATACGATCTTGTGATGTGGAAGAAATAAAAGCGACGCACTGCATAATAAAGGTCCATATCACAAGTGGCAATATAAAGTGACGTTCTTTCGCATTAAGATTTTGTGCATCCAACCATAAAAGTGCATGACAACCTCTGCTTCCCTCTACGAAGGGCCTATCTTTTACTTTTATCTCCCACCTTACATAAGAGTCATGGTGATCTTCACCTTTCCTTTTTACATTTTATCTTTTGGCAAGCACAATATGCTGGAAAGATCCTGGTATATATGGCTAATTGGATGTGAGTTTTCATGAACTATTATTGTTGACATTACCCTTGAGGTAAAACGTTGGGAGGCAAAACTATAAGCCCCTATCTTTCTCTGTGTCCGATTAAAACTCCATACCCATAAGTATTGCGTGAGTGTTAGCAATTGTGAAAGACTATATGATAGTTGAGCATGTGGACTTGCTGAAAAGCTCTTATATTGACTCTTTCCTATGTTATGATAAATTACAATTGCTTCAATGACTGAGATTATAGTTTGTTAGTTTTCAATGAAGCTTATGATTCATACTTGAAATTGTGATTGAATTGTTACTCTAGCATAAGAGATCATATGACAATAATTATATAAGCTGCTGTTCTAAGAATGATCATGATGCCCTCATGTCCGTATTTTATTTTTATCGACACCTCTATCTCTAAACATGTGGACATATTTTTCGATTTCGGCTTTCGCTTGAGGACAAGCGAGGTCTAAGCTTGGGGGAGTTGATACGTCCATTTTGCATCATGCTTTTATATCGATATTTGTTGCATTATGGGCTGTTACTACACATTATGTCACAATACTTATGCCTATTCTCTCTTATTTTACAAGGTTTACATAAAGAGGGAGAATGCCGACAGCTGGCATTCTGGGCTGCAAAAGGAGCAAATATTATAGACCTATTCTGCACAGCTCCAAAAGTCCTGAAACTTCACGGAAGTTATTTCCAGAATATATAAAAAATATTGAGTGCAAGAAGTATCACAGGGGGGCCACTCACCAGCCACGAGGGTGGGAGGCGCGCCCTACCCCCCTAGGCGCGCCCCCTGCCTAGTGGCCCCCTGGTGGCCCTCCGATGCCCATCTTCTGCTATATGGAGTCTTTCATTGAGGAAAAAATCATAAGCAAGCTTTCGGGACGAGACTCCGCCGCCACGAGGCGGAACCTTGGCGGAACCAATCTAGGGCTCCGGCGGAGCTGTTCTGTCGGGGACACTTCCCTCCGGGAGGGGGAAATCATCACCATCGTCATCACCAACAATCCTCTCATCGGGAGGGGGTCAATCTCCATCAACATCTTCACCAGCACCATCTCATCTCAAACCCTAGTTCATCTCTTGTATCCAATCTTTGTATCCAAACCTCAGATTGGTACCTGTGCGTTGCTAGTAGTGTTGATTACTCCTTGTAGTTGATGCTAGTTGGTTTACTTGGTGGAAGATCATATGTTCAGATCCATTATGCATATTAATACCCCTCTGCTTATGAACATGAATATGCTTTGTGAGTAGTTACATTTGTTCCTGAGGACATGGGAGAAGTCTTGCTATTAGTAGTCATTTGAATTTGGTATTCGTTCGATATTTTGATGAGATGTATGTTGTTATCCCTCTAGTGGTGTCATGTGAACGTCGACTACATGACACTTCACCATTTTTTGGGCCTAGAGGGAGGCATTGGGAAGTAATAAGTAGATGATGGGTTGCTAGAGTGACAAAAGCTTAAACCCTAGTTTATGTGTTGCATCGTAAGGGGCTGATTTGGATCCATATGTTTCATGCTATGGTTAGGTTTACCTTAATACTTCTGTTGTACTTGCGGATGCTTGCAATGGGGGTTAATCATAAGTGGGATGTTTGTCCAAGTAAGGGTAGCACCCAAGCACCGGTCCACCCACATATCAAATTATCAAAGTACCAAACGCGAATCATATGAACATGGTGAAAACTAGCTTGACGATAATTCCCATGTGTCCTCGGGAGCGCTTTCCTTCATATAAGAGTTTGTTTAGGCTTGTCCTTTGCTACAAAAAGGATTGGGCCATCTTGCTGCACCTTATTTACTTTTATTACTTGTTACTCGTTACAAATTACCTTATCACAAAACTATCTGTTACCGATAATTTCAGTGCTTGCAGAGAATACCTTGCTGAAAACCGCTTATCATTTCCTTCTGCTCCTCGTTGGGTTCGACACTCTTACTTATCGAAAAGGCTACGATAGATCCCCTACACTTCTGGGTCATCATTAATCATGCAAGATCGAAGATGGCACGTTGGTGCATTTTACAAATCCTGCAAACCAAATGGGCGTGTAGCAGTGTTCAAAACTGCATGTAGGCACTAACACATTCTCTTATTTTGTGGATAATAGGCCCGGAGGTGGATAATGTTTATAATGACAATCACATCGAATGCCTAGATCTACATCTCTCAAATATTACTTTGAAATCCTACTGAGGGACCTTACCGGAGATTACACTCGCCAGGTTCTTTTTTGCCATAGCAAAGGTGCTGAGGGTACTGAGGTTGAACACGCATTTAGTTAGGAAAGATGAATGGTATGATTATCAGAGCCGGCAGGTACTGCGGAATGGAAGAGCCTCCAAAAATGCCAAACTTCGTATTGGAAGAGCATATGGCAAAGCAATTGGAAGTCATTGTGTCAAACCCATACATGACTTGTTAGCCGCTGATCCCTTTTCAGAAATGACGCAGTTTGCAATGTTTGAATTTGGGCATTGTAATCTTTGAATTTGAACCTTGCAATATTTATGGTATTTGTTATATTGAACTGTTTTTGTTCTCTTGTCTCAACGCAAACAGTTCATCTGAGTGAACCGCATGTCGTATATCGCACACACCTTGATCTGGCTGACCGTTTCTTTTATGTTGCCTAATCACAAACAGTTCATCCGAGTGAACTGTATGATGTACATCGCACACACCTTGATCTGGCTGAACGTTTCTTTTGTGTTTCCTAATCACAAATAGTTCATCCGAGTGAACCATATGTTGTACATCGCACACACCTTCATCTGGCTGCCCGTTTCTTTTGTTCCTCCTCATCGAAAACGGTTAATTGAACTGAACCGTATGCCCTACATCGCATACGCAACTCAAATCTGAACCGTGTTTGATGCATCCTCCATCGCAAACATTTTGCACATTTTTCATGGTTTTTTACACCATCGTTTTCGATTGTTGCATCGCGCACAGTTTCGTCGAAGGATCTCTGATCGTAGTGTCACGTTAGCAGCATCCTGCAGTAGTGTTTAAGCAGGCCAGTATCCACGTGGGCCATAGGCCCAAAAGTGTCATGGGCCATTATCAGATGGGCTGTAAGTAGGCCGGATTCAACGCGGGCTATAATTAGGCCCAACTATTACACGAGCCATTAACAGGCCGATAGGCCAGTTGGGCTGAAATTTATCCACGAAGACTACGGGCCGTTAAGAGGCCTAAAGTTACTTCGGATAAGAAATAGCCTAGTTTCTGCATGGGCCGTTAAATGGCCTAAACTTAAACCGGGCCAACAACGTCCCAGATGCACCACGGGCCGCTAACAGGCCGGAACTATTATCGGGCCGAACTGGTAAACGGGAATTTAACAGGCTGAAAGACAAACCTGTCTTGGAATGGGCCCAAAAGAATAGTGGCCTGTTAACGGGCCTGATCGGATATGGGCCGTAATTTGGCCCAAAACATGGCATGTTGTGAACGGGCCTAATCTGGTATGGGCCTCAATTTGACCCAAAACATGGCGGGTTGTTAACGGGCCAGCCCACGAGTGTCTTAAAAACATGGTGGGCCTTTAGCTGGGCTGGCCTTGTTACCTAGAATGGGCCACTGTTGGGCTGTGCCACATGTCGACATATCGTAGGTGTCTTCCGTCCATTGTAGGAATGACATTTGTCCCAACGATTAGCTGACACGTGCATTATCCGGCGAATGAGAATTTGACACATGGAAAATCCCCATTGGTCGGGGCTGTTAACGGGTTATCGGATCCAAATCGGAACCCTATAGCTTAATGGCGACCCATTATGGTGGATGCCACGTGTCGGTCACCCTTGATGAAAGCACTTCCATGACGCGTGATTTATCGTCATGGAAGTGGACACTTCCGTGATGATAATTTTGGTAATTTCATGGAACACTTCTACGACAGCACAAGTATGACTATCTTGATTCTGTCATAAAATCATCATGGATGTACATGCATGACAGAAAACGTGACCTACTGTGACAAACACGTATCATCACAGAAGTGTATTTTTTGTAGTGAATGCTACCACCGTACTAAGCAAAATATGATGCATAAAAGAAAAACATCACATGCAATCAAAATATGTGACATGATATGGCCATCATCATCTTGTGCCTTTGATCTCCATCTCCAAAGCACCGTCATGATTTCCATTGTCACCGTCTTCACACCTTGATCTCCATCGTAGCATCATGGTCATCTCGCCAACTATTGCTTCTACAACTTTAGCTAACGCATAGTGATAAAGTAAAGCAATTACATGGCGTTTGCATTTCATACAATAAAGCGACAACCATAAGGCTCCTGCCAGTTACCGATAACTTTTACAAAACATGTTCATCTCATACAATAATGTATATCACATCATGTCTTGACCATATCACATCACAACATGCCCTGCAAAAACAAGTTAGATGTCCTCTACTTTGTTGTTGCAAGTTTTACGTGGCTCCTACAGGCTTCTAGTAAGAACCGTTCTTACCTACGCATCAAAACCACAACAGTGATTTATCAAGTTTGTTGTTTTAGCCTTCAACAAGGACCGGCCGCAGTCAAATTCGATTCAACTAAAGTTGGAGAACACACACCTGCCAGCCACCTTTATGCAAAACTAGTTGCATGTCTGTCGGTGGAACCGGTCTCGTGAACGTGGTCATGTAAGCTTGGTCCTAGCCGCTTCATCCAACAATACTGCCAAATCGAAATAAGATGTTGGTGGTAAGCAGTATGATGATCACCGCCCACAACTCTTTGTGTTCTAGTCGTGCATGTCATCTACACATAGACCTGGTTCTGATACCACTGTTGGGAAACGTAGCATGAAATTTCAAAAAAAAAAATCTACGCTCACGCAAGATCTATCTAGGAGATGCATAGCAATGAGAGGAGGAGAGTGTGTCCACGTACCCTCATAGACCGAAAGCGGAAGCATTTGACAACGCGGTTGATGTAGTCAAACTTCTTCTTGTTCCGACTGATCAAGCACCAAACGTATGACACCTCTGAGTTTTGCACACGTTCAGCTCGATGACGTCCCTCGAACTCTTGATCCAGCAAAGTGTCGAGGGAGAGTTCCGTCAGCATGACGGTGTGGTGACGGTGATCATGAAGTAATCCGTGCAGGGCTTCGCCTAAGCACTATGAAGATATGACCAGAGGCGTAAACTGTGGAGGGGGGCACCGCACACGGCTAGGAATCAATGTTGTGTGTTCTAACGATGCCCCCCACATATATATAGGTGGGAGAGGGAGAGGGGCAGCAAGGGGCGCCCCAAGTAGGAGTAATCCTACTTGGGAGCCTCCCACAATTCGGCCTCCCCCCTTCCATAAGTGTCGGAGGGGGAAGGAAAGAGAGGGGGAAGAGAATGGAAGGGAAGGGGCCGAATCCTCCCCTTTCCTTTCTCCCTTCCCCTCCTTCCTTCTCCTCCTATTCGGCCTATATGGGGGCGTACCAGCCCACTAGGGGCTGGTCTGTCCCGCCCTTGGCCCAATAAGGCCCATATCTTTGCCGGGGGGTGCCCGGAACCCCTTCTGGTGACCCGATACGTACCTGGTACCCCCGGAACACTTTCCGGTGTCCGAATACTATCGTCCTATATATGAATCTTTACCTCCCGACCATTTTGAAACTCCTCGTCATGTCCGCGATCTCATCGGGACTCCGAACAACATTCGATCACCAAATCACATAACTCATACAATATAAAATCGTCATCGAATGTTAAGCGTGCAGACCCTACGGGTTCGAGAACTATGTAGACATGACCGAGACACCTCTCTGGTTAATAACCAATAGTAGAACCTGGATGATCATATCGGCTCCAACATATTCTACGAAGATCTTTATCGGTCGTATCGTAATGACAACATACGTTATTTCCTTTGTCATGGGTATGCTACTTGCCCGAGATCCGATCGTTGGTATCTTCATACCTAGTTCAATCTCGTTACCGGCAAGTCTCTTTACTCATTCTGTAATACATCATCCCGCAAGTAACTCATTAGTCACATTGCTTGCAAGGCTTATTATGATGTGCATTACCAAGAGGTCCCAGAGATACCTTTCCGATACTCGGAGTGATAAATCCTAATCTTGATCTATGCCAACCCAACAAACACCTTCGGAGATACCTATAGAGCATCTTTATAATCACCCAGTTATGTTGTGACGTTTGATAGCACACAAGGTATTCCTCCGGTACCCGGGAGTTGCATAATCTCATAGTCGAAGGAATATGTATTTGACATGAAGAAAGCAATAGCAATAAAACTGAACGATCAACATGCTAAGCTAACGGATGGGTCTTGTCCATCACATCATTCTCCTAATGATGTGATCTCGTTCATCAAATGACAACACATGTCTATGGTTAGGAAACTTAGCCATCTTTGATTAATGAGTTAGTCTAGTAGAGGCTTACTAGGGACACTGTGTTTTGTCTATGTATTCACACATGTATCAAGTTTCCGGTTAATACAATTCTAGCATGAATAATAATCATTTATCATGATATAAGGAAATATAAAATAACAACTTTATTATTGCCTCTAGGGCATATTTCCTTCAGCCACCACATAGAGAGAGTGAGATAGTTGATAGGTCTTGTTAGGCCATTTTCATTTCTAACAACTTGAACTATACCTCTATTGTGTCTTCTTATTTGGTGCTAGGTCCCATATACAATGACGCCCTGGTCCTCGACAACTTCGTCCCTCCTTTGGACAAGATGATGGCCATGGTGGAATATGATGCACCCCCAGATGGTTCTATCAAGATGAACGTGATGACCACGATTTGGTCTTTGCCACCTCACCTACACCATTAGAGTGGAATGACAAAGGTAACATAGGTGAAGGTGATTGATAACACACAAGTATAGGGGATCACAACCGTTTTCGAGGGTAGAGTATTCAACCCAAATTTATTGATTCGACACAAGGGGAGCCAAAGAATATTCTCAAGTATTAGCAGCTGAGTTGTCAATTCAATCACACCTGAAAGACCTAATATCTGTAGCAAAGTATTTAGTAGCAAAGTAATATGGAAGTAATGGTAACGGTGGCAAAAGTAATAGTAGCAGTTTTGTAGCAATTGGAACGGTGGCAACAGAAAAGTAACTTAGCAAAGATCAATATGAAACGAGCTCGTAGGCAATGGATCAATGATGGATAATTATGTCGGATGGCATTCATCATGCAACAGTTATAACATAGGGTGACACAGAACTACCTCCAATTCATCAATATAATGTAGGCATGTATTCCGAATATAGTCATACGTGCTTATGGAAAAGAACTTGCATGACATCTTTTGTCCTACCCTCCTGTGGCAGCAGGGTCCTATTGGAAACTAAGGGATATTAAGGCCTCCTTTTAATAGAGTACCAAACCAAAGCATTAGCACTTAGTGAATACATGAACTCCTCAAACTACGGTCATCACCGGGGGTGGTCCCGACTATTGTCACTCCGGGGTTGCCAGATCATAACACGTCATAGGTCACTATAACTTGCAATATCGGATCAAGAACACAAATATATTCATGAAAACATAATAGGTTCAGATCTAAAATCATGCCACTCGGGCCCTAGTGACAAGCATTAGGCATAGCAAAGTCATAGCATAATCAATCTTAGAACATAGTGGATACTAGGGATCAAACCCTAACAAAACTAACTCGATTACATGGTAAATCTCATCCAACTCATCACGGTCCAGCAAGCTTATGACGGGATTACTCACGCACGGTGGTGAGCATCATGAAATTAGTGATGGAGGATGGTTGATGATGACGAAGGCGACGGATTCCCCTCTCCGGAGCCCAGAACAGACTCCAGATCTGCCCTCTCGAGGAAGAACAAGGCTTGGCGACAGCTCCGTATCGTAAAACACGATGAATCCTTGTCTCTGATTGTTTTTCTCCCCGAAAGTGAATATATGGAGTTGGAGTTGAGGTCGATGCAGGTCCAGGGGGCCCACAAGGACGGGTAGTGCGCCCCAGGGGGTGGGTGCGCCCCCACCCTTGTGGCCAGGGTGTGGGCCCCCTTCACTTGATTCTTTCACCAATATTTTTCATTAATTCGAAAACTGATCTCCGTGAAGTTCCAGGTCATTCCGAGAACTTTTATTTCTGCACAAAAATAACACCATGTCAATTCTGCTAAAAACAACGTCGGTCTGGGGTAGTTTCATTCAAATCATGCAAGTTAGAGTATAAAATAAGGGCAAAATAGTTTGGAAAAGTATATACGACTGAGACGTATCAACTTCCCCAAGCTTAACCCATTGCTTGTCCTCAAGCAATTCAGTTGACAAACTGAAAGTGATAAAGAAAAACTTTTACAAACTCTGTTTGATCTTGTTGTTGCAAATATGTGAAGCCAGCATTCAAGTTTTCATTAAAGATTATGAACTAACCATATTCACAATGACATTTAGGTCTCACATTTACTCATATCAATGGCATAATGAACTAGCGAGCAATAATAATAAATCTCGGATGACAACACTTTCTCAAAACAATCATGATACGATATAACAAGATGGTATCTCACTAGCCCTTTCTGAGACCGCAAAACATAAATGCAGAGCACCCTGAAGATCAAGGACTGACTAGACATTGTAATTCATGGTAAAAGAGATCCAGTCACAGTGATACTCAATATAAATTAATAGCAATGCATACAAATAACAGTGGTGCTCTCTAACTGGTGCTTTTTATGAGAGGATGATGACTCGGCAATCAAAGTAAATAGACAGGTCCTTCGCAGAGGGAAGCACGAATTTGCAGAGGTGCCAGAGCTCGAGTTTTGAAATAGAGATAAATAATATTTTGAGCGGCATGCTTTCATTATCAATGTAACAACTAAGAGATCTCGGTATCTTCTATACTAGATACATTATAGGCGGTTCCCAAACAGAATGGTAAAGTTTACACTCCCCCACCACCAACAAGCACATTCCACGGCTAGTCTAAAACAATGGGTACCGTCCAACTAACAACAGTCCTGGGGAGTTTTGTTTGCAATTATTTTGATTTGATTTGAGCATGGGACCGCGCATCCCGATTACCAGCCATTTTCTCGTGAATGATGAGCTGAGTCCACTCATCGTGAGAATAACCCACCTAGCATGGAAGATATTGACAGCCCTAGTTGGTACATGAGCGATTCAAGCATACAAAACAGATTATCATTTGAAGGTTTAGAGTTTGGCACATGCAAATTTACTTGGAACAGCAGGTAAAAACTGCATATAGGAAGATATGGTGGACTCATATGGAACAACTTTGGGGTTTATGGAAGTGGATGCACAAGCAGTATTCCTTCTTAGTACAAGTGAAGGCCAGAAAAGACTGGGAAGCGACCAACTAGAGAGCGACAACAGTCATAAACATGTATTGAGATTAACCAACAATGAGTGCAAGCATGAGTAGGATATAAATCACCATGAACATAAATATCCTAGAGGCTATGTTGATTTTGTTTCAACTACATGCGTGAACATGTGCCAAGTCAAGCAACTCGAATCATTCAAAGGAGGATACCATACTATCATACTACATCACAACCATTTTAAAAGCATGTTGGTACGCAAGGTAAACCATTATAAACTCCTAGATAATTAAGCATGGCATGAGTAACTATAATCTCTAATTGTCATTGCAAACATGTTTCATTATAATAGGCTGAATCAAGAATGATGAACTAATCATATTTACAAACACAAGATAGGTCGAGTTCATACCAGCTTTTCCTCATCTCAATCATTTCATCATATATCGTCATTATTGCCTTTCACTTGCACGACTGAATGGTGTGGATAATAATAATAGTGCACGTGCATTGGACTAAGCTAGAATTTGCAAACATTTATTCAAAGGAGAAGACAAGGTAATATGGGCTCTTTGTTAGATCAACAATAATGCATATGACACTACACCACAACACTAAATTGGGGGCAATTAACTGCCGGGAGAAATATGAGAATAAGGGCAAACCATCTGCCGGGGATCAGGTAACTGCCGGCAAAAATGCACAAGGGTGGATAAACTGCCGGTAGAAGTTAAGCAGCAAGGGCGCATGCACTGCCGGCAATGATATGCCCATCTTAGGTCATCAAAACTGCCGGGAGAACTAAACTACAGCCCACTGTCTGTCGGGCCTATCCGTGGCGCGAGTCCACAAAAATAGTTGGGCCCAAACGCGTGCTGGTGCGGGAGAGCGCGTGACAGACCAAAATTTTCGCTCAAAAGAATTACAGCCGCCGCTCTGACCTGTTCTCCCCCAAATCGAACCTCCTTTACCCCTCCTCTTCGACCGCTGCCGTCGCTGCCGCCCCTTCCTATTCTCCCACAAATCGAACCCTGATTTACCCCTTCTCCTCGATCGACACCGCCGCTGCACCGCCCCTTCTGCCACCACCGCCCCCTACACCACCACCCCTTCAGCCGACCTGTGCGACCGCATCTGGATCTATGGCCCCGGTGCATAGAGGTCGTGTCTCATGAGAGCCACTCAATTTTTTCATGGTGGTCTTCTCCTCTTGACCCCCAAAGAAAAGAAAAGAATTTCAAATAAACGCACTATTTTTTTGGAGTTTTTGTTTTTCTGAAGAAAGAGAAACAAGAACGAGAAAAACTATTTACACGGGAAAGCTCCCAACAAGCAAAAGAAGAACGAGAAATCTTTTTGGGTCTTCTTTTAATACTACAACTAAACATGCATAGAAAGGAAATAAACTACAACTAATTTTTTGGTTTTTCTTAAGGTTTTTCAAACACACAAGAAGAAAGCGGAAAAAAGAAATAAACTAACATGGATATATAATGAAAAGGTAGGAACACCGACAACTAGAATGAGTGTGTGAACATGAATATAATGCCGGTGAGAAATATGTACTCCCCCAAGCTTAGGCTTTTGGCCTAAGTTGGTCTAAGGCCACAGTTGGCCTGGCGGATATCCAAAGTTGTAGTCGGGGTTGTACTGAGATGCATCGGCCACTGTCTGAAGGGTTGCAGCATGGAGGCGAGCAGCCTCCACTATTCTCTCATACTCGTTTGCCTCCTCTCTAGTTATAAAATATCGCATGTTTACCTAAAAATTAAAGGAAGCAGGAGCAGGAAGAGTAACATGGATGGCACACTGTCTATCAAAGATTAGTATGTAATGGAGGAACCGTTCGTTCCTCTTAAGAAACTGGTAGCGTACCATAGCCTCATCATCTAGAAAAGCAGGTGGCAACTCAATATCATACCGCCTTACGGGTATACCCAAATAACTAGCTAAATGAGTTGCATAAATCCCACCAAATAAATCTCCATCTTTAGCATTATGGTGTACAATTCCTATGCTCCGCTCCGGGGAATACAATTCCTACTCAGTCTCTAAACCCTTGCAAGCATCCATGTGTATAGCTAAACCTAGGATTGTACCTATAATATTGCGCAACTGCTGCAGAAACCAGACCCAACTTTCCTCGGAATCTACCTCCAACACACCAAATGCAACTAGGAATAGCGAGTTGTGTCCATCAACTTTAGAAGCTGCTACTAGTTGTTGTCTCCATCTTCCATTCAAATAAGTTGCATCGACAGCCAAATAGGGCCTGCAACCATCCAGAAACCCCTGCCAGCAAGCCTTGAAACAAACAAAAGCACTCCTGAAGCACTCCTTCTCAAATGACTTCCCTCTTATTTTGTATGAAACTGTATGCTTGTCAATCTCTACGACACTCCTTGGACTAGCCATCTCGACCTCAGCTTTGTAAGTGTAAAACAGCTAAAAACTCTTATTCCATGGACCATCTATCCTATCAAGAGTCATTTCCCTACCATAAAAAATCCTCACGTAAAGTATATCAATTGTGTACTTCTCAAAAAGCTTCCCTTGGAGTGTTGTTGGACCAAGTGTTGGTGTTTCTAATGCAATATTGCATCTGCCACCCACCTAGTCTGCTAGCTTTGTTTTGGTCTTTCCCCCTCCCCCTCTAGGTGGCCAAGTGTGCTGGTGTGGGTTTTGTTTTATCTAAAACAAAATAAAGTACAATAAAGACATTACACAATGATCTAAAAATAGAATGAATCAATAAACTGAAATCCCCTATGAGGTGTAATATCTGAGTCCATTTGCTCTTTAGCATACAGGATGCATGCAGCCTCCACCTACACCTATCATATGGGCAATGTTGGTGCAATCATAGGCCCCTTATGTTTTGGAGTTTGTCGACATAAACAGTTTGGGACTTATGTGTTTGCTAGTGCACATAGAGTAACAGGTCCCTGAGATCATGAGGAGTTTGATGTAAACGACGAAGATAATCTCCCTGGTGCAGTGAAGGTTATCACCGAAGATTATGATAACAAGAGTGACCCCACAAAAATTGCTGAAGTGAAGCAATTGGTTCGGTGTCTGTCGTGGTTTTGTCACGGTAGATGTCCTTGTGAAAGGACTTAGTCGTGGAGCCATCGCTATGGGTTAGCTTAAAGGGGTTAAAGCAGACAAGGGACGCGAGAGTTTTATACTGGTTCGACCCCTTACGATGAAGGTAAAAGCCTACTCCAGTTGTGATGGAATTGCTAGGGTTTCGATGACCAGGGAGCGAATCCGCTTTGCCTGGCTCTCGAGTTGTTGTGTGTTGTCCCTAAACCGCCGCCGGGTCATCCCTTTAAATACATAGGTCGACGCCCGTCGGTTTACAGAGTCCCGAGGCTGGATCATCAACGTGTCCAACTAGGTCTCTATCCCTCCTATCTTACAATGCAAGTTACATGATAATGTCGGTTTACATCTACATGCCTTAACCCGCCTTTGGGCCTTGGGCCTTCATAAAGCGCCACCATCCTTTGTCTTCTTGGGCTTCTAATCCTCATAGAGTTAACCCGGCTACTCCTGGCCGGTTTACGTCCAGTAGTAATATCCCCAACATTAGGCCCCAGATTGATTTGAACTTGTTCATGTCAATCCTCAATACTTAGAAAAATTCCCGCCCTTGCACCTTCGCATAAATCTTGTAAACCGCCATGACGTCATCCTCCGGATTTGTAGTAAACCGTCGTGACATCACCTGCTTATTTAAAACTTAAGATATCCCTTTTATTAATCAACATCCGACAATCGAGGCAACAATCTCGTTATCTATCTTTTTTTGGGCTCCTCGATTCCCGCGCCGGTCACTTATCTCTTTGTCCTTATAAATAGGGCGGAGGACCCCTTCCTTTTCCTTCTGTTGCCCTTTCCTCTCTTCTTCCTCCTCGCGAAGCCTCTGCACCTGAGCGCCGCCGCTGTTGTCAAGCTTCATCTCTGCCTCATCCTTGGCCGCAGCATCAACCTGACTGGATCAGAAAAACGCGGCGCACCTCTTCTGCTTCAACAGCTTTGGTAAGTCTTCCCCCTTTTCTTTGCAGATCCACTTAGGGTTTCAGTATTCATCGGAGTTCATCGAAGCTTCGGCGTTGTTCTTCTCTTTCCCTCCTAGTAGCATCAAAGACTAGTTGGATTTGTTAGCTCTTTGTACGACCATAGCCATACTCACACTTTTCCTTATCAGACCATCCTCTTCATATAGGAAAAACTCATCTGAACCTGATAAACTGGTATCTGAAATTTAGGTCTGAATATATTCTAGTTTTCTGTTGTACCACAGATCTGAAATCATCATATAACTCTTGTGAAACTTGTTTTCCTTCACTTAGGCATTTGTAGATCTGTACTCTTCATACCAATATAGGCGATTTATCCTTTGGAAGTATGATAACCCGGCATATACCATTAGTCCCCTTGTAAACCGTTCATCACTTTACCACTTAGGCGATTTATAACCTCCTCTGGTTTATCAATAATACATGCTTGAATTCCTTTTTCCTCCATTTGTTATGCCATACGCTTTGTCATTAATGAATCATAAACTGGCACTATTTTCTTTCCAGCTCTTCACTTGCAATGGCCAAACAGTTCTATTCCTACAAATGGGTCCCTTCCCGGGTTACAGAGGAGCAACTGAACAAAATGGTCAAGATTGGTACCTTACCGAAGAAAAATGAAATCCGGTGGTGAGTTCCTGGGCCGGAAAATCCTCCTACCCCCAGACAGGGTGAAGTAGTGGTGTTTGTTGATCATATAGGTCGTGGCTTTAAATCGCCCAGATCTAAGTTTTTCCGAGATGTACTTGCCAGCTTTCAGATCCACCCTAAGATATTGGACCCAACTCGATATCCAATATTTGCAACTTTCAGGTTTTTTGTGAAGCGTATCTACAAGAAGAACCAACTGCCGAGCTATTCTGGGATTTCTTCCATTTAAACTATCGCACTGAATTCATAGACGGGCCCAATACTGAACTTGGTGGCATCTCCATTCAGAAAAGGAAGGATGTTAGTTTTCTTCACGCCAAACTTCACAGTCACCCAAAAGAGTGGAATCAAACTTGGTTCTACTGCAAGGACACCTCTCTTGAAGATGAGAACCCTTTGCCGGGTTACCGTGATCACCGGCTCACCAATACTTATCTGCTTCCATAACGACTAAGTGCCCAGGAACGGGCCTCGTACGCACCACAACTCGCCAAGCTTAGAGCCTTTATGGCCAACGGTTTAACAGGTGTGGACTTCGTCCATTGTTGGATATCCTGGAGTATCCTACCATTAAGTCGCTGCGCCGGTTTAATGTGTGAGTACACTGGTGACGTAAAAGACTCCCAACGTCATATTGACATTCAGCTAACAGATGAGGAAGTTACTGAGTCTGTCAAGAAAATGTTGAATGAACCAAAAGCTGTCTGTAGTAAGACTGGGTTAAGCCCCTTCTACACGCAGAACAAACCACCTGCTGTAAGTATTGTTTTTTGCTTCCGCTTTACACCTGATATTTTTGAATTGTGCAACTTTGAATACCCTCTGCCCATTTTTAAACAAGGTGATGATCCGTTCTGGAAAAAGAAACCTCAGGACAAAGCAGTGAAGCCTTCTCGACCTAAAACAAAAGTTGTCAAGAAAACCACGAAGAGAAAGGCACCTGAACCCATCGGTTTAGAGCTTGATGATGACCCTGATGAACCGGAAGCAGAGGTAGAACTTGGTTCACTTTTCATGCACCTCATTAACAATGATATTTATCAGGAGGACGCTGAGGGCATCCAAGCTGATGATGCAGAGGTAATTATCCTTTCCTCCGGTTCAGACCCTCTGCCAACACAAAAAATCCATCAAGAAGTCCAGAAAGTAAGATTTTCTCACCCTCTTCCTCACTTGGATCCAAAATTTCTTTGGAAGAAGCAGCAGCACGAGGCTCGCTGCACAACCCGGCACAGCGGCCAAACGGTCACTTCGACCGGTTTACCGAACACCCCAGTTTGAAAACGCCGACCTGAGGTCTCCCCCACTTTTGACACTTCTTATCCCAAGGCCGGCTATTTCCGACAACCTCTTAATCCGTCCGATTCGAATTATCAGGTGACACCTCCTTCATCATCCGGCAAATCAACGGCCAGACAACTCCCTCCTCTTAAGACCATTGCTGGGTAAGTATTTCAACTCAATCTTTTTGATATTTCACACTTTATATGCTATGCTAACCTTTGCATCTGTTCTTTTCAGAGCCAAAGCCAGACCCAGTAAGAAGGCTCGGGTGAATAACCCGTCTGAAGACCATGTGGTGACTGAACTGGAGCTGACTACTGAACCGAAAGGTCCAAATACTGAGGCCACATTAGATGAACCGCCCCTTCAAGATCATAAAATTGATGAACAAGCAGAAGTTGATACCACTGTGCAAGATGATAAACCGGCAAATCCAGTCCTGACTGATGACGGACCTTCTAGTCCAGTGAAGGCTGCTAATATTCCATCAACTCCAAAAAAAGCTGATGGTGACAAGATGAGGTTATCATTACTGGTATTGGCCACACCTCTCCTGGCCATCCTGTTGTTTTGGAAAAACATAGTGCCAAGGAAGAGCATGCTGCCATGGAAAAAGGCAAATGGAGCACCGATTTACCATGCTATGCCCACCTCAGTGCTCAAGAACTCCACTCTGGCTTTCTAAACTGTCTGCACTCAAACTGTGACTATGAAGCCGGTTTGGTGAATCTGATGAAGGAGCGCTATGAGGTATTTTCATCACTTTTCATTTCTTAAATCCAATTTGTAAATACCAACTCTAGTAGCCCCCAAGGGCCGGTTTATGATGGCAATCATAAATCGGGACTTTGTAATATCTTAACCCTTGCATGCTTATATTTCACATGTCAAGTAGTCTTTAAGATAAACCGGTACTTTATCATTGTGTTCCTGTACTTTTCTCCTGTGCAGTCCCTAAGGGCCGGTTTATCTTTTCAAGATAAACCGGGTCTTTAACCAATGCTTCAATTTAAACAGATGTACATTAGCCCCCAAGTGTCAAGGATAATGCTTGCATCGTACCTGGGACTTGCAAAAATTTCTGATAACAGAGCAAATAGGCATTAGCCCCCAAGTACAAAGTGCATAACTTGTTATGTGCTTGGTACTTCAAATATACATAACCCATTGATGATATATCTTGTCTTTGTAGGCTGAGCTGAGTAAGAAGGATGCTCAAACCGCCGACCTTCAGGAGAACATTAAATCTCAGCAAGCAGAGGCGTCCAAAGCCAAGCAAGAACTGACTAATGCTTTAGCAACCATGGATAAACTGAAGGAAAGCTTTAAGAAAGAGCATGCAGATTGGGATACAGAGAAGGCCGCTTTAGCAAAGAAGGCCGAAGACGCAGAAGCAGACCTGAAACCGGTGGTTGAGGAACTCACCAGTTTAAAGCAGCAAATAAATGCTATGACTTATGTTGTGTTTGGTAAGCGTCCTCATCTGATGTTTTTCCAGGTCACCTTTTCCTTATCAGCTTCCGGTTTACTGATTCTTGCAATGTCACACGGACCCGCATTACCCATCTGGGCTTTGATATGCGGATGAAGCTGAAGGCTGCCTATACATTGATAGAGCAGCTATATTCCGGATCCCAACAGGCTATCTGCGTTGCTGCTTACAATAGGCCTCCTCCAACTTTGATAAAAGAAACCATCGAGAAGCTGTCAATGCTACCTGCCCGGTTGGATGAGCTGAAGAAATCAGCTGCAAGGTCAGGTGTTGTTACTATGCTAATCCGGGCCAAGGCATGGATTCCAGATCTTGAACCGGCAGAAATTGGCCAAGGCTACCCCAGCGTAAAGGAAGACGGTTCAGAATTCAACAATGATGATCTCTGAAGACTCGCAAGGGAAATGTGACCCATAGCGAGCAAATTGGCGGATGAAACGGATCTGTCTCATTATCATCCGGTTTATGATGTTGATCAGAAAAGACATCCCGCGCCGATACATGATGTAGAGGATCTTGTTCCACCAATTCGTAAGCACACTTATGCCCCTGACATTGATCCTTCCCCCTTATAAGTGAAGAAGCCGTGTTCCAAGCTTTAACCGGAATCGATTGGACAACAATTGATTTCCAGCCACTGGTTAGAGAGGAGGAGGATGCACCTACTCAAGATGATCCGTAATCGTCAAGTCGTCCTGATGATGAATCCTGAACCGGAGAGCCGCTTTAGCCCGTTAGAGCCTACCCTTTCTTGCTGAAACATTTATCTTGTGTGGGCTGAAAAAACACCTTATAATAGGCTAGCTCAAACACTTTGTCTGTTATGCCATCGAGCATACTTATGTTGATGGATACTGATAACTTGCCATGCTTTTGGGATTGTTATTTTATATTCATAATCTGTAGTGGTTGTATGTTAACTTGCTCCTGCATACAAGAGATTTGAAAAAAGGGTCCTGGCGGTTTACCGCTGGACAGTTCATGATGCCCAAAAAATAGAAACTGGATGTAGGACCAAGGCTGTTTTACAAGATAGAACAATACTTGTTACCTTGTTCTTTTCGCCCATGGTTGTGTAAAAGAGGTGATAACACCAAGCTCGAGTGTAGATGACTCCTTGTAGGCTTGCCGGTTTATGATAAAACCATACCGAGTTATAATAAACACCGGTTTAACCATATAATACTGGTGACTAGTAGTCAAAACCAGACCGCAACAGAAAAAGCCGGATTATAGCTGATCATGTACTAACAATTTAGCATTGTAAGTCACGCCGGGTTTTAATAAACGCCGATTTATCAGAAAATACTTATGAATATCAAAAAGGAACAACTTCAAAAAACACAAGAAGAATATGCAAGCCTTTTCATGGGCTGCCAGGCCCTAAATCGAGGCTTTTCATGGGCTGCCAGGCCACTGAGTTAAACCATTTTTCAAAGCCTTTTAAGATGGACCTCAATCTTTAACCAATCATCGTTTTAACTTTGACAAGTTCAGGGTCTATGAGATGGACTTGTCAAACGTTCGATGGGTCATACCAGGTTTACCTGGATGGAGTGGCTTACTTAAAGAGGGAGGATAACCCGGGGTTTTAGGTGAATACACCTGGATTCCAAGCCTGGCTTGATAGCCTATTGCAAAGGTGCAGACTCTTTGTTCTTTGAGAAGCAAAGAGCCCCTAAGCAACATTTGAGCTGTGCTCGGTGGGTGCCTATGTTTGAGTTGTGCTGGTGCAACACTCTCTTTGGCCCCACATAATTTCCTTTTTGGCTTTAAGCCTATCAAGAGGTGTAGTTATGGTGTAAATACAACCAAGCCCCCTAGTGATGCCCCTTTGGCTATAAGCCGATCAAGAGGTGTAGCTAAGGTTCAGATATGACCTAGCCCCCTAGTGATTTCCTTTTATATATGTGGCTTGACAAGCCGGATTAATAGGACTCCGCTTTGTAAACAGAAGCCCCCATGAAAACACATGATGTAAAACAAACAGAGACCCCGCTTTAGCTAAGGCTCCAGTTTATTATATTGACTATAATATATACATTGTCATA
Source organism: Triticum dicoccoides (assembly GCF_002162155.2). NCBI lineage: Eukaryota > Viridiplantae > Streptophyta > Magnoliopsida > Poales > Poaceae > Triticum > Triticum dicoccoides. The sequence continues at coordinate 483,512,878 of NC_041388.1, forward strand.
AGTATGTACATAGAAAGAGCCTATGGCTCAAGTATAGTAAGGCCGAAGATGAGCTATATTCTACGGCCGCTGGGTCTCCTCCTCCGATTTACGTGAGTCTTTGTGCTCTCGAACATCAATGAGGTAGTACGATCCATTGTGCAAAATTTTGCTGACCACAAAAGGCCCTTCCCAAGGTGGGGATAACTTGTGCATATCAGTCTGATCCTGGATGAGTAGGAGCACCAGATCGCCTTCTTGAAAAGTATTGGTTTTAACCTGGCGGCTGTGATAACGTCGCAGATCTTGTTGGTAAATCGCCGAACGTGCTGCCGCAAGATCACGCTCCTCATCTAACAGGTCCAGTGAGTCCTGGCGTGCTTTCTCATTATCAGCTTCAACATGAGCCGCCACGCGAGGCGAGTCATGACGTATGTCACTAGGAAGAACTACCTCGGCTCCGTAAACCATGAAGAAAGGCGTGTAACCTGTAGATCTATTTGGTGTGGTGTTGATGCTCCATAACATGGAAGGTAACTCCTCCACCCAACAACCCGACGTCCGCTTTAAAGGAACCATAAGCCGGGGTTTGATACCTCTCAAAATTTCTTGATTGGCCCTTTCTGCCTGACCATTAGATTGGGGGTGAGCCACTGATGACACGTCAAGCCGGATGTGCTCTCGTTGACAGAATTCCTCCATAGCACCTTTGGATAGATTAGTACCATTATCAGTGATAATGTTGTGTGGAAAACCAAACCGAAATATCACCTTTTTGATGAATTGAACCATCGTGGCTGCATCACACTTACTGACTGGCTCTGCCTCTATCCACTTGGTAAACTTATCCACTGCTACCAACAGTTGAGTCTTTTTATCCTTGGACCTCTTAAAAGGTCCAACCATATCGAGCCCCCAAGTTGCAAACGGCCAAGTTATTGGGATCATTCTTAACTCTTGGGCTGGAACATGAGCACGGCGTGCAAACTTTTGACAACCATCACACCTCTTTACAAAATTATCAACATCAGCATGAGCCGTCAACCAATAGAAGCCGTGACAAAAAGCCTTAGCTACCAAGGATTTTGAACCGGCGTGGTGACCACAATCTCCCTCATGAATCTCACGCAAGATCTCACAGCCTTCTTGAGGAGAGACACAACGCTGAAATGCTCCTGTGACACTACAATGATGTAGCTCTCCATTGACAATGGTCATTGATTTGGATCGCCGGATTATCTGCCGGGCCAGAGTTTCGTCGTCTGGTAACTCGCCCCGGTTCATGTACGCCAGGTACGGGACCATCCAATCCGGAATAACATGAAGAGCCGCCACCAATTGAGCCTTCGGGTCGGGCACAGCCAAATCCTCTTCCGTAGGTATCTTCACTGACGGATTATGCAATACATCGAGGAAGGTATTGGGTGGCACCGGTTTACGTTGAGAGCCTAAGCGACTTAAAGTGTCTACTGCTTCATTCTTCCGCCGGTCTATGTGGTCCACTTGATAACCTTCGAAGTGACCAGCCACTGCATCCACCTCTCGTCTATATGCTGCCATAAGTGGATCCTTGGAATCCCAAGTGCCAGATACCTGCTGAGCCACCAGGTCCGAGTCACCAAAGCACTTAACCCGGCTTAAGTTCATTTCCTTAGCCATCTGAAGACCATGGAGCAAAGCCTCATACTCAGCTGCATTGTTAGTACAAGGGAACATTAAACGGATAACATAACAAAAATTATCACCTCGTGGGGAAGTTAATATGACTCCAGCCCCGAGCCCTCCAATTGCCTGGACCCATCAAAGTGAATAGTCCAATAAGTGTTATCTGGTTTTTCCTCCGGTGCCTGCGACTCTGTCCAATCATTGATGAAGTCCACAAGTGCTTGGGATTTGATTGCTGTGCGAGGTGTATATTTGAGCCCGTGAGGTCCAAGCTCAATAGCCCACTTAGCAATCCGGCTAGTTGCTTCTCTGTTTTGGATGATATCTCCCAGTGGAGCTGAACTGACCACTGTGATAGGATGACCTTGAAAATAATGCTTGAGCTTCCGGCTTGCCATAACAACTCCATACACCAGTTTCTGCCAATGTGGGTATCTCTATTTGGACTCTATAAGCACCTCGCTGATATAATAAACCGGCCATTGAACCGGATACTCTTTCCCAGCCTCCTTGCGCTCCACAACAATGGCCACACTAACATCTCAGGCATTAGCAGCCACATATAGCAATAAAGGCTCCTTATCAACCGGAGCTGCAAGGACAAGTGGCTCGGCTAACTGTCTTTTCAGATCTGCAAGTGCTTCATCAGCAGCATCACTTCAGACGAAGTGATCCATTTTCTTTAACATCTGATACAAAGGGATAGCCTTCTCTCCAAGGCGACTGATAAACCGGCTTAAGGCTGCAATCCGTCCCGCCAGACGTTGAACATCGTTAATGCACGCCGGTTTAGCCAGAGACGTGATAGCTGTGATTTTCTTCGGATTAGCTTCAATCCCGCTGTTAGACACCAAAAAACCCAAAAGCTTGCCTGCTGGTACACCAAAGACACATTTGGCCGGATTAAGCATCATCTTATAAACCCGGAGGTTATCAAAAGTTTCCCTCAAGTCACCTATCAATGTCTCCTCCTTTCTGGATTTCACCACAATATCATCCACATATGCATGTACGTTGCGTCCAATCTGTTTATGTAGACAATTCTGAACACAGCGCTGATAAGTTAGCTGGGCACTCTTGAGCCCAAAAGGCATAGATACATAGTAGAAGGCTCCAAAGGGAGTTATGAAGGTTGTCTTCTCCTGGTCCTTAACTGCCATTTTGATCTGATGATAACCAGAGTAAGCATCCAAAAAACACAAACGGTCACAACCTGCCGTAGCATCAATAATCTGATCAATACGAGGAGAGCAAAGGGATCAGCTGGACAGGCCTTGTTCAAGTCTGTGTAATCCACACACATACGCCAAGTGCCATTTTTCTTAAGTACCAACACCGGATTAGCTAGCCACTTAGGGTGAAACACTTCCACGATAAACCTTGCTGCCAAAAGCCAGGCTACCTCCTCACCAATAGCCTTACACCTTTCTTCGTTGAAGTGGCGAAGAAACTGCTTGACCGGTTTAAACTTAGGATCTCTATTAAGGTTGTGCTCAACGAGTTCCCTCGGTACACCTGGCATGTCAGAAGGCTTCCATGCAAAGATGTCCTGGTTCTCACGGATGAACTCGATGAGCGCGCCTTCCTATTTCAGATCCAAGTTAGCACTGATACTAAACTGCTTGGATGAATCGCCAGGAACAAAGTCAACCAGTTTAGTCTCCTCGGTGGATTTAAACTTTAGTGCCGGATCATGCTCAGTAGTTGGCTTTTTCAAAGAAGTCATATCTGCCGGATCAACATTGTCTTTGTAAAATTTCATCTCCTCCGTGGCACAAACCGACTCAGCATAAGCTGCATCCCCTTCTTCACATTCCAAAGCGATCTTCCGGCTTCCATGCACCGTGATGGTCCCCTTATGACCCAGCATCTTAAGCTGCAGATAAACATAATAAGGCCTGGCCATGAACTTAGCATAAGTCAGTCGTCCGAACAGGGCGTGATATGGACTCTTGATTTTCACCACTTCAAAAGTCAACACCTCTGATCTTGAATCATGATCGTCTCCGAAAGCAACTTCCAGAGCTATCTTACCAACTGGGTATGCTGATTTACCAGGCACTACCCCATGAAACACAGTGTTCGACGGTTTAAGATTCTTATCTATTAACCCCATGCGACGAAAGGTTTCATAGTAAAGGATATTGATACTGCTTCCTCCATCCATAAGCACCTTGGTAAATTTTTACCCCCCAACCTGGGGTGCCACCACTAAAGCCAGATGACCCAGATTGTCAACCCGGGGTGGATGATCCTCCCAGCTCCACAGGATGGGTTGTTCAGATCAGCACAGATAACGAGGTACCACCGGTTCAACAGAGTTAACAGCCCTTTATGAAGCTTCTGATCGCGCTTACATAGGCTAGTGGTGAAGACATGATACTGTCCACTATTCAACTATTTCGGATTGCTCTGATAACCAGATTGTTGCTGCTATTGATTCCCCTGATGGTTGTAACCTTCCTGGTTGCCCTGGCTGTTCGGATTGCCATGTCCGGTTTGGTTGCCCTGAAACCCTAAACCGGAACTGCCATCACCATAACCCGGCCCATGGAAACCGCCTCCTGAACCGCCGGGCGGTCCATTGTCATACTGAAAAAGATTTGAATTTTTGAACTCCCGCATAATGAAGCAATCTTTCCAAAGATGCGTAGTGGGTCTCTCCTTTGATCCGTGCTTTGGGCAAGGCTGATTTAACATGCGCTCTAGGTTGGGGCCCGACCCTCCACCCCGCTGGGGCGGTTTACCCTTACGCTGCTGACCATTATCCCGGGCGTTGTTGTTAGCCACAAAGTCCAAGCTATTGTCTGCCTTGCGTTTACCATTGTTCCCATGACCTGCCGGATTATGTTGCTGCCCCTTGGCATTGCCGCTCTTCTTTCCCTTCCCTGTCTTGTCATCCTCAGACTTGGGGTCCTTGGTACTCTCAGAGTTGGCATACTTTACCAGAGCCGCCATGAGTGTTCCCATGTCATTACAATGGCGTTTAAGCCGTCCCAATTTCAGCTTCAAAGGTGCAAACCGGCAATTTCCCTCCAATGTTAAAATGGTTGTGTCAGCGTTGATGCGGTCCGATGAATGCAAAATCTCTGAAACCCGTCGCACCCAATGGGTCGTTGATTCTCCTTCCTCCTGGACACAGGCAGCTAAATCCACGATGGACATGGGCTATTTGCACGTATCTTTGAAGTTCTGGATAAACTAGGCCCTTAACTCGGCCCATGATCCAATAGAGTTAGCTGGCAGATTTTTTAGCCATGTGCGAGCTGTTCCCTCCAACATCATGGTAAAGTACTTAGCACATGCCGCTTCGTCCACATCCAGCATCTCCATTGCCATCTCATAACTCTCCACCCATGACTCAGGGGATAAATTGGCGGTGTAATTCGGCACCTTATGTGGGCCCTTGAAGTCCTTGGGTAACCGTATGTTGCGCAGCGCTGGAACAAGACATGGCACTCCCAAAGAACTGGAAGTAACCCCTGGTTCCGCTGATGTTATTGGACGAACCAGAGTAAACTGACGAACCGGCGTGAGCTGACGAACCGGAGCCTCATGCTGCGCCGCTAACTCGGCTTCCCGACGTGCCCTACACGATCCACTACATCCTGGGCATTGCCACCGCCACCCGCCGGGTTATTGCCAAGGGGCGGATTAGGATTCCTCGCACTGCTTGACACGGCCGGCTCATCGATGTGCCTGCTATAGCTCCGGCTTGGGCGGGGAGTGGAATGAATCCTTTCGCGGCTATATGAATAGGCCTGCTGTTGAGTCAAAGCCGTCTGTAGGAGCTCCCTAACCCGTCGTGTCTCAACCTCTACGGGGGACTCGCCATCAATCGGAAGAGCTGCCAATCGTGAAGCGGCCGCAATGATGTTATCCAATGGGTTAGAGTAATGACCCGGAGGTGTTGAGACACGATGTGGTGGAAGGTCGTTTTGACGAGGCGGAGGAGGCGGGTCCGTCGCACGAGGCTGAACCGGTGCCCCGGTCTCAGGTGCCTCCGCCCGGTTTACCACAGGTTGGTTGCTGGTGCCTGCTCCGGGTGTGTTAAAGAGATACCTCGCCTCCAAGACCGACGGAAGGCGCGATCGGTATCTTCTCCTCATGACGTCATCCGAAGCACTCTGATCCAGCATAAGCCGGTACGCCTGAGCCTCCAATCCGGCCCGCTCTGTAGCCATCCTGGTATTTTCTGCTGCCAGGTCCGCTTTAGCTTGAGCGATCTGATCCTTCACCTTTGCAATCTCTGCGTTGTGCTGATCCCGGTTTGCAGCGTCCACCTCCACCGCCAGCAATGTTGCTAAAGCGTCGAATAGATCGTACAAAACCTGAGCCGGAGGCGGTGCAGAGCTCCCTGCCCCTGCTGGTGTTGTTGCTGAACCGGATATCATTGCTGCAGCGGTAGAAGAGTGCTGTGCTGGTTGTGTACCGGCCATGAAGACCGCGACCCGGTTTGGCAGATTCAGGGGGTCCGGAATACTGTTGCCCTCGGAACCTCCACTAATCCAGCCATCCTGCAGCTGGTATAGCGACTCAGTCTCTTCGGTTGAAGACTCGTCATCGGAGCAGACAACGGTTTCGCCACCAGATGCCGATCCGTCCTCATATTCCGCTCCATTGATGACACCTACGAAGACATGCTTTACGGTGGGCTGAACCGGGGCAGAGCTTGCACGCTGAGCCATCTCGATGATGTCGGTGCAGATGTCCGGCTGAGGGCCCGGTTCGCCGATCTTGCCGATGAAGACGTGAATTCCGCCAAAGGGGACCCAGTACCCGTATTCAATTGAACCGGCCTCGAGACCCCATCCCGCGTCGTCGATGTAGAGCTTGCCGCAACGACTTTTAGTGATCTGGCCCATAGCTATCCCTTGAGTCCTTCGAAGCTGCCCTTCAAGAACTTGAAACCATCGTGCGATAGCCCCACGGTGGGCGCCAACTGTCGTGGTTTTGTCACGGCAGATGCCCTTGTGAAAGGACTTAGTCGTGGAGCCATCGCTATGGGTTAGCTTAAAGGGGTTAAAGCAGACAAGGGATGCGAGAGTTTTATACTAGTTCGGCCCCTTACGATGAAGGTAAAAGCCTACTCCAGTTGTGATGGAATTGCTAGGGTTTCGATGACCAGGGAGCGAATCCGCTTTGCCTGGCTCTCGAGTTGTTGTGTGTTGTCCCTAAACCGCTGTCTAGTCGTCCCTTTAAATACATAGGTCGACGCTCGTCGGTTTACAGAGTCCCGAGGCCGGATCATCAACATGTCCAACTCGGTCTCTATCCCTCCTATCTTACAATACAAGTTACATGATAATGTCCGTTTACATCTACAGGCCTTAACCCGCATTTGGGCCTTGGGCCTTCATAAAGCGCCACCATCCTTTGCCTTCCTGGGCTTCTAATCCTCATAGAGTTAACTCGGCTACTCCTGGCCGGTTTACGTCCAGTAGTAATATCCCCAACAGTGTCTGTCCGAGGAAAATGACTGCGTCCGAGGAGATTGAAAACAAAGTGAAGACATAGCATTTGTTTCATTCTTCTTCTTCTATTTATTGAGTCATAGGACCACCATTCTATTAAGAGGGGTGTAGCATTCGAAACTTTGATTCTCTGATGCTAAACCCAAATCCTATGGAAGTTGCGAAAGAAATCTCTTTGTGTTCCTAGCAAATACTTGCCAGCAAGAACTGTGATCTTCTTCGCTGCAAGAGATTTGTCTCAGACCGAGGAGTTAGCATTACTAGTTCCTAAAGTAATGTTATCGTTGCTCCAAAATTTGACCGTTGTAAATGTGTCAGTTAGCCATTGGCTAGACCGTGTGTCCAAAATGGTCATTTCCCATCAGGGAAGGCTGCGGCTATAAATAGCCACCCCGCACCGGCTTTGTCCGGTGGATGCTCTGTTTGATTCTGAGAAGATTGTTGAGCAACCCCCTCTTTGAGATTTGAGTTTAAAATCCACTTGAGAAAACCCCTAGAGCCGAAGAATTAGATAGTGGTTCAGCATCACTCGAATCTAAGTTCACTGCACTCCGCCTATTAGTCTTGAGAGCTGCAAACTCTCTAGATAGTTAGGTGTCAATTTCTTCAGAGACCAAGAGTGATTCTGGTTCTTGAAGAAGAAGTCTGTAAAGGTTCGAAGATCGCCTCAAGTATCTACCATGAGTAATCAGCATTGGTTGACGAACCAATTATCGAGGAGAATAGGGTGAAGAGAGTTTATCTTCCGTGTTAAGTCACAGCCCCTCCAACCAGACGTAGTCCTTGTGCAGAAGGACGAACCGGTCGAACAAATACCCCGTCGCTATAGAGCATCATTGGTTACCTCTGTTACCCACGTTTATATTCAATATGTTTTCCTTCATGTGATTCATCTCGATGCATGTTTAGTTTCCTTTCGGCACTTAGTTTTTGCTCGATATAGTTTGTTTTTCGTTCGCTCCGTTGCTGGGTTCCGACAGTTTTGAGATTTAATGTTTTTTTAACTCCCATTCACCCCCTCTGGTAGACATACTTCATTCCTACAGGCAATGAACAGTGAACCTTGTTGGCTCACCTACCAATAACATAATTATTTTCAGTGAGAATGCAATATGTAGTCAATGCATTACGACAACCCACCATCGATTTGAATATGGTGCCTGGAGTAAGGTGAGGATCTTCCCTGTCCCACTCAATTGTTGGCATGTTGTCACCATCATATTCATCTAAAACTAAGCTGTCAATGTCCTCGTCCCTCTCTTCATCATCAGTGTCATCAAATCTTCCATTTCCTGTTGATTAACTGTATCTACCAGTTCAGGGTACATCATCTCATCCTCATCATCAAGTTGAGGCACTTCCTCGTCACGCTCTGCATCTACTTCTACAACAGTTGTAGAAGGGACATGAGAAGCGACAGCAGACATGTTGTGGCTTTCAAAATCACTAGGTTTACTTGGTATCGACCTACAAGGAGTGCTGGGGCGCTCGCTATTATCATATATAGATGATGTATGAACACTCTTCCCGTTGTCCCGTTCTTTGGGTGGCTGAAGCACTTCGATACGGATTTTACCGAAATGTCTGTCAGCATTCAAACTAAATAGTAATTGCAAATGCATGTCACTACTGGAAGGTTAGTGGGAGAAATCTTTGCTTGCTACTGTTGAAATACTTCAGTTCAATAGCATTGGCACAGCTCCAGTAATACAAGTAACGGAGTGCATCACGAAAAATCTTTGAATGAAATGTTGGTTTCTACCACCTTTGGGTAGAAACATCTAGAGATCATATGCGGCTTAGTACCACGCAGAACACTAGTTTCCATTCTAACCGCCAACTGAAAAGCAAGCGCATGATCAATCCTATTCGATTGAAATAAAAGGGTGCAGTCAGGCCGAAAAAATTCAGCAACCCAAATAGGTATGATTCAAGCGACCAGCGGTCAAAATATTACCTAATTTATGAGTTTGCTCATTAGTTCGAGGGGAAACAACACTTACCCATATGGAATCCATGAACTATTCGCCTTCGACTCAACCCAATCATCTCCGCGGTCGATGGGCCAAAGGACATCCTCCCCCGACATTACTTCTTAAACCAAAATTGAGGGGGACTGGGGTTATGTGGCGGAGGCACGGCGTCACCAACGAACGGAATAGGTTTAGAGGGTGGAGGGCATGCACATGGCGGCGGCGGCACAGGAGGCGGGGTGGGGCGGTGCGGGAGTGGCTCGATCTATTTTAGACAAGCTGCTCTGACGTGTATATATCCTTGCAGCCCCACTCGTCAGCATGTTAACGGTCAAGCCTTTGACCCATGGCAAACGTCCAGTTTGATCATTTGTGAGAGTTTCAGACAAGACGGTGGGGAAAGGTGAGCAAAAGTTTAGAGTGTGGGGACAACTGAGTGCAACTAAGGAACCAGGGGCACTATCACAAAAAAACACTAAGGTTAAACCCCGTAGGAAGGCATACATATTTATTTAATAATGTAGCAAAGAAACTTCAAGAGATTCAATATAAATCAATGAACAATCTGATCATAAATCCACAATTCATCGGATCCCAACAAATAGACCACAAGAATTACATGGAATTGATCTCAAAAGAGAACATGGTATTGGAGATCCAAGAGAGAGAGAGAGAGAGAGAGGGAGAGAGAGCCATCTAGCTACTACTATGGACCTGTAGGTCCTGAAGGAACTACTCACACACCATCATGGAATCAACAAGGTTGATGAAGATGGCCACCCCAATGGTTTCCCCCTCTGACAGAACTTCGGAACAGTGCTCCGGATGGGATCAATTTGGAACAAAGGCTTGCGACGCTAAGAAAGTTGTTTTGGGTCTCGCTCCAAGGGTTTTGGAATATTTATGAATTTATAGGCTAGGATTTAGGTCAAGACGAGTCTCGGGAGGCCTACAAGCCTGGGTGGCATGGCCACCCCCTGGCCGTGCCACCCATCCTTCTGGGGCCCTCGGGCATCCCCTCGATGACAGCCGAAGCTTCTAGGGTTCCTTTGGGTCTACACAACATCATCAAAAATTGTCATCATGTTTGGACCTCCGTAGGTATTGATATTCTATAAACCCCAAAACAAGCAGAAAATAGCAACTGACATTGGGCACTACATTAGTATGTTAGTCCTAAAAAATAATATAAAATTATGGCAAAAGTATGTAGGAATGATAATATAATAGCATGAAACAATCAAAAATTATAGATACATCAAAGACGTAACAACTACAGCATGCAACCAAGTGCACTGGAGGGCCCATTAGGGCCACGGGTGGAATACACATACCTTGTGATGTGCTTGAAAACGAGTATCCCAAGTATCATAACAAAAAGGTGTCACCACTCGAAATGTCATGTCAACCTATGATTTCAGTATGAGTTTCAATTTTGTTGTTGATGGATGGTATGGATCTGTTCATGACACGCGGGTATGGGTAGATGAATGAGTTGAATATCCTAGTTTCCCACACCCTCCAAACAGTAATGACTCATACATGCGTTCTTTTACACTAGCCTTTTGATTTAACTTACTGGTCTTCATTGTATTTTTGTTCCCTGTATAGGCAAATACTATCTTGTTGACTCGGGCTATCCAAACAGAGGACAATAGTACCATGTACCTGATTTTGAACAAGTACATTCACGAGGGAGAAATGAGACCTTCAGAGCATCTCCAACAGATGTGCTAGATAAGCCACACGCTGAAAAAACGACTGTATAGCACGCGCGTGACCGAAACTGGCACTCCAGCAGCCGCGCTATAATCCCGCACGCAGTAAACAAGGTTCAACGTGCTGGGGAAAACCGCATCGTGGGCTGCGTATTTGTGCGCCCGCTCGCGCGGGCTGGACAAGCCAATTGTGCGTGTGAATCTCACCAACCTCCCGATCTGAAACCTCCAGGTGCTGACGCCTCCGCCCGCACCTTCCCACATTCGCTCCGGCGACCCGTCGATGCTTCCCTCACCTATCCCCAATGTGCCTTCGCTCCCCCTGCTTCTCCCAGTGACCGTCGCTGCTTCCTCTCCTCTCCGCCACCCCTCGAGCACATTGTTCCTCCGACAAACAACGCTCGATGGTTGTTCGCAGCTCGGCGCCCACAAGGTGTTTGACAAAACACTTGCAAGGTATATAGTGCTTCTAACTTTATATTTGTAGATGAATTTGGTGCATGTTTTTTTGTAGTTTTAATTTAGCTTAAATTCAAGTTTTTAGAATGAGTTTGTCCTATGATTCTTCTGATCAAGAATTTGATCTTCAAGAGGAGGAGGACGTCGCAATGATCCTAGCTATGCACGTCAATAAAAAGCCGAAGCACGGTGGTTCGGTTTTCGGTCGTCAAAAAATGTGGAGGGAAAGGATCGATGCCCACAATAGACTGATGAGGAACTATTATGTGGAGTATCCCACGTACCTCGAGTCCTGCTTTCGGCGTCGTTTTAAGATGAGCATCGAGTTGTTCAAACACATTGCGGAGAAACTGGCGAGCCATGATTGGTTTTTTTAGTAAAGGAGGAATGCCGCCGGAGAACTCAGGCATAGCACCTTTCAAAAGGCGACTGCCGCTTTGCGTATGTTGGCATACAGTATTCCGGTGGATCTAGTTGATGACCACTTAGCCATGTGTCGCGGAATTGTCATGGCAGATGTCCGTAATGTCAGGACTTAGTCGCGAGGCCAACGCATCTATGTGGTAGCTTGAAAGGGGTTGAGCGGGACGAGAGACGCGATGTTTTACCCAGGTTCGGCCCCTCACGGTGGAGGTAAAAGCCTACATCCTGCTTCATTGATATTGATGATGATGATCACGGTTACAAGAGTGCTCTATCTCGAGAGCTATTGTCTAAACCTAACTTGTCCAACTTGTGGAACTTGTCCATCTTGTCCCTTTTGGGGAGCCCTGCCCCTCCTTATATATGTTGGAGGGGCGGGTTACATGTAGAGTCCTATTAGGATTAGGACTAGTCTATCTCTAATACAAACCGGATACAAGTCCAAGTCTTAACTCTTTGTAAGATAAATGTTCCTCATGCCTTTCCTCTTAAACCGGCCCACCGTAATATAAACTGGCCTGCTGGGCCTTGGGCCTTGTCATCCATCTGGAACACGTGCCGGGTCACCAATGAGTCTTCAGGCTCGTGAATCGTCATACCAGTGAACCGCCAGACTCGTAAACTGCCAGGCACGTAAACCGCCAATCACGTAAACCGCCAATCCTCTGGCAGTTTACCAATGAAACGCCTAGTCCGGCCGGGTTATACTTCCGGCCGGTTTACACCGCGGGGTATATCCCCGACATTAGCCCCCAAGTTTAGCTTGGATTTATCCAAACTTATGCTGCAAAAATAAACATAAGAACAAATTTGACAGGTTGTGCTCCGGGTTAAGAATTCTTGTAAACCGGTACCTGATCACCCTTAAGTCCTTGTTATTTCCTCCTTCTGGGAAGTCCGGGTCAACAGACCAGCTTCATAATCAATTTGCCAGCATTGGTTTGTCACAGAGAAATATTGTGAAGAATAACTCCTTTGACTCAGCTCCCAAAGCGCCGGTTTAAGAAATATGGGTCTTGAAATACTTATCTGATATTCAACCGGTTTGAAGATGTAAAACTTGCCGGTTTAATATTACCAAAATGGCCGGTTTATAAATATTGATGGCACCGGGTCATAATTGTTGTCGACATCGGGTCATGTAATTGATCTTCCTGATTTGCTCAAAACTGATAAAATGAAGATGTTCCTCCTTTATATGCATAATACATGTAGCCCCCAAGTCTTAAGAGGAGAACATAGTGATAACTTAAGACTTGCTCGAATAAGTGTTTCAACCTTGAAGAAATCCGGTTTGTTCATCTCAATCATATAAATTGAATACTCCATATATGTAGCCCCCAAGTACTGGGTTGTCATGCTTGCAGCAACCTAGGACTTGTAATTGCTTATAAAAACTTCAATCAGTGTAACCCCCAAGGGTCGGGTCATTATGCAATAATGAGCAGGGATTTTAGCAGTGATGTGTAGTCCCCAAGGGCCGGCTTAGTAAGATAATACTGAACCGGGACTTGATATATACTTCAATGAAAATAACATCTTATAATGTAGCTTCCATCGTAGGGCTTGAACCCACGTCCACAAGGTTAAGAGTTTTGTGCTTTACCAACTGAGCAATGGATCCTTCAATATTATGGACGAAAACTTGTGTACCTTGAATTGTTGACAGGAGCAATTGGTAGCCCCCAAGGGCCGGCTCATTATAATATGATGTGTCGGGTCTTCAATAAGACTAGTAAAAAATGACTTTGCATTAGCCCCCAAGTGTCATGATGCATGCTTGTAGCGACATGAGACTTGCATGTAATCTCAATTTGAATAATGTAGCCCCCAAGTGTCGGGTTGTAAGCCTGCAGCGACTCGGGACTATTCCTTCCATGGCAAAATAAATCATATTCATCGACAAAATAATATCCATTGCGCTAAAGCGATTTTGAAAAACCTCAATCATAATATTAATAACCATAATAAAAATCCAGCCATGTTGGCTATTCAAGATAATATAATCCAGTATGAAAATCTTATTCATCCAATATCATAATGAAAATTCAGCCAAGTTTGGCTATTTGAATAATAGAACCCAATCATTTATAAGCGCATGATTCCAATGGCGCAATCCAAATATATACTGGCGACTTATAGTCCAAAGCCATGTCGGTTTAATAAACACCGGATAATTTCTCATCATATATTGGTGATTTATCATCTTAAAGCCAGGACGGTTTAATAAACACCGGATAATTTATCATCATACTGGCGACTTATAGTCGAAAGCCAGGTCGGGTTAGTAAATGCCGGTGACTTATAATCATGCTTTATTCAACCTGTTTCTGCATACAACAAGTTTAAAGTGTCCAGGCGGTTTACCGTCGGATGGGTCATAATGCCCAACATATAACCCAGGTTTATAACCAAGGTTGCACTTAAGAATAATCAAATATGAAATATATCATACCTGTGACATTGAATGACATTGTTGGTTTACCAACTTTTTGGAATAGGGGTAATAACCTAGATTTTGAGTACTGATAACTCCTTCCATATTGTGTCGGTTTATGATAAAACCGTACCAGGTTGTGATAAACACCGGTTTAACCACATATAATACTGGCGACTCATAGTCAAACCAGACCGGACTGATAGTCTCCGGATTATAACTTGATTGTGTACTGACAACTTGTAGTTGAAAGCTGAGCCGGGTTGATAAACACCGGTTTACTCCATAATAGGATGGTAACAGAAAATCAAACCGGGCAGATAGCCTCCGGATTAAGATTTAACCGTGTTCAGTCAATTTGTAATTTGATAGTCGAACCAGTTTAAGAATTGTCGGTTTAAAAATGCAACAAAAGAAATATTTATCAAAACAAAATTTTAAGCAAAGGCAATGATAAAACCATTTGCAAAAAGAGGCTATTGAGCCGATCAAATGGCGTTACCATGGTCGGACACGACCAAGCCCCCGATAGGCGTAGCTATGGTTCAAGTCAGCCAGGTCCCCAAATGAAACAGTGGCATTATGCCGATCAAAAGGCGTGGCAATGGTTCGGATTCGACCAAGCCCCCAAGTGATTCTGTGGCCTTAGGCCGATCAAGAGGCGTGACTATGGTTCAGACGTGACCACAAGTCCCCAAGTGATGCATTGGCATTACATCAATCAAGAGGTGTAGCGATGGTTCGGGTTCGACCAAAGCCCCCAAGTGATGCTGTGGCACTAGGCCGATCAAGAGGCGTGACTATGGTTCAGACGTGACCACAAGTCCCCAAGTGATGTTGTGGCTTTACGCCTATCAAAAGGTGTTGCTATGGTTCGGATACGACCAAGCCCCCAAGTGATCAATAATATGATAGGCCAATAAGGCAGGATACCCATGTTTGAACCGCGCATCATGGCAGCAGGTCCTCTTTGGCACCCTTTAACTTTTTGCAAGAGATAAATCCTTCTTGAACCGGGATTTTTAACCGGATATTGAGAGCTTCAAAGCTTTGTGGGAGAATATATTTCCCTTGAACCGGATTTTAAAGCGGCATTCTTCATTTTGAACCGGAATTTTTCAGATGGCCTTTGAATTTGCACCAATATGGTGGGTTTAGGGTCTTGCATTAGATAACTTTGCAAGACGGAGTAATTGCTATTTAAAGAAAGCAATATATAATTTATAAAAATATGCTGGATGGATTTCACCTGATGCGTCAGGTCAGCAATTATCACCGCGGAGTTGATGATCACCATGGTGAAACTGAAATCAATCACGGCCGAGTCGGCCGCAGGTGCTGACAGATCTGTCGGCCACGGCGTTTTTAAACCGGTGTGGACGGGAGAGTCGACCGCGACGTTGTAAACCGGCGTGGATGGTTGATTCGGCCACGGGTGTTATAAACCAGCATGGACGGTTGAGTCGGCCACGGTGTTGTAAACCGGCGTGGACGGTTGAGTCGGCCACACGTGTTGTAAACCGGCGCAGACGGAGAGCCGCCAGTGGGCATTGTGAACCGGCGCGGACGGGGAATCGGCCGCAGGCGTTGTAAACCGGCGTGGATGGCTGAGTCGGCCACGGGTGTTATAAACCAGCGTGGACGGTTGAGTTAATCGCGGGCGCGGTCCCATCAAGCTGATGTAAACCGAACCACAGGGACGGTGATTTGCTCACGCTCATTCATCAGGTGGCATGACACGGACGAAACCCGCGATATAAACACAGTTTATTCTGCATACAAAACATACAGCAGGGCAAAGTAGTTGTTTGACCAAAGAAATCAACATGTACTTAGCAAGAAATATATAGGACAAATATCACCTGATTTATTTAGGCGAAAGCTCCGTACGCAGACCCTCTTTCCAAGTTCCCTTGGCCAGTTAAAATATTCGGCCCTTGTTTTAAAACACTGGCAAAGCACAGTAGTAGCAGAAGCGCTCATGGCAAAGGTGGAGGCCGCAGCAGCGGCTCTGCCACGGCTGAGACGGAGCAAGGCCATGGCTGTGGAGGTGAAGGCGAAGGCGGCGACGAGGTGGGGCCCGAGCGGCGGTCCACAGGCTGCCCTCGGCCGGGACGGCTCGCAGCAGCAAGGAGGAGGAGAGCTCGATGGCGACTCGGGAACGGGCGGTTTTAGCGTGAGGGGGAAACGGCCAGCGAGGCGCCGGCTCAAAGAGCCACACCGGTGGAGGCAGGCGAAGAAACGGAGGCAGCCGCTCGAGGCACGGCGACGCGGGAACCAGCCCGGAGCAGCGACGGCCGGAGGCAGAGGCGCAAGGCGAGAGCCGGCCCGAAGCAGCAACGGAGTCCGTGCCCACGACCTTATCCTCTTCCGAGTCATCTTTGGTTT
This sequence comes from Triticum dicoccoides, assembly GCF_002162155.2. Lineage (NCBI taxonomy): Eukaryota > Viridiplantae > Streptophyta > Magnoliopsida > Poales > Poaceae > Triticum > Triticum dicoccoides. Next base: position 483,529,394 of record NC_041388.1, read on the forward strand.
GACTTGTTTTCCTGGTAGTTTTCTCACGTGCACACACCAAGCGGAGGAAAAAACTGACTTTGGCTTCTCGTGAAGAGTAGCAAGGCTACTGGTAGAATCGGTCCTCTCAAGTGCAACCCGACAGCTTAATGAATTTGATGTGTGTGCTGCGCTATCGGTTGATGCCCTCGGGACTTGCCACCAGCGTCGGCACGGGCAGAGAAAATTTTACTGTCTTCGGTTGCCGTGATTGAATCTGATTCCGTCGGTCTCGGCAAAACTTGCAGCTAAACGGATTAGACAGATCGTACTCCTGTCAGTCTTGGCGATTTTCAAGGCGGCAACCGCGTGTGATGCAACTCTAGTCTCATCGACTTTAGACCTCATACTGCCAACTCTAAAATTAATTACAATTCTGATTTCCTAACGACAATTTCACGGCTCCGCCCATGGTTGTCCGGTGGTTCACGTGATTGTCCTTTGTTGATCCGTCAGCAATAACTTTCCTACCAACATGGAGATGCCCTTTTTTGTTGTTTCTCCTTCCGATCGTGCAAGCAAATCCACGAATCGCCTTTGGCTTTATACGTGTTGATGATCTATACGCATTGGATCCAGCGAATCCACATTGAACACAAACGGAGACTTCGACGGGGCCAAGTCGTCATGATCTTCTCTATTGATCTTGCTAACTAGTGAACTCAACGTTGATGTAAATTCTTCAAAAACCATCTTTTTCTTCAACTGGGATTTTGCAAGCTTCTCGAAACCCTGGGAAAGATCCCTCCAAGAACTCAACACCACCGTGCGCAGGCCCCACGATGGGCGCCAACTGTCGCGAAATTGTCACGGCAGATGTCCTTAATGTCAGGACTTAGTCGCGAGGCCAACGCATCTATGTGGTAGCTTGAAAGGGGTTGAGCGGGACGAGAGACGCGATGTTTTACCCAGGTTCGGCCCCTCACGGTGGAGGTAAAAGCCTACATCCTGCTTCATTGATATTGATGATGATGATCACGGTTACAAGAGTGCTCTATCTCGAGAGCTATTGTCTAAACCTAACTTATCCAACTTGTGGAACTTGTCCATCTTGTCCCTTTTGGGGAGCCCTGCCCCTCCTTATATATGTTGGGGGGCGAGTTACATGTAGAGTCCTATTAGGATTAGGACTAGTCTATCTCTAATACAAACCGGATACAAGTCTAGGTCTTAACTCTTTGTAAGATAAATGTTCCTCATGCCTTTCCTCTTAAACCGGCCCACCGTAATATAAACCGGCCTGCTGGGCCTTGGGCCTTGTCATCCATCTGGAACACGCGCCGGGTCACCAATGAGTCTTCAGGCTCGTGAATCGTCATACCAGTGAACCGCCAGACTCGTAAACTGCCAGGCACGTAAACCGCCAATCCTCTGGCGGTTTACCAATGAAACGCCTAGTCCGGCCGGGTTATACTTCCGGCCGGTTTACACCGCGGGGTATATCCCCGACACCATGGGTGTGAGTCAAGCCATCATGTGTGTCAAGCGCTTCGCAGTTGGAATTGTGCAAGTGTTTGGTCCGGAATATTTGATAGCTCCCAATGTTGAAGACACAACAAGGCTTTTGGACATGAAGAAAGCTCGCGGGTTCCAAGGTATGCTTGGGTCAATAGATTGCATGCATTGGAGTTGGAAGAACTGTCCTAAGGCATGGCATGGACAATTCCATGGCCAGAAAAAGGGTTCCACAAGGTAAGAAAAATCTTGATTTCCACAATGCTTAGACGGCGGCTAGGAAGGATGTGGAGAGAGCTTTTGGGATTTTGCAAGCCCAATTTGCTATTGTGAGAGGACCGGCTAGATTTTGGGATCAAAAGATCCTTTGGTACATCATGAACGCTTGTGCGATCATGCATAACATGATCATCGAGAATGGGAAAGGGCAAGATTTAGACTATTCTCAGTATGATTTGATGGGACACCCCGTGCGAATGCGCTGGAGGGCTGCAAGGGTGGCCCACTTTGTTTCCTCCTATCATGCCATTCGACGTGCCGAAACACATGATGACCTTTAAAAGGATCTAGTCGATGAGTGGCGTTCATGGAATGAGTGACAAAACTAGTTTGATGGTGTATGTTTGTTGTATTGTTGACTATTTGTTATATTGTTCATGAACTATTTGTTGTATTGAAGATAAACTATTTGTTTGAGTTGTAATAATAATTGAACTATTTATTGTTGATTTATTTTGTGTGTGTTTGATCTTCTTGGTTCTATGTTGAGTGGGAAATGTATTTTGTGCTAGGCGCACGCGCTACCTACGGTGCGCAATATATAATGCTTCTGGTAAAGCAAAACACCAGCCCAACGTGCTAAAACATTATTTGTGGCGCTGTAAAAAAATTAGCGCGCCATGCAACCGCGTGTCTGTTGAAGATGCTCTTAATCATCTACATTCCTCACTATGTAACTTCATTGAAAGATCTTTTGGTCTTCTCGAGACGAAATGATGAATCTTTCTTGGCATTAGGCATTACAAAGTTGATACACTAACAATGATAATTACTGCATGCACTTGTCTTCATAACTACATCCATGATAGAAATCTACCCGATGAGCATTTCGACATGGTTGAGAATGGATCCTATGTTCATGAAGAGAGCGCTTCTCATCATGTTGCACCCTATGATGAGTGTAATATGGGTAGCATACGATATGCTATTGCTGCGAGTGTCTTTCCTTGACGACTAGCTAGCTTTATGGTGTATTCTTTTGTTGGGAGAACCTTCTTATATTTAGAATATCCTCCTTTTGTGTGACTTGTTCTCCAGTACTAGTGACAATGATGTTTTTATGATGTTTGAATGTGTGACAATGAGCTTCCTTATGTGGACTTGTTACAATTTATGGATGTTTCAAATCAAATTTATGTTCGTAACTTCATATGCACGATAAACACAAGAAAATAACACAAATATTATTTCATGAAACCAATTCCGGTAGTTGCATCAACTGTACGTCTGGTTGAGGCGGCCGAGTCACAACTCAGAGGACACACAGTCCTCACCATATTCCTCTTGAGCTAAGATCACTTAGTCCTCACCCAATCACTCGTGATAAGTCTTCAAGGTAGACTTCCAAAACCTTCACAGACTTGTTCACAAGCACACCACAATGACTCTTGATGTACTCAGAACTTGACGCCTAACCGTCTAGAAGAATGACAGTCTTCAAAGGTAACAGACGTCGGATCACATAGATCAATCTCTTCAGTGATGATCAATCACTTTGGCTCTAGGTTTTTCCTCACTTACGATTCTCTCAGAGTTGTCAGATGATGGGTTGCTCTCAAATGACAAGTGGCAAGTTCTCTCAAAGCAGCCAACCAACAAGTGGTTGTGGGAGGCGGCTATTTATAGCCAGGGGCAACCCGACATGAATTGTCATAAATGCCCTTCTCCCATTCGACCATTGTCAGGATAATGATCCACTCGACAACTGGCATGCGGCACAACAACGACCGGAATATGAACTCTCAAATTCGTGGGGGCACTCAATTTCCTCACTTTTAGGAAAAACACACTGGCGAACTCCTAACTCCTCAGCATGACCAAATTCGTCAGCGACCAGATGAACTTCGTCACTGTCGCTAGCAAATGTGTCAGTTATACTAGAGATTTCCAAAGGCTTCACTCGAAGCAGCTTTTGTGTATGGGTTTGAGTAGGTTTGAGCATCACTTTGGAAATGTGAAATATGATTCACCTAGATCCCCTTAACAGTACGGTTTTTCCTATGACTCAAAGAAGAAGAAAAGAAACTATGAAAACAAAATCCTCAAGCTTCAAAGTCTTCACATCAATTTGTTCGAAGGTCGTACCAATTTCACCACCAAATTCTTCACTTGAAGAAATCCATTTTTAGGGGTCGTCTTCCATGTGTTAAACCAAATCTTTTGGAACTCTGTCTCCTATGTATACACAAACACATTATTTCCTCAACCTATTTGTCTTCAATACTCCAAAGCAACTAAGGGGGCACTTGATGCACTTACAACTGAGAGAGCACCTACATGCATGTATAGGCAAAGAATTTTGAGGAAGCTGTTGGAGATGCTCTAAGAGGGTCGCTCGATCATCTTCCTCCAGAAAACGTTCTCTCGCCCCTCTGTTTTCCTGAATTGCTGGCGCCCCAAATATTCACACCTCTCCTCCACACAAAAATAATGGTGCAGATCTGTTCAATAAGTAGCATTAAAGATGATTTATCCATCTAACTGATCTGAAGGACCAACATGTTTAATATCTTAAATTTCTCCTATTGTCTTAGGGTTTGTTTGACGTGTTGATTTTTTTATAATTCCTTGAAAAGATGGTTAATCATGTGGATTGCACAATTAAGATTAAATCTCAAGTCATACCCCCATCACAATATAATATAGAGAGGTAAGTACTTTTGTAATTGGAGCTTATTTTATTATGATACATTGTCAACTATGATTTCTTATTTATGTGTGCTTACTAAATAAATATTATAGACATCTTAGTTGATATGAGGTACAACTTTTTTAGCCATATATTATCGCTACTTTGTTTTTGTTTTTGAGGTATATGTTAGTGCTATCTATTTGCGTTAACACCTACGACCTTTCTTCCTGGCTTAGGGCATCTCCAACACTAATCCCAAATCAGACACTGTATCCGTCTGCCTACCGGTGAGGACTAGTCCACAACCACCGATACAGGAGCCGACCATTCAAAGCTAGCCGTAAATGTCCGGTCACATTTGATGCAAATTTAAACAAACTTGACAACTTTCATTCAAACAAAGATAATTTTGACATAAACCGAATGATTTTCATCTAAACCAGAGCACGCTCATTACATTTTGAACGCATTTCAACTAAACTATAGCAGACTAGCCTATTCTAACCTAGTATAAAAGATCATCGACCGCCGTCGCGCCCGTTTCCCACAACATGTCTTCCATGTCCAACAACAAGCTTGCTGGCCGACCATGAGCCCCGGGAACTGAAGCTACAACGAGAAGGTAAATAACACCCACCTTTGCGAAGCGGGCAAGCTAATCGACCAACGATGATGAGTATGCCAAGCTTAACTTCAATGGGAGGGGAAGAGTAGTGGCCTCCGGCTCCGCGAAGTAGATAAGCTCATGGCTATGCAACCCAACAAGATGATGGTCATGGCCTTATTGGGACCCAAGCGGTGGCGACCTCCCATGTTCTACTATTCCTCGCTATCGGCGGTAGCCATGGATGTTCTGGCCTCGTCGTCGCAGCGGCATGGCGCCATAGATGCAGAGTTGGCGATGTCATCAGTGTTGGGGAACGTAGCATGCAATTTCAAAATTGTCCTATGATCACGCAAGATCTATCTAGGAGATGCATAGCAACAAGAGGGGGAGAGTGTATCTACGTACCCTTGTAGACCGAAAGCGGAAGCGTTTGACAAAGCGGTTGATGTGGTCAAACTTCTTCTCATTTCAACCGATACAGCACCGAACGTACGGCACCTCCAAGTTCTGCACACGTTCAGCTCGATGACGTCCCTCGGACTCTTAATCCAGCAAAGTGTTGAGGAAGTAGATGAGTTTTGTCAGCACGACGGCGTAGTGACGGTGATGGTGAAGTGATCCGCGCAGGGCTTCGCCTAAGCACTACGAGAATATGACCGAGGGTGTAATATGTGATGGGAGGCGCCACACACTGCAAACAGTTGTTGTTGTGTGTTCTAGGCGCCCCCTCCCCACGTATAAATAGGTGGGAGGGGAGGGGAGCAGCCATGGGGCGCCCCAAGTAGGAGGAATCCTACTTGGGTCCTAATCCAATTCGCCCCCCCCATAACCATATTTTTCGGAGGGGGGAGGAAGGAGGAGAGAGGAGGGAAGGAAGGTGGAGGTCGAATCCCTCCCCTTCCCTCTCTCTTCCCCTCTTTCCTTCTCCTCCTGCGGCCCATATGGGAGGAGCAGCAGCCCCTGATGGCTGTTGTATTTCCCCTCTTGGCCCATTAGGCCCATATCATTTTGTCGGGGGGTGCCCGGAACCCCTTTCGGTGACCCGATATGTACCCGGTACCCTCCGAAACACCTCCGGTGTCTGAATACTATCATCTATATATCAATCATTACCTCTCAACCATTTTGAAACTCCTTGTCAAGTCTGTGATCTCATCTGGGACTCCGAACAACATTCGGTCACCAAATCACATAACTCATATAATACAAAATCGTCATCGAACGTTAAGCGTGCGGACCCTACGGGTTCAAGAACTATGTAGACATGACCAAGACACCTCTCCGGTCAATAACCAATAGCAGAACCTGGATGCTCATATTGGCTCCTACATATTCTACGAAGATCTTTATCGATCGAAGCGTTATGACAACATACATTATTCCCTTTGTCCATCGGTATGTTACTTGACCGAGATTCGATTGTCGGTATCTTCATACCTAGTTCAATCTCATTACCGAAAAGTCTCTTTACTCATTCCATAATACATCATCCTGCAACTAACTCATTAGTCAGTTTGCTTGTAAGGCTTCTTATGATGTGCATCACCGAGAGGGCCCAGAGATACCTCTCCGATACTCTGAGTGACAAATCCTAATCTCGATCTATGCCAACCCAACAAACACCTTCAGAGATACCTGTAGAGCATCTTTATAATCACCCAGCTATGTTGTGACGTTTGATAGCACACAAGGTATTCCTCCGGTATCCGGGAGTTGCATAATCTCATAGTCGAAGGAATATGTATTTGACATGAAGAAAGCAATAGCAATAAAATGGAAAGATCAATATGCTATGCTAACGGATGGGTCTTGTCCATCACATCATTCTCCTAATGATGTGATCCCGTTCATCAAATGACAACACATGTCTATGGTTAGGAAACTTCACCATCTTTGATTAACGAGCTAGTCTAGTAGAGGCTTACTAGGGACACGGTGTTTTGTCTATGTATCCACACATGTATCAAGTTTTCGATTAATACAATTCTAGCATGAATAATAAACATTTATCATGGTATAAGGAAATATAAAATAACAACTTTATTATTGCATCTAGGGCATATTTCCTTCAGTCTCCCACTTGCACTAGAATCAATAATCTAGTTCACATCGCCATGTGATTTAACACCAATAGTTCACATCTTTATGTAATTAACATTCATAGTTCATATCGCCATGTGACCAACACCCAAAGGGTTTACTAGAGTCAATAATCTAGTTCACATCGCTATGTGATTAACACCCAAAGAGTACTAAGGTGTGATCATGTTTTGCTTGTGAGAGAAGTTTAGTCGACGGGTCTGCCACATTCAGATCCGTATGTATTTTGCAAATTTCTATGTCTACAATGCTCTGCATGGAGCTACTCTAGCTAATTTCTCATATGTTCAATATGTATCTAGATTGAGACTTAGAGTCATCTAGATTAGTGTCAAAGCTTGCATCGACATAACTCTTTACGGCAAACTCTTTATCACCTCCATAACCGAGAAACATTTCCTTAGTCCTCTTTAGGTACCTAAGGATAATTTTGACCGTTGTCCAGTGATCTACTCCTAGATCACTATTGTACCCCCTTGTCAAACTCATGGCAAGGTATACAATAGGTCTGGTACATAGCATGGCATACTTTATAGAACCTATGGTTGAGGCATAGGGAATGACTTTCATTCTCTCTCTATCTTCTACCCTGGTCGGGTTTTGAGTCTTACTCAACTTCACACCTTACAACACAGACAAGAACCCTTTCTTTGACTGATATATTGAACTTCTTCAAAAAAATGCCAAGGTATGTGCTTTGTGAAAGTCCTATTAAGCATCTCAATCTATCCCTATAGATCTTGATGCCCAATATTTAAGTAGCTTTACTGAGGTCTTTCATTGAAAAAATCTTATTCAAGTATCCTTTTATGCTATCCAGAAATTCTATATCATTTCCGATCAACAATATGTCATCCACATATACTATCAAAAATGCTACAGAGCTCCCACTCACTTTATTGTAAATACAGGCTTCACCATAAGTCTGTATAAAACCATATGCTTTGATCGCCTTATCAAAGTGTATATTCCAACTCCGAGATGCTTGCACCAGTCCATAGATGGATTGCTAGAGTTTGCACACTTTGTTAGCACCTTTAGGATCGACAAAACCTTTTGGTTACATCATATACAACTCTTCTTTAAGAAATCCATTAAGGAATGCAGTTTTGACATCCATTTGCCAGATTTCATAAAATGCGACAATTGCTAACATGATTCGGATAGACTTAAGCATTGCTACGAGTGAGAAAATCTCATCGTAATCAACACCTTGAACTTGTCAAAAACCTTTTGTGACAAGTCAATCTTTGTAGACCATCAGTGTCCGTCTTCCTCTTGAAGATCCATCTATTCTCAATGGCTTGCCAATCATTGGGCAAGTCCACCAAAGTCCACACTTTGTTCTCATACATGGATCATATCTCAGATTTCATGGCCTCAAGGCATCCGTCGAAATCTGGGCTCATCATAGCTTCTTCATAGTTCATAGGTTCGCCATGTTCTAATAACATGACTTCCAGAACAGGATTGATTATCGTACCACTCTTGTGTGGAACGTGCTCTGTTCGACCTACGAGGTCCAGTAGTAACTTGATCCGAAGTTTTCGTGATCATCATCATTAGCTTCCTCTCTAGTTGGTGTAGGCATCACGGGAACGGATTTCACTGATGTGCTACTTTCCAATTCGAGAGAAGGTACAATTACCTCATCAAGTTCTACTTTCCTCCCACTCACTTCTTTCGAGAAAAACTCCTTCCCTAGAAAGGATCCATTCTTTGCAACAAAGATCTTGCCTTCGGATCTGTGGTAGAAGGTGTACCCAATTGTTTCCTTAGGGTATCCTATGAAGACACACTTTTCCGATTTGGGTTCGAGCTTATCAGGCTGAAGCTTTTTCACATAGGCATCGCAACTCCAAACTTTAAGAAACGACAGCTTTGGTTTCTTGCCAAACCATAGTTCATACGGTGTCATCTCAACGAATTTAGACGGTGCCCTATTTAACGTGAATGGGCTGTCTCTAATGTATAACCCCAAAATGATAGTGGTAAATCGGTAAGAGACATCATAGATCGACCATATCTAATAAAGTACGGTTACGATGTTCGGACACACCATTACGCTATGGTGTTCCAGGTGGCGAGAGTTGTGAAACTATTCCACATTGTTTTAAATGAAGGCCAAACTCGTAACTCAAATATTCGCCTGCGCGATCAGATCAAATCGCAGAAACTTTATTTTCTTGTACGATGATTATCCACTTCACTCTGAAATTCTTTGAACTTTTCAAATGTTTCAGACTTGTGTTTCATTAAGTAGATATACCCATATCTGCTCAAACCATCTGTCAAGGTCAGAAAATAACGATACCCGCCGTGAGCCTCAACACTCATTGGACCACATACATCAGTATGTATTATTTCCAATAAGTCATTAGCTCGCTCCATTGTTCCAGAGAATGAAGTTTTAGTCATCTTGCCCATGAGGCATGGTTCCAAGTATCAAATGATTCATAGTCAAGTGATTGCAAAAGTCCATCTGCATGGAGTTTCTTCATGCGCTTTTACACCAATATGACCAAAACAGTAGTGCCACAAGTATGTTGCACTATCATTATCATCTTTGCATCTTTTGGCATCAATATTATGAATCTGTGTATTACTACGATCGAGATTCAATAAACCATTTACATTGGGTGTATGACCATAGAAGGTTTTATTCATGTAAACAGAACAATAATTATTCTCTTACTTAAATTAATAATCGTATTTGCAATAAACATGATCCAATCATATTCATGCTCAACGCAAACACCAAATAACATTTATTTAGGTTCAACACTAATCCCGAAGGTAGAGGGAGTATGCGATGGTGATCTTATCAACCTTGGAATCACTTCCAACACACATCGTCACCTCTCCCTTAACTAGTGTTTGTTCATTTTGCAATTCCAGTTTTGAGTTACTCATGTTAGCAACTGAACCGGTATCAAATACCCATGGGCTACTATGTACACTAGTAAAGCACACATCAATAACATGTATATCAAATATACCTTTGTTCACTTTGCCATCCTTCTTATCCGCCAAGTATTTGGGGCAGTTCCGCTTCCAGTGACCATTCCCTTTGCAGTAGAAGCACTCAGTTTCAGGCTTAGGTCCAGCTTTGGGCTTCTTCACGGGAGTGGCAACTTTCTTGCCATTCTTCTTAAAGTTCCCTTTCTTTCCCTTGCCCTTTTTCTTGAAACTAGTGGTCTTATTAACCATCAACACTTGATGCTCTTTCTTGATTTCTACCTTCGTTGATTTCAGCATCGCGAAGAGCTTGGGAATCATTTTTATCATCCCTTGCATATTATAGTTCATCATGAAGTTCTAGTAACTTGGTGATAGTGACTAGAGAACTCTGCCAATCACTATCTTATCTGGAAGATTAACTCCCACTTGATTCAAGCGATTGTAGTACCCAGACATTCTGCGCACATGCTCACTAGATGAGCTATTCTCCTCCATCTTGTAGGCAAAGTATTTGTCAGAGGTCTCATACCTCTCAACATGAGAATGAGTCTAAAATACCAATTTCAGTTCTTGGAACATCTCATATGCTTCGTGGCGTTCAAAAACGTTTTTGCAGCCCCGATTCTAAGTTGTAAAGCATGGCGCACTAAACTATCAAGTAGTCATCATACGAAGCTTGCCAAAAGATCATAGCGTCTGCATCTGCTCCCGCAATAGGTTTGTCACCTAGCGGTGCATCAAGGACATAATTCTTCTGTGCAGTAATGAGGATAATCCTCATATCACGGACCCAGTCAGCATCATTGCTACTATCATCTTTCAGCTTAGGGGAGCTACATCGCGAGCTATTGATCTACAACATAATTTGCAAATGCTATCAGGACTAAGTTCATGATAAATTAAGTTCAATTAGTCAAATTACTTAAGAAGTCCCACTTAAATAGACATCCCTCGAGTCATATAAGTGATACGTGATCCAAATCAACTAAACCATGTCTGATCATCATGTGAGATGGAGTAGTCATCAATGGTGAACATCTCTATGTTGATCATATCTACTATATGATTCATGTTCGACCTTTTGGTCTCCAGTGTTCCGAGGCCATGTTTGTACATGCCAGGCTCGTCAAGTTTAACCCGAGTATTCCGCATGTGCAAAACTATCTTGCACCCGTTGTATGTGAATGTAGAGTCTATCACAGCCGATCATCACGTGGTGTCTCAACATGATGAACTGTCGCAATGGTGTATACTCGGGGAGAACACTTATACCTTGAAATTTTGTTAAGGGATCATCTTATAATGCTACCGCCGTACTAAGCAAAATAAGATGCATCTACTACCACTATAAAAGCACGAGAGGGCGGAGAACTAAGTCATCCTATCCATCCAAACCTGCAATCTGATGGTCTACATCCCTTCAAAACACCAAACACGTTTTATGCTTTAATTACCCACCATGCCATGCGGGCAGTTTGGCCACCGCCCACCTCTTCCCCCACATCCTCCCCGCCACACCCCCACGTCCTCCCGCCCCGTTCCTCCCGCACCTGTTCGCCGCCCTTCGCCCCACCCACCCCCTCCTACCGGAGCCGCCCCCCGCTGGATCCGCCCTTCGCCGCACCCCGTTGGAGCCGCCCCTCCCGCGCTGGATCCGCCCT
>NC_041388.1:483541239-483549964 GCF_002162155.2 Triticum dicoccoides
GCCTTCGCCGAAGGCCGCTGCCGTACCGCTCGCCGTTGTTCCTCTTCTGCTTCACGTGAGACTACAGGTGCACGGGCGGGAGGATTTCCCAAGCCCTGCCCCATCCTCTCATCTCTCGATCTGATGAACACCAAGAGGCTGTGATTCAAGATCGAACTAAAAGTGGTGATGGAGGGTCTGCTCAATCTACTACTTGCAAGGTGGATCTGCAAGCCCCTGGGTGGACTTAGAGGTAATAGGCATTTACTTATAAGAGGTAAATGGTCTGTAGCAAAACCAGAGTTGCGATGATGTCTTGGTTATTGTAGTTTCATATGATCCCCTGAGGCATTGTCAGAGTAGCCCAGCTTTTTTGTTTTGGTTGCGTGGACTATGAGAAAGTAAATAGAACTAGAAATGTTGTGATGGATATGAGTGTTGTAATTGTGCTGCCATGTGTTGGATCTTGCATTTCCCCTGAATTAGTTTCTTGTTACAAAAAAAACTAAATAGATGTACAAAAAATGATTGGTATTTCATATATAAGAATTTTGCTTCATGTTGTTGCAGAGTAAGAGTCGGGAATCAGCCAACGGATAGAGCCCCATGCCCAGAAAGATTAGATGCGCTGGAGGAGACAATTCGAGGGCATGCAGATAAATTGGGGGACCATGTAGTTGAGCCTGCTATTGGCTTAACATTCGACTCCTTGGGTGAAGCATATGATTTTTGCAACCTTTATTCGTGGGAGCATGGTTTTGGTATCAGGTAGTAAGACATGCCATTTTGCTTGTTTTTCGTGGTAAACACATCTATGGCAAGTGCACACATAGTTTTCAATGTTTCAGTAAAGAGCCATCCATCGGGCATGAAGCAGTAGAACCATTGACTGAAGATTCCTTAGTTTCCACACGATGTCTGATGAAGTGTGTCACTGCTCATGGAATTTTTAGAGTTAGAGTAAGAGGTCATCGATCCGAAAGAGTTAGAATATTGATCATTTAAAATTAGATTGTAGGTCATGGACAGTGTGTGAACATGTATGCTAATTGCCGACTAAATTTTCGGAGTAAAATATGACGTAGATTAGAAACACACGATTTCGTCATGTCATTGCAGAGCTTGATTAAGTTTATACAGTACATTTTATGGAGTATGCTAACTCTCCACTGCACTGAAATTACAGGACAGCCTGTCCCAGCGGGCTCGGCACACTCTCCGCTCTGCTGAAATTACAGGACACCCTGTCCCAGCAGGCTCGACACTCTCCGCTCCGCTAAAATTACAGGACCAGGCACTATGTCTGGGAAGAATTGGTGCACTGGAGCAAATGATTTAGGGGTATACAGATTAGTTGGGTGAGCACGGTGCTATTGGGCTAACACTAGACTCTATGTAAGAAACCTATGGTTTTTACAATCTTTATTCATGGAAGCATGGTTTTGCCATTAGATATTATGGGAAAAGTAGGCTTAATGTCAGGAAGACAAAATGTATGAAGGAAGTTTTCTGTGGATGGTTGGGAGAGGAGAGTGGCGCAGCAGTGGTGGGCTGGTGGCAGGAGGAAGAAGATTGCTCCATCCATCAGTTGGCCGAGCTCCGGCGTCCTCACGTCAGGCTTGTCTTGGAGTGCTGACAATGAAGCATTCAACATGGTATGCATCCAGATCCGCTTCATCTGCTAGACGCTAAATCGAGTCAATGGACCAATTGGCTAGAATTAGAAATTAACTGCGTGTATTTTGTGTTTGCGCCTCCGTGTATTTTGCTGAACGCTTAGTGTGTACATCGTTGGGAGGAACTATCTCTAAATTAGTTGTTATTATTGCAGTGTAGTAGCCAACGTGCGTGTGGACTAATGTTTAATTATGTGAGATTACCCCAAAATGCCTGATGCTGTTAAGCTGCAAAATGCACCTTCGTAGATAGACTGAGAACCTGACAACCAACGTTTTTCCAGCATTTTATTTGCCCAAGTGATGTCTTTCCGACTTTTTTTCCTGTGTCAGTGACAAATCTTGCCATGTGTTGGTTGTGCGTGTAAAAAATAAAACCTCTACCCATGGACTCCTATTGTGAAATTTTAGAAGATGCCCGGTACATTTTAGGGGGCTCATGTGTAAAACTTGTACTTAGTCTATCTGTATGTGACATCTACCAGTTTGAATTAAAGAATCGTTAATCATGGGACGTAAGGTGTCGATGGAGGTGGTGGGGGCAACTAGAGTACCACGGACGGCTCCGTTTGTCCCAATGTCTGTACCAGGGATGGCGTCAGGGAGGAAGCGTGCGCATTAAGTGATACTGTTGTGTGGGCATCATGTACTGTTTTTATATTAGAAATACGAACCGAATACCAAGCCATGCCCAAATCATAAGGCACCTGTGTGGTCTAGATTGCAGGAGCATCTGGACCCGGGAGCTGAATTGCATTTCTGGTTCTAACTTTTCTCTAAATCGAAAGAATAAGACACGTTTTAGTTTGTTTGTTCATTCATTTTAGTCCATATGTAGTTCATATTGATATATTCAAAACATCTTATATTGGTGAATGGAGGGAGTATTATTTACACCTTCCATGCGATTTAATTTTTCTTTCACCCAAACAAATACTATTTTTTGGTGAAACAGATGCAGATGAAAAACTATGTAGAACCAAACAACTGTGTTAATAATCATAGTTATGTGATAGAGTTAAGACGTGTGTTGCACGTGCAAGCTTACTAGTAATAGATAAACATCACATGCAATCAAAATATGTGACATGATATGGCCATCATCATCTTGTGCTTTTGATCTCCATCTCCAAAGCATCGTCATGACCTCCATCGTCACTAGCTTGACACCTTGATCTCCATCGTAGCATCATGGTTGTCTTGCCAACTATTGCTTCTACAACTATCGCTAATGCATAGTGATAAAGTAAAGCAATTACATGGCGTTTGCATCTCATACAATAAAGAGACAACCATAAGGCTCCTGCCAGTTGGCAGTAACGTTTTACAAAACATGATCATCTCATACAATAACGTATATCACATCATGTCTTGACCATATCACATCACAACATGCCCTGCAAAAACAAGTTAGACATCCTCTACTTTGTTGTTGCAAGTTTTACGTGGCTGCTATGGGCTTCTAGCAAGAACCGTTCTTACCTACATATCAAAACCACAACGGTGATTTATCAAGTTTGCTATTTTAACCTTCAACAAGGACCGACCGCAGTCAAATTCGATTCAACTAAAGTAGGAGAAACAGACACCCGCCAGCCACCTTTATGCAAAACTAGTTGCATGTCTGTCGGTGGAACCGGTCTCATGAATGTGGTCATGTAAGGTTGGTCCAGGTCGCTTCATCCAATAATATCGCAGAATCAAAACAAGACATTGGTGGTAAGCAGTATGATGATCACCGCACACAACTCTTTGTGTTCTACTCATTCATATCATCTACGCATAGACCTGGCTCGAATGCCACTGTTGGGGAACGCAGCATGCAATTTCAAAAAAAAAGCCTACGCTCACGCAAGATCTATCTAGGAGATGTATAGCAACGAGAGGGGGAGAGTGTGTCTACGTACCCTCGTAGACCGAAAGCGGAAGCATTTGAGAACGCGATTGATGTAGTCGAATTTCTTCTCGTTCTGACCGATCAAGCACCGAACGTACGACACCTCCGAGTTCTTCACACGTTCAGCTCAATGATGTCCCTGAACTCTTGATCCAGCAAAGTGTCAAGGAAGTAGATGAGTTCCGTCAACACGATGGCGCGGTGATGGTGATGGTGAAGTGATCCGCAGGGCTTCGCCTAAGCACTATGAGAATATGACCGAGGGTGTAATCTGTGGAGGGAGGCGCCACACATGGCTAACCGATGTTGTTGTGTGTTCTAGGAGCCCCCTACCCACGTATATATAGGTGGGAGGGGGAGGGGAGCAGCCATGGGCGCCCCAAGTAGGAGGAATCCTACTTGGGGCCTAATCCAATTCGCTTCCTTACCATATTTTTGGAGGGGGGGAGGAGGGAGGAGGGACGGAAGGGGGAGGCTGAATCCCTCCCCTTCCTTCTCTCTTCCCCTCTTTCCTTCTCCTTTAGTGCGGCCCATATGGGGGGCGCAACAGCCCCTGCTTCCTGTTGCGTTTCCCCTCTTGGCCCATTAGGCCCATATCTTTTGTCAGGGGTGCCCGGAACCCCTTTCAGTGACCCGATATGTACCCGGTACCCTCTCGAACACTTCCGGTGTCCGGATACTATCGTCCTATATATCAATCTTTACCTCTTGACCATTTTGAGACTCCTCGTCATGTCCGTTATATCACCCAAGACCCTGAACAACATTCGGTCACCAAATCACATAACTCATATAATACACAATTGTCATCGAACGTTAAGCGTGCGGACCCTACGGGTTCGAGAACTATGTAGACATGACCGAGACACCTCTCCGGTCAAATAAAACATAGCGGAACCTGGATGATCATATTGGCTCCTACACATTCTACGAAGATCTTTATCGGTCGAACCGTTATGACAACATACATTATTTCCTTTGTCCATCGGTATGTTAATTGCCCGAGATTCGATCGCCGGTATCTTCATACCTAGTTCAATCTCGTTACTGGCAAGTCTCTTTACTCGTTCCGTAATACATCATCCCACAACTAACTCATTAGTCACTTTGCTTGCAAGGCTTCTTATGATGTGCATTACCAAGAGGGCCCAGAGATACCTCTCCGATACTCAGACATGGAGTGACAAATCCTAATCTCGATCTATGCCAACCCAACAAACATCTTCGGAGATACCTGTAGAGCATCTTTATAATCACCCAGTTATGTTGTGACGTTTGATAGCACACAATGTATTCCTCCGGTATCCGGGAGTTGCATAATCTCATAGTCGAAGGAATATGTATTTGACATGATGCAAGCAATAGCAATAAAACTGAACGATCAATATGCTATGCTAACGGATGGGTCTTGTCCATCACATCATTCTCCTAATGATGTGATCTCGTTCATCAAATGACAACACATGTCTATAGTTAGGAAACTTAACCATCTTTGATTAACGAGCTAGTCTAGTAGAGGCTTACTAGGGACACGGTGTTTTGTCTATGTATCCACACGTGTATCAAGTTTCTGGTTAATACAATTCTAGCATGAACAATAAACATATATCATGAGATAAGGAAATATAAAATAACAACTTTATTATTGCCTCTAGGGCATATTTCCTTTAGTCAGTGCTGTGTTAGATTCCTCTGCCACCGTGTTGATCTATGCGAACATAGCTTCTTTCTCTGCCTGTAGCAAGTGGAGTTGCCATCACTCGTGACGGATTTCGTGGGCGGGGCCATAGGCCCGGAGAAGCACCTTATACTTTTCCACATCCGCCATAATGCTTGTGTCGGTGATTTGCTCCTTCGTGAGCCGGTGCTAGTCGAGGAGGAGGAGGTTGTACCTCTGGTTGTCCCGCGTTTGCCGGAGCGTGGACTCCCACTCTTTCAACACCATGACAGTGTAGTGTGCCCGCGCCTCGCCCATGGTGATGCCGACATGGACCAACGAGGGCGGTGGCACAAGATCATCGTCAGCCGCCTCTTCCATTTGTTCGTCCACAACGCTGGTCTCCATGGAGAGCTCGTCGGCAAGCCAACCTCTATCTGTCTAGCTCGGCAGGCCTGCTAACCGACAGCAATGCCAGTGAGCTCCTACTTCTGTTCGTCCGATAGACTCTCCCACAGGGCTTTGGAGCTCGAGGCCATGGCGGATGTGGTGCAGAGAGGAGATCGGGGAGCGGAGGTGGGATGCACCTGTTGCCGGTCCTAGCCATGTTTAAATGGCGAGCGGATACAGGCCAAGCGACAAGGTGGTTAATGCCAGTTTTTTTCTCGAGTACGCATAGCATGTGTATCATCTATATAGAAAGAGAAAGGGTACAAGAGACCCTCCACCATTTACAGTTACATCAAACTATAGCTTAGTGGCTCAAACCACACCCACACTCTGACGCTCATCCACACCTAGATACATACTACACATTACTGATACCTTGTCCACCGATGGAGCGCTCCTAAGAACCTCTCCATGTCCCCTTTGAACTCACCTGCTGCTTGCCATGCCCTTCCTTCGCATTCCACTCTTTGCAACACCACATGAGTAGTCGGTGTCACTCCGTCCAAGACTACCGCATTCCTATGTTTCCATATCTCCCAAAGCACTAGCAAGAGGATGGCCCTCGTATCCTTAATTTGTTGTCCATCCTTGCTTCTGCTAGGGCACCAGACGCACAGAGAGTCATCTGTTGTTGGTGTTCATCCTAGTGCCTCCATTGCCATCGCTACTTGGTACCATACTTCTCTGGCCAACACACAGTTAATGCCAGTTGGCAGGCGAACGAATGGGTGGCGTCGCATGCAGGCATTGTAGTAGGTTCCTGGGCAACCACACATGTTTAATGGATGGAGGTGGATGTATAGGTGTCGTTTGAATGTGGAGAGAAGGCGCGTGCACCGGGACGCCGTGCAGGCTTTGCTCTCGGCCGACGTTCCACTTCAATACTGGCTCCAATGAGAGGTCAGGTCCGGTATGACCCAACATGAAAGCGTCTGACAGTGGTCTTGACGCCCGCAAACCTCATGTCTGCTTCTTGTTTACTGTTTACGGAAAACGGACGTTCGGACCAGTCCACGAAGGGATGCGGGGCCGCATTGTTCGAACAGATGGGGTCTAAGACTACCCACAATGGGAGTAACATATGTGGTAATATCACACATATTTAGACAAAATAGATGATGTGACAAGTAATTAATGAAGAAAGAGAGTGATGTGGTAACATAACTAGTTACTAGTAGGCTAGTCATAGTGGGAGTAACATAAGTACTAACATAGATGCCACATAAGCAAAAAAGATGATGTGTCATGTAATTAAAGAGGAAAGAGATAAATAAGAGTAACATAATATGTTACCATCACATAGCGGTTCCCAATACAAAATGAATCTACAAGGCAATAAATGAGGATATGCATGTTACTACACCTTTGACACTTCCCACTATGAGGATGATAACATGGACTAGTAACATATGTATGTTACTAGTCTAAGTTACTCCCCACTATGACTAGCCTTAGTATCAGTAACATCACACATACCAAGACAAGATGAGTCTATAACTTAATAAAGGAAGTGTTGCATGACACCACACATATGTTACTCCCCATTGTAAAGGTATTAATATAGACTAGTAACACATGTTACTACTGTAAGTTACTCCCCACTGTGGCTAGTCTAAGAGCATCTCCAGCCGTTCGCTCCCCCAGGGCGCCGAAAAAGAGCCGCCTGGGGGCGAACAGGCGCTAGATTGGCCCCTGGGGGTGATCTAGGTCCCAGCCACGCCCCTAGACGCCGCCCCCAAGTCACGACAAATTCAAACTTGGTCATTCCCGCTCACAAAAAAATGCCACAAGTCCGGCGATCAGCGGCCCAGTTCGGCAATCACCTTGCCACAGTTCGGCGCACAAAAAAAGAAAGGACGTGTGGGCAACACATCAAACAGCGGGGTCGGCCTCCAGCGTCGGCGGAGTCAGCGTGCGCGGGCTTGGCGGTGTTGGAGCTGCTTCTGTGTTGGGCGGCGTCGGCGCGGCTTCTGTGCTACTGGGCGTCGTGGAGGCATCATCGCTCGGGCTTGGCGGCGGCGGCGGTGTTGGCGTGGGAGTTGGCGGCGCCGTCGACGACATCTGGTTCAGGATGAGGCCGTGCTCCGCCATGTACCACGCCTTGACCTGCTCGTCCATCGCCGACATGTCCGCCCCACCCATTTGGAAAGCCAGGTCGGTGTTCCTCTTCTTCGCGGCGACGTTGGTCCGGAGCAGGTCGAGCTTGACGGCGCTGTTCATCACCAACATCGACCACCGCGCCTCGGTCTTCTCTTCCCGCTGGGCGGCCCGGGTCTTGGCGTCGGCGAGGCAATGCTCAATGGACTCCTACACTCGCGCGGTAGCCGCGTCGGCGTGCTTCCCCTTCTTAGCCCCTTTGTTGCCTTCGGGGCACCCGTCACCCGCGCCCGGCGTCGGCGCGTCTGGCTTGTACGTCTCCCTAGCCTTGGCGAGGGTGCACCGGACATCCGCCCACTTCTCGCACTTCTCGATCCGCTTGAAGACGTGGAGGTACTTGAAGTCTTGGTCGCTGCTGTCCTGGCGATACATGGTGAACATCCGCAACAGCTGCGCCGAGGAACAAATAGTTGGTGGGCGCGCACAGCGAAAAGAAGTGGGAGACCAGCGTGCCATACCTGATCCTCCATGCTAGCGCCGCTCTCCGGGCGAGCCGCGATCTCCTCGATGATCCCATGCCATTTGTTACACGCCGTTTGGATGAGCCCCCAATGGTTCGCCATTGCCTTCGACCCGTGCTGCATGTGGACGCCTTTGAAGTAGGGGCCGACGAGCTTGCGCTCTTCGAACTCGGCCTTGATGCGGTCCCAATACATGTCGATGCTCTGGTACGTGCCGGTGATCGGGTCGAGGCAGGCGACTTTCCACGCTTCGGTGAGGCACTTGTCCTCCTTGGATGCCCACTTGATGCGCGGCTCGCCGGTCCTGGCCGCCCCCTTCTTCTTCTTCTTCCGTTTCTTCGCTGGAGCAGGCGTCAGCTCCTCCTCCTCCTCCTCCTCTGGCTCCTCCTCGCCGTAGTCGAGGTCGCCATCCATGTCGTCGTTGAGGTCCATTGTGTCATCCTGGGTA
>NC_041388.1:483550183-483558450 GCF_002162155.2 Triticum dicoccoides
TCGGCTTCGGTCGCGTCGGTGTCACCGAGATGCGACGTGGAGGCTTGTGAGAAGGGCAGCGCGCCACAGCGGAGAGGGGGCGTCGGGGTGGATGCGTAGGCCGGCGGTGAGTAGGTGTACGGAGGGTACTGCACGCCGGCGAAGGCGGGCGAGGGCGTCCGCTGGGCCGGGTGACCATGGGGGAAGGTGATGTTGGGGTTGAAACCGCCATGCGCGTCACCGTCAGCGTACCCCGGCGACGGCATGCAGCCCCAGGATTGCGGCGACGACGAGAAGCCAGCCGGTGAACCGACGATTTGCTGGCTCTAGGGTGCGTACGGGGCGTGGCCGCCGGGTGGATTCATCATCCCCATGCAAGCCGCCTCCGCTTGTTTGGCCGACCGCTCTACCTGCTCCGCCGCTGCCGCAGCCGCGATCGCCGCGCTGTCCCGGGCCTTCTTAGCGTTGGCCCTGTTCCGCCGGTCGGTGGTAATAGCCTCCTGGCGATGAACTTCCGCCTCCAGTCGGCGTTGGACATGCTTGGGGGCTTGGACGGCGGCGCCCTCGGCTTCCTCTGCTTCGGCTGGGTGACGACGGCGGTCGCACCCGTCGCGGCGCGGGGGATCACGTATTTCTTCAGCGGCATGGTGGTCGGCTGGGAGGGGAGGAGGAGGAGATTGGCAGGAGGAATGAAAAGAATGAGAGGGAAGTCGGGGGGAAAGCGGGAAGAAACGACAGGAAAAGGCCCTCCTCTTGCTGAAGGAGCGGCCCCACGCCCCTTTTCGCTTGTGCCGGTGACCACAGGTGCCCCTCAGCACGCCGGGTTTGGCTCGGGTGTGCCAGCTATTATTTCGGTCCAACCCGATGAAAAACGGACTCCTAGACACGACTGAACCGATTTTCGTACGTCTGCATTAAAAAATCGCCTCGGGGAGCCTCTTGGGGACGCGGCGGGAGATGCTCTAAGAGCATCTCCAACAGGCGCCGAACGCGCCGATGAAGCTATGTACCTAGGGTAGGGGCATGGACCTGTCTAAATTGACCTACCCAAGGACATCTCCAGAAGAAATCATCTTTCAATCGACTTGGAGGTGTTCCACTCGACAGACTCGAAGATACTCGACCAAGAAGCAACCACTCGACCAAGACCAAGCCACTCGACAGTCAGGAGATCTAAAGACACTCCGCATGCTAATAGTCGGTTATTAAGTAGCTTTTATGGTCATCATAGCACTTTATTACTAGCGTTACCAGTAACGCCCTTCCTTAATGTACATTGAACCCTTTGTAACGTGGGCTGGCTGGGGTCCTGGCACACTCTATATAAGCCACCCCCTCCTCCGAGACAAGGGTTCGCACCCCTGTAATTCATACACGCATAATCCAGTCGACCGCCTCCGGGCTCCGAGACGTAGGGCTATTACTTCCTCCGAGAAGGGCCTGAACTCATAAACCTTGCGTGCTTACAACTTCTCCATAGCTAAGATCTTGCCTCTCCATACTTACCCTCCTACACTACTGTCAGACTTAGAACCACGACAGTTGGCGCCCACCATGGGGCAGGGGTTTTAGCGTTTTGTTGGAGGAGTTGCGATCTTTTCCGACCCGAATCATCATGGTTTTTGGCGGAGTTTTGGTGGAGGGCCACGAGATCCGTCTCGGCGCGCTCACGTTCATCGCCGACGACTCCGCTTGGCTTCAGGAGGCTCTACTCGATGTGGACGCACTCCCTGTCCGTGGGGCAACGCACTTTAGCGCGTGCGTCTGCGGTGTTCTCCTGCGGCAACCGTCGACCCCCTACCGATCGGCTCCTGTGTTGTCCTCCCTCCCTGTATCCCACCGGCGCAAGCGCTCCGGTCGGTCGAGACTTCAGCGGTGGGTGAGACACGCGGTGGCACGCCAGTCGGCCACCCCTCAAGTCGCGGCGATCGAGCCCGACGAATCCCTCTACGGCCTGTTCGACCTGTCGACTGGCTCCGCAGAGACCGCATCCGAGTGCGATAGTAGCAATCCGGCGGCGGAGGTTCTGATGGTCGATGGACCGCCCAGTCCTCCTGGTTTTCCCTGCACCGCCGGAGGCGCGGGTGGAGGCGACCCGTCGCGTCCCCATGAGGAATATCTTCCCAAGCCTCTCACGTCACTACAGAGAGAAGAACTTCGCCGCCGGAACATGGATGCATTGCACACTCCTATCGTTGGAGAAACCCCCGAGGCTCGTGCCTTGGAAGACACACGCCTGGCAAACTTGGCCGAGCGCACTCGACTGGAGAACCTCCAGCGAGCACTCGATGAGCGTGCGCGACAATGGGTTCCCGAATCTAGTCGACGTCAGCTCTTCCCGCCCCCGCAGGTATATCGAACTCCAATTCAGAATTTAGCAGCTGCAGCCCGTATAACAGAGTCGATTCAGCCTTCCCAGTCGGAGGCTGGCAGAGGCTTGCTGCAGATCAGAGCGTTACTCCGGGCAGCAGGAGACCAGAATTCCGCTGTTTCTCAGTCGCGGAACAGGATTCACAGCAGATCCGTTGCCGCGGACACAGTCCAGTCGGCTCATAGCCCAAGATCACCCCGAGGCATGAGGGACGTGGGGACCGGCGTAATCAGTATGGGAACCGTGAGCAATATGATCACCGATTCGATCGTGATGATCGACGTCGAGTGCCCACCCCTCCCCCGAGGAGCGGGTCGTATGCGCCTCGACAACAGGATGACAGGCGCCCTCGTACTGTTGGGCAAAGGATTCCAGTTGACTCTAGGGAGCCAGGCTTTGATGCGAGATCCATTCTCGTTCAAGGTTTGGTCGACAGGAATAGAGCTCACCGGGAAGGTCACGACAGAGATGCTCCTGCCAGCAGCAGAGCACATATTTCGGGGCCAGAATGCTTTAGTAGAGCCATCAGGGCCGCTGTGATTCCTCCCAACTTCAGGTTGGCGACTGGAGTCAGCAAGTTCACTGGCGAGTCCAAGCCCGATACTTGGCTTGAAGACTACTGAGTGGCCGTCCAGATTGGCGGTGGCAATGATGAAGTGGCCATGAAGCACCTGCCTCTCATGTTGGAGGGCTCGACCAGAGCATGGCTGAACCAGTTAGCACCCAGCAGCATTTACACTTGGGAAGATCTCGCCCGAGTGTTTGTCACCACATTTGAAGGAACATGCAAGTGGCCGGCAGGGCTGACGGAACTGCGGTCTTGCATGCAGAAGCCGAATGAAACCTTGAGGGATTACATCCAGAGATGGATCACGTTGCATCACACGGTAGAGAATGTGCCTGACCACCAAGCAGTGTGTGCCTTCAAAGAAGGCATCAAGTACAGAGAACTGAATCTGAAATTCGGTCGGACCGGAGATATGTCTCTGAACCGGATGATGGAGATTGCCACCAAGTATGCTAATGGTGAAGATGAGGATCGACTCAGGAGTGGCAAGCTCAAATCAGTCGCCCAAGAAACCGGAGGAAATCCTAATCGGAAACAGAAGTGGAAAGCCGAGCCAGCTGCTCCTAGGGAAGCCTTAGCTGTAACCCAAGGAAAGTTTAAAGGGAAACCTAAAGGACCTTGGAACCCCAAGAAAGTTAAAGACCAGGACGGAAATGATGTGTTGGATTTGCCATGTCTCGTCCACACCAAGAAAGATGAAGAGGGTAATTTTATTTACCCGAAACATACCACTCGACAGTGTCGACTCTTGATCCAGCAGTTCCAGGGCAAGCATCCCAAAGATAAGGAAAAGGAGTCGGACAAAATTGAGGACAAGGAAGATAGTGACGACGGATACCCTCATGTCAATTCCACTCTGATGATTTTTGCTGATGTTGAAAGCAAAAGTCGACTAAAAGTTATCAACCGAGAGGTGAATATGGTCGCTCCGGCGACACCCAGTTATCTGAAGTGGTCTCAGACTGCCATAACATTCGACCGGTCCGATCACCCAACGCACATCGCCACCCCTGGGAGGCAAGCTTTGGTGGTCGACCCAGTTGTTGAAGGCACTCGACTGACCAAAGTCCTGATGGATGGTGGCAGTGGTTTGAACATATTATATGCTGAGACGTTGAAAGGGATGGGCATTCCGATGTCCAGACTCAGTGCCAGCAACAAGAGCTTCCATGGAGTCATTCCTGGGAAGAAGGCTGAATCACTCGGCCAGATTGCTCTTGATGTGGTTTTCGGTGATTCCAAGAATTACCGCAAAGAAAAGTTGACATTTGAAGTTGTAGACTTCCAGAGTGCCTACCATGCTATTTTGGACAGGCCGGCTTATGCACGCTTCATGGCCCGACCATGTTATGTGTATCTCAAATTGAAGATGCCTGGCCCCAAAGGTGTGATCACTATTACGGGCAATCGGAAGAAAGCGGAAGAATGTTTTCAGAAAGGTTCGAAGATCGCCGATGCTCAGATGGCAGTGGTGGAGTTGCAGGAATACCAGAAGACTGCAGACCCGAGTGATTTGTTGCGAGCCAAGAAGCCCGCTATAGAATCAGCTTTTCAGCCGACTGGCGATACGAAGACAGCTCACATCCACCCGACCGACCCCAGCGCTGCTCCAACTCATATCTCGACAACACTCAACTCCAAATAGGAAGAAGCGCTCATCCAGTTCCTCCGTGAGAACTGGGACATTTTCGCATGGAAGCCTTCTGACATGCCGGGTGTTCCCAGGGAGCTGGCTGAGCACCGCCTAAGAGTCGACTCAAAAGTAAAACCTGTCAAGGAACATCTCCGACGGTCCGCCATCCAGAAGATAAAGGCCATTGGCGAGGAGGTGGCTCGGCTCTTAGCAGCGGAGTTCATCCGAGAAATCTACCACTCCGAGTGGCTCACCAACGTTGTTATGGTCCCCAAGAAGGACAAGTCACTTCGCATGTGCACTGACTTTAAACATATCAATCGGGCCTGCCCGAAAGATCATTTTCCTCTCCCCCGCATCGATCAGATAGTCGACTCGACTGCGGGATGTGAGCGACTGTCTTTTTAGACGCCTATTTCGGGTACCATCAGATCCATCTGTATGGACCTGACGAGATCAAAACAGCCTTCATCACTCCATTCGGGTGCTTCTGTTATGTTACCATGCCGTTCAGCCTCAAGAATGACGGAGCCACATTCATGAGGATGATTCAGAAGTGTTTGCTCACTCAAATCAGTCGGAATGTGGAGGCGTACATGGATGATATTGTGGTCAAGTCATGGAAGGGTTCCGACCTGCTGACTGACCTTGCTGAAACCTTTGCCAACCTCAGGAGGTATGATATCAAGCTTAATCCATCAAAGTGCACATTCAGAGTTCCTGGCGGAAAATTACTCAGTTTTCTCGTTTCCAAACGGGGAATCGACGCCAATCCAGAAAAAGCCAGTACTATACTCCGAATGAAAAGTCCTGTGCGAGTGCACGATGTCCAAAAGCTTACTGGTTGCTTTTCCGCCCTAAGTCGATTCATATCTCATCTCGGTGAAAAGGCATCGCCTCTTTACCGGTTGATGAAGAAGTCCGACAAGTTCGAGTGGACTCCTGAAGCTGATGCAGCGTTTGCACAGCTCAAAGCTCTGCTCTCCACCCAGCCGGTGCTTGCTGCCCCAATCAGCAAGGAGCCTTTGTTGCTTTACATTGCAGCCACAGGACAAGTCGTCAGTACGGTACTTACGGTCGAGCGAGAAGAAGAAGGAAAAACCTTCAAAGTTCAGCGCCCAGTATATTATATTTCTGAAGTCTTGATCCCATCGAAGCAAAGATATCCTCATTATCAGAAGCTTGTATATGGGATTTATATGACCACAAAGAAAGTTGCTCACTACTTCTCTGATCATTCCATTACAGTCGTTAGCGACGCTCCATTGTCAGAGATCCTACATAACAGGGATGCAACTGGTCAAGTGGCAAAATGGGCGATTGAACTCCTTCCTCTAGATATCAAGTTTGAGGCAAAGAAAGCTATCAAGTCCCAGGCAATCGCAGATTTCGTCGCCGAGTGGATTGAACAGCAATTGCCGACTCAGGTTCACTCGGAGCATTGGAACATGTTCTTTGACGGCTCCAAGATGCTGAATGGTTCCGGTGCCGGAGTGGTGTTGGTCTCCCCCAGAGGAGATAAACTCAGATATTTTCTTCAAATCCACTTTGATTCCTCCAATAACGAGGCAGAATACGAAGCACTTTTATATGGGTTGCGCATGGCCATTTCACTCGGCGTCCGTCGCCTCATGGTCTATGGCGACTCAGATTTGGTGGTTAATCAGGTGATGATGGAATGGGACGTCAGAAGTCCAGCCATGACTAGTTATTGCAATGCAGTGAGAAAGCTGGAGAAGAAATTCGAGGGGTTAGAGCTTCATCACATACCCCGACTGAAAAATCAAGCAGCTGATGATCTGGCAAAATAGGTTCCAAAAGAGAAGCCATTCCCAACAATGTGTTTTTGGAACACATCCACACACCATCGGTTCAGGAGGATCCCTTCACTGAAGAGACCCCGTAGCCAAAAAGTGCCACGGATCCGACTGAAGTTGAAATTCCAGCTGTGGTCGACCTGATCATGGAAGTCTTGGTCATCACTCCCGTCTGGACAGTACCGTACATCATGTACGTCCTAAGGAAAGAACTCCCAGAGGACGAAGAAGAGGCTCGGCAGATCGTCCGTCGATCCAAGGCCTTTACATTCATAAAGGGACAGTTATATAGAGAAAGCGCGACTGGGGTCAGCCAGAAGTGTATTACACCAGAAGAAGGTCAGATGATCCTTGATGATATCCACTCGGGAACCTGTGGTCATCATGCGTCCTCTCGGACCATTGTGGCTAAAGCATACCGAGTGGGATTCTACTGGCCAAGAGCCAATGAAATGGCAAAAGAGATAGTCGACAAATGTGAAGGATGTCAGTATTACTCCAATATGTCGCACAAGCCCGTGTCAGCCCTGAAAACCATTCCACTCGTCTGGCCCTTCGCTGTTTGGGGGCTGGACATGGTTGGACCACTGAGAACGGGCAGGAGCGGCTTCACTCATGTACTGGTAGCAGTCGACAAGTTCACCAAATGGATTGAAGCCAAGCCTATCAAGAATCTTGATGCTTGCACTGCTATCAGTTTCATCAGAGAGTTGATATTCAGATATGGAGTTCCGCACAGCATCATCACTGACAATGGGTCAAACTTCGATTCCAACAAATTCAGGGCCTTTTGCGCCTCTCAGGGCACTCGGGTCGACTATGCGTCGGTCGCTCACCCCCAGTCGAATGGGCAAGCAGAAAGGGCAAACGGCCTAATTCTCAAAGGACTAAAACCCCGATTGATGCGCGATCTCAAGCACGCAGCAGGTGCATGGGTCGACGAGCTTCCATCAGTCCTTTGGGGATTAAGGACAACCCCGAACCGATCGACCGGAAGAACCCCATTCTTTCTGGTCTGCGGAGCCGAGGCAGTCTTGCCGAGTGACCTGCTTCACAACGCTCCCCGAGTCGAGCTCTACTTTGAAGATGAAGCAGAACAAGCCCGGCAGGACGCAGTCGACCTCCTGGAAGAAGAAAGGGAAATGGCCATGATCCGATCGACCATCTATCAGCAAGACTTGCATCGATTCCATGCTAGAAACGTGAAGAGTCGAGCCTTCCAAGAAGGAGACTTAGTCCTCCGAGTGGGTCAGCAGAAACCACACAAACTCACTCCTACTTGGGAAGGCCCCTTCATAGTCACCAGAGTCCTCCACAAATGGAGCATACCACCTCTATAATGTCGATCGCCAGATTGATGAGCCGCAAGCCTGGAATGCGGAGCTCCTCCGCCCCTTTTATACTTGAATTCTCACTCGGATGAGATGTAATAAGAAAAAACTCCTATAGTTTATTTATCAAAGACAAGAGCGTTATAATTTTCCCAGTGATTATTATTGTTTTTGTTTGCGTGAGAAATCCCCTAGTGGGTGGCTTAGCTGCGAATCCGCTTCGCCTAAGTTTGTAAAAATAATTTCCTACCGAGTGGCGAGCCAGCCTCCCACTCGGGGGCTTAGCTGCGAATCTGTTTCGCCTAAGTATTTAAAAAATCCTACCGAGTGGAGAGCAACCCTCCCACTCGGGGGCTTAGCTGCAGTCCAATACTCGCCTAAGTTCTCTCACTTGGAGACTTAGTTGCAGTCCGGCACTCGCCTAAGTTTGAAAAAATCCTACCGAGTGGAGAGCAATCCTCCCACTCGGGGGCTTAGCTGCAGTCCAGTACTCGCCTAAGATTCTCTCACTTGGAGACTTAGCTGCAGTCCGGCACTCGCCTAAGTTTGAAAAAATCCTACCGAGTGG
>NC_041388.1:483559033-483641128 GCF_002162155.2 Triticum dicoccoides
CGAGTGGAGAGCAATCCTCCCACTCAGGGGCTTAGCTGCAGTCCAGTACTCACCTAAGTTCTCTCACTTGGAGACTTAGCTGCAGTCCGGCACTCGCCTAAGTTTGAAAAAATCCTACCGAGTGGAGAGCAATCCTCCCACTCGGAGGCTTAGCTGCAGTCCAGTACTCGCCTAAGTTCTCTCACTTGGAAACTTAGCTGCAGTCCGACACTCGCCTAAGTTTGAAAAAATCCTACCGAGTGGAGAGCAATCCTCCCACTCGGGGGCTTAGCTGTAGTCCAGTACTCGCCTAAGTATCTGAAAATCCTAGCGAGTGGTGAGCCAGCCTCCCACTTGGAGGCTTAGCTGCAGTCCAGTACTCGCCTAAGTACGAAACACGTCTGAATCCTCAAGGACGACGAGGTGCAGGTCGACTGCCACCTTCTCCGTGAGAGCTTCACCACAAATACAATGTGCGCTCCATCCTGCTCTGCAGTAACGAGGTGCAGTTCGACTGCCACCTTTTCCTTGAGAGCTTCGCCACAAATACAATGTGCGCTCCGTCCCGCTCTGCAGTAACAAGATGGAGGTCGACTACCACCTTCTCCTTCGGAGCTGCGCCACAAATACAAAGTTGTCTCGAATGAAGAACGATTCCCACTCGACGGGGGATTCATGAAGATATTTAACGATAAACCAAGTTCAGATAAACCCTAAAGGTTCCGGACCACAGGTCGAAGTGCTCGGGCTTTCAACCCGAAAGAGTTTAACGGTTACAAAAACCACTCGGCATCCCGAGGAAAATTTAAGGTGAGGCATAAAAGTTTGTTCACTCCGCGGAAGGAGGACTAGCAGGCTCGATGAACTCGTCTAGGTAGATGCCGTCGGCGATCCGAGTGGCTGCAGCGATGAAAGTCTCCATAAAAGATCAGAAGTCATGCTTCTGGGTGTTGGCGACCTTGATTGCCGCTCGCTTATCTTGACACACCTCCTTGCAATGGACGCGAACCAGAGACAGGGCCACATCAGCTCCACACCGAGCAGAAGATTTCTTCCACTCCTGCACTCGATCAGGGATTTCGTTAAGTCGAGTCATCAGGGACTCGAGATCATTCTGGGGCGTGGTCTCTGGCCAAAGTGCCGGGTCGATCCACGACATGGCGACCTTCAGTCGAGCCAAGTAGTCCATGACACCGTCGATGTGGGATTCCACTCGGAGCAGATTCATGGCAGTTTCATCTTTTATGGGAGAATTGATTGGGTCCAAACCTGGCTCAATCCGCCCAGTCTCCTCCTCGAAGTTCTGGCAAAACTCTGCATTCACGATCCAAGGATAATTCAATTTTCGTACACTAAGTCAACATAAAAAAATTAGTCGGAACAAAATGTGCACATTCAAGCTTGATGAACAACTTCTTGGCAAGGCTCCTCAGATAGCTCTCCAGATCGTACCTTCTGCGAGCAATGCTTTCCATCTTCTCGCCCAGGATGAGATTCTCCTTCTTCCAGCGCGAGCACTCCTTGTTGGCGTCATTCAGAGCAGATTTCAGCCTGGTATTCTCTTCTTCCAACTAGCCGACCGAAGCCAGTTTCTGTTCAGCTAGAGCGGTTCTGTCGTCGGCCTCCTTTCGAGCAGCATCCAAATCCCAATCCTTCTTCGCCAGAGCTTCTCTCAATTTTTCTACAAAGAAATGATGCCTGATTCAGAAAGAGCAGAAGGGTACTCAAGCCTAAGACAGACCAGTCAACAAATTCATTTTACCAGTGGCGTCGTCCTTGACCCTTTGCAGCTCTGTCTTGGACAGCTCCAAGTCAAGGTTCAGTTGGATCTGCTGTTTCTCTAAGTCAGCAAAGCAAGCTCCAAGATCACAAGATTTTTGAAATCAAAGGGGAGAAGTTATTTTTACAGTGAAACACAACAAAGTCAATAAGTACTAAGGCTACGGTCGACTGCCCGCAGTCCACCATAGCCTTGGGGACTACACCCAGTGGGTGCACTTTGCGTGCCCCCACCAGTTCTGATCCCACTCGACCAGCCCGCCGGAGTCGAGTACAGGGAGTAAAAAAAGAAGAGAGAAAGGACTCAGACCACAATCGACTGCCAGCAGTCGACCGCGGTCTCGGGGACTACACCCAGTGGGTGCACTTTGCGTGCCCCCACCGGTTCTGATCCCACTCGACCGGCCCGCCGGAGTCGAGTGCAGGGAGTGGAAGAGACAAACTATCAGTTCGGTTTACACTCGACAAAATACAAAGACTACAGTCGACTGCCCGCAGTCCACCGTAGTCTCAGGGACTACACTCAGTGGGTGCACTCAGCGTGCCCCCACTAATTCAAAGTTCAATCAACGCACCCAGTGGGTGTACTAATGCAAAGATTTTCGGAAAGAGTCTTCAGATATCATATCCTAACAGAACAAGCGGTGACCAACTAACCTGAATGTTGCTTTGGAGAGCCGAGCTGGCGTCGTAGGCAGCCTCACTGGCGTCCCGCACCATCTTCATCTTCTCCATCATGACGCCCGCCTGGCGTATAGCTTCCCTGGCAGCATTCACTTCGTCTTCTGGGACATGATGGGTCACAAAAACTGAGGTGGGTCGACAGGGGCCTGAGCAGTCGACGAAGAAGGCGAGGCACTCGACAGTGGCACGGCGAAGGTAACAGAACCCCGATTGGCGTCGCCAGTGTCCTGAACGATTGGTTCCGCCCTCGGCGTCGACTGTAGCGCCTCGCTTGCAGGAGCTTGCCTATTCTTCCTCGTCAAAGACCTCTCTGGCTCTTCATCATCATCGGGGAGGTCAATAATGTTGGGAGCTGTGCAAAGTTCAATTGCCAAAATCACATCACCCAATGATGCACATTGCAGTTAAATCGACCGAACAAAGACAGTATGGCAGAAATCATACCCAGATTAGAAGTGACCGCATCCTCCATCACCTCATCATTGTCCCTGTAAGCTGAGGTCTCGGAAGTGGCAGCGCTGACAGTTCCAAAGTTCGTCCAGTTAAAACAAGAAAAACAAACAGCGTGGAGCGTCGAGTGAATACAAAGAGAGACACTCACGCGGAAGCGACGGGGATATCAATCTTAATCTTCGGCAACGCCTTCCGAGTCTTCGGTTCTGCAACTTTGGGGTGCTTTGGCGCCTTCTCAGTCGGGGTTGGTGAAGAGATCCGAGGACGCTTCAAAGACTGACCAGCCTGAGCAGTTGCCTTTTCGCGGGCGCTCGGTCGTTCTTGGTCAAGCTTGGATCGCCTCTCCCTGAGTCGACTTCTTCTCCATCGCTTGAGTCGTCGCTTCCTCCATCCCCTTCACCGTCGGAAGTCCACTCGCCACTGTCGCCGCCGCTCGCCTCGCCTTCCAGAGCTTGCTCTTGCTCTCCGTTGGGCATTGAATACATTTCAATGATGGCCTGAAAGAAAGCAAGGAGAACAAAGTCAGTCGACGCAGTATAGGCAGCTGCGCGAGTGAATTCAGATTACAAGCAAAAACTCAGAATCAGACCTTCTCTGGTGCATGAGACTGGTCGAATGGGGGAACTCTCCTGGCTCCCCTGGGGTTATCCTTGTTTCCGACAATGCCCGACAACCACTTCTCCAGTGTGTCGTCATCGACCTCCTCCGGGTGAATCCGAGTGGAGTCTTCAAGACCCGAATACATCCACATCGGATGGTCTCGGGCTTGAAGAGGCTGGATGCGCCGCTGAAGGAAGACCTCCAAGAGATCCATACCGGTGACCCCGTCACGGATAAGCTGGACCACTCGCTCGACCAACACCCTCACCTGCGCTTTCTCCTCCGGGAGCACCTTCAAAGGGGATGGTTTCCTCACTCGGTCCATGGTAAAGGGAGGGAGGCCAGTCGACTGCCCTAGCGTCGATTGGTCTTTACAGTAAAATCAGGTCGACTGCCATCCGCGAACTGAGTCGGGAAGAATCATGGACGGAAAGGAGATTTCCCCTCTCATCTGGATACCAAGACCCCCACACATCTGGATCACTTGAGTCCTCTCGTCACTCGGATTAGCCTTTTTCACTGTCTGGGAGCGACAAGTGAAAATATGCTTGAAAAGACCCCAGTGAGGCCGGCAACCCAGGAAATTCTCACACAAAGAAATGAAAGCGGCGAGATAAACGATTGTGTTGGGAGTAAAATGGTGGAGTTGTGCCCCAAAGAAGTTCAGAAATCCTCGAAAAAAGGATGAGGAGGCAAGGAAAATCCACGGTCGACGTGGGTGGCAAGAAGAACGCGCTCACCCTCCCGGGGTTGCGGCTCGGATTCCTTCCCCGGAAGCCGCGCCGAGTCATAGGGGATCAGCCCTCCTTCGGCCAGGTCATCGAGGTCTTCTTGGGTGAGCTTCGAGTGGATCCAGTCGCACTGGATCCAGCCCTTCGGCAGGCTGGTTCGCGAGGAGGATCCGCCCCGACTGGTCGCCTTCCCCTTCGACCTCGCCTTCGCCTTCTTTGCCCGCTCCAGAGTCGTCGTCTTCTCCTTCCCCATCGTCGCCGGTGAGACGCGTATGGAACGGTGGCGCGAGGGCAAGAGCGAGCGCAGCGGAGGAGCGTGAAGAGGAGAAGAGATAATGGGGACGCACTGTTCGGGAGACCCCGGTCCAACGCCTTATATGAGGCTGCTTCCGAGTGGCTGACTGGTAGGCCCGGGCGGTTCTGTCAAATCCCGTAGCAATCGCGCGCGCGATACGTGGCGAAAAAGGTGGCGCGGGGATCGAGGCGGCTCCGCTCTATCCCATCCGATTACTGCGGCCTCCCTCGTCCCGCGCGCTTCCCAAAATTCGGATCCCACGAAATCTGCGGGCAGTGGAACAACTTGTCAGACCAAAGATCTCCTCCGCACCGTCACTCGGAGCCTTTCAAGTAAAGAAACTCACTCGACAAAAACCTAAGAATGGATCAAGGCGACTGGAAAGGAAGTCGCTGCCATCGCTCGGGTTCATTAATCCGAAACAAGAAATGCTCACGGCATGAAAAATGAGTCGGAGAAGTGCTCAATCCCTTTCCCACTCAAACCTCGATCCATTCGGGGGCTAATGATGAAGCTATGTACCTAGGGTAGGGGCATGGACCTGTCCAAACTGACCTACACAAGGACATCTCCAGAAGAAATCATCTTTCAATCGACTTGGAGGTGTTCCACTCGACAGACTCGAAGATACTCGACCAAGAAGCAACCACTCGACCAAGACCAAGCCACTCGACAGTCAGGAGACCTAAAGACACTCAGCATGCTAACGGTCGGTTATTAAGTAGCTTTTATGGTCATCATAGCACTTTATTACTAGCGTTACCAGTAATGCCCTGCCTTAATGTACATTGAACCCTTTGTAACGTGGGCTGGCTGGGGTCCTGGCGCACTCTATATAAGCCACCCCCCTCCTTCGAGACAAGGGTTCACACCCCTGTAATTCATACACGCATAATCCAGTCGACCGCCTTCGGACTCCGAGACGTAGGGCTATTACTTCCTCCGAGAAGGGCCTGAACTCGTAAACCTTGCGTGCTTACAACTTCTCCATAGCTAAGATCTTGCCTCTCCATACTTACCCCCCTACACTACTGTCAGACTTAAAACCACGACACGCGCCGCGCGCAAAAAACTGCTTTGCCGCGCGCCCATTGCCTGGTTTGGCGCGGCGCACAGCGCTGGCTCCAGCAGCCGCGCTAAAAAGCAGCGCGCGCACCACTCCAGCAGCGCGCAAAAATGCAGCGCGCGACTCTCGCACAAACAACATATGCATTCTATAAAAGATCAAACACAAACAAAAAAAATCAAAATAAATAGTTCAATTTCATTATTACAACTCAAACAAACAGTTTATGGTTCAATACAACAAATAGTGCAATAAACACAACAAATAGTTCAACAATACAATATCAAACGCACAAATCATGATGCTCTTTGTCGTCCATTCCATGCCCACCACTCCTCAATGAGATCCTTCTGAAGATCATTATGCGCTGCGGGACGTCAAATGGCATGATAGGAGGCAACAAAACGTGCCACTCTTTCAGCCCTCCGTCGCACTCGCACGGGATGTCCCAAAAACTCATACTGAGAGTAGTCTATATCTTGACCACGCTCATTCTCGATGATCATGTTATGCATGATCACACAAGCGTGCATGATGTACCAAAGCATTTTCTGATCCTAAAATCTAGCCGGTCCTCTCACAATAGCAAATTGGGCTTACAAAATCCCAAAAGCTCTCTCCACATCTTTTCTAGCCGTCGCCTGAGCATTGTGGAAATCAAGATTTTTCTTACCTTCTGGCTTTTTCAACGGCTCGACAAAGGTTTGCCACTTTGGATAGATGCCATCCGCTAGATAATAGCCATAGTTGTATGTACGACCATTTGCTACAAACTGCACCGGTGACAACTCACCATTTGCAATCTTATTCATTAGTGTTGACCGGTTGACAACATTGATGTCATTCAAAGATCCAAGCATTCCAAAGAATGCATGCCAAATCCAAGTCTCTTGATCGGCCACCGCTTCAAGGATTATAGTGAAACCCTTTTTTTGACCATGGAATTGCCCATGCCATGCCTTTGGACAATTCTTCCAACTCCAATGCATGCAATCTATTGAGCCAAGCATGCCAGGAAAGCCGCGAGCTTTGTTCATCGCCAATACCCTTGCGACGTCTTCAGCATTGGGAGATCTCAAATACTCCTCGCCAAACACTTGCACAATTCCGACTGCGAAGCGCTTGACACACATGATGGCTTGGCTCTCACCCATAGCCAAGTGATCATCAACAAGATCAGCCGGCATACCGTATGCCAGCATACGCAAAGCAGCTGTCACCTTCTGAAAGATGCTATGCCCTAGCTCTCCGACGACATTCCTCCTTTGCTGAAAAAAGCGGTCATGCCTCGCTAGTTTCTCTCCAATGCGCCTGAACAACTTGGTGCTCATCCTAAACCGGCGACGAAAATACGACTCGGGGTATGTGGGATTCTCCGCAAAATAATGCCTGATTAATCTGTTGTGGGCATTGATCCTATCCCTCCAAATTTTCCGCCGACCCATAACCGAACCACCGTGCTTCGGTTTTTTATTGATATGCATAGCTATGATCATTGCAAGATCCTCCTCCTCTTCCATATCAAATTCTTCTTCGGAAGAATCATACGACGAACTCATCTACAATGTTCAATACTATGATATAAAAACTACAATCAACATGCACGGAATTCATGGCTTTTGAGCAATACATACCTTCTAGGCGTTTTGTCGAACACCTTGCGGGCGCCGAGCACCAGCGAGCGCGCGGGCGCTGTTCGTCGGAGGAAGGACGCGCGCGAGGGGCGGCGGGACTAGAGGGGGGCCGGAGAAGCCGCCGCGGGGCGGGGATAAGCCGGGGAAGCGCCGAAACGGTCGCCGGGTGGCGCGGTCGGCGGCGGCGGCGCGGTTGGATGGGGGGTGGGAGTTGCGAGCGAGCGCACGAGAGTCCAGCGCGCG
The DNA here is from genome assembly GCF_002162155.2 of Triticum dicoccoides. Lineage (NCBI taxonomy): Eukaryota > Viridiplantae > Streptophyta > Magnoliopsida > Poales > Poaceae > Triticum > Triticum dicoccoides. The sequence goes on from NC_041388.1 coordinate 483,566,498, forward strand.
GGAGCGGACGCAGCAAATAAGCGACGCGCGATTGAGTTTCGGGCCGCGCGCTAAACCGCATATGCTGCGCGCGCTGTTTTTACGCGCCCGCTGGAGCAACTATACCAGTTGCGCGCGTGCTAAAACGAGCAATTTTGCGGTGCGGCACTAGTTTGGCGCGGCTGTTGGAGATACTCTAAGGGTCAGCTTTGAAGTTGGCCCGGACAGCACACGGAGCAACTGTGGGGGTGGATATAGCAGGTCACCCGATTGACGGAAGGCCAGCATGTGACGTCCGCACCACCATGCCCGTGCTGCCGCCGCTCGCCGCGCCGCTGCTCCGGCCACATCCGCGTCTTCCTCGGCCACCGCCCACCGCCTTCCCTTCCTGGAACTGCCAAACGAAGAGTAGGCTCTTGCAACCGGGGCTCTTCGCCACCGGCGCCGACGTCCCCGGCCGCGGAGGCCCGCTCCCGGAACCAGAGCAGCGCGCCCCGCTCCTCCTCGCCGCTCTCCGCGCCACTCGCCTCAGGGACGAAGAATCACGCCGCCCAGGTTAGCCATATGCATCGGATGTTCCGGCTTGTCTGGGTCAACGATTGTGCTGATGTTGGCACTACTGCGTTGCGCACAACGTGTTGGACGAATTGAGTGGATGCGTTTTGCTCCTATGATCTGATTGGATTTGCTTAGAATTGCAACTTGTTGTCCTTTTAGGCAAGTCAAGGACTAAGTCAGGTTCTCCAAACCGCAGTCCTAATTTTTCCATTTTCCTTTTTGGCATGTACTCCAAATTTCTACTTTGGTTTGGCAAAGATTTTTAACAAAACTTTGGCCAGATCAGCATCAAAAAATTAAACAACATTGCAAACTAGTTAAGTTCATATGTATCATGTATGGGGGAAATTTTTGTCGAAGCATGCTTGCTCGTCAAAGACTAGGGTGGGGCAAGCGGCACAGTCGAGGTGGCGGGCGGCCCAGGCTTCCCTAGCCATGAGGCTGCGGCGCTGAAAAGCCGAGGTCGGAGCTGATGGGGGGAGGGGAGGGCTGGCTGTAGAGGCCTCGGCAGCAGGTGTTTTATTGCTGCTGGAGGCGCGATGCAGGAAATTGGTGTGGGCGGCGGGAAAAATAGGCGGCAACGGCTGCGGGCGGGCTGGACACGCGGTGGTGGCTATTGCTGGGCGTGTTTCCCGGTGCTACGGGCGGCAGCGTGATTGGCAGGCAGAGGAAGAATTTACCTGAAAGTTCACTCCCGCCGTGTCGGTTCTAAAACAGCACCCCCAACCTCCAAATATGGAGGCTGCAACCCAGTTCTTGGAGTGCACTCCTTAATTTTTGAAGATTCAGGCGGGTATAGAGATTTACCACAGTAATTTGCTATAGAGAATTTCTAATTTCTATTAAATAAAAATAAGATATTATTGCTGGAATAAATCGTTATCTGATTTGATACATTGATACTTAATGTTGATGAATTAAGAAAAACGGAAAGAGAGGAATTGAAACCCTCGGTAAACAAAAGGCTACATAGCAGTTCCAGTGCTACTCCTTGAACCGCTCGGCCATCTCTCCTAGATTACTTTATTATGGAAAATAAACTGAGTGAATAGCGAGTTTTCTTATTCTTTACCACCCCTAGCCTCCATATTGGCGGTTATTAGGGAGGGAAGGGGTGTATGGTGAATCTGCTGGCGTTTCTTTTGCCAAGAAGTCCACTTTACCCCCTGAACTTGTCCTAGAGTTCACGTTACAACCTCAAACTTTGTTTTGGTTCAGTTTACCCCGTGAACTCTGAAAACTGTTCGTAGTACCCCCTTCTTTCTCAATTGACAACACAATTGGCGTCCTCCAAGAAATGTGTTTCAGCACCTAATGTAACTTTGTGTGGATCTCTACATACAATGTACCATCTCACTTTCGATATGCTAAATTAGAACTAAGAACAGCTAGGTATTTTTTGGCAGCACAAATTGTGATCCTCAGAAATGTTTGGCATCACCTTTCATGCTGAATAACCATTACCCACAAAGGTTAATATTCTTTTCTGTGTCATTGTCAAGCTATAATGTCCTCAGCTAAAAAACACAGACCATTTAGCCGTCAATGTCTCACCTTCTCTTGGTCACGGGATAAGTTCATTTTAGGGCAATATATTGATACCTGCCTGTGTTGAGTTTATTTGTCAAAGCACAATCTCATTTTGTTTGTTATTTCAGCACCATAAATTGATGTTTGCTGCACTAGACAAGCCTTTAACAAATAACAACCCATAGTGTGTGCTTTATGGGTAAAAAAGAAGTCGTAAATGTGTATAATATCTTGTTTCTGTTTGTGATGACATGGTGTGATGTTTCATTTTGTGCCTTCACATGATTACTTTAAGTTTTCCCGTTCTAGTTGCATCTAGCATGCTCATTTGATTTCCGAAGTAGCTAATACAGCAACTATGTCTCAGTCGCATACAATGTAAAGCTTGATACAGTTTTTTTTCGAGAAAACGCAGACGATTTGCGTTTCATTGTATTGAAAAGAGGGGGTTTGTAACAATCCTCCTAGGAGGTGAGTTGTAGGGCAAATACAAGGGTTGAATCATGTTTTGCAAAGCTTGGATAATGATCTTTGTAGACTGTAGAGTATTACTCCACATTTCTTTTTGGAGGTATAAATGTGACTAATAATATGACTGTTTGCTGATTCCAATGTTTTATAATAATTTTTGTGGTTGCAGATCCCCTTTTTATTGATCCATATGCTGCTGTGCTACTTTCACTTGATGTGGCACATCAAGCTTCGGAATCTCTCGTCTCTCATTTAATGCCATCTGCAGAGCATTATAGGCTAACTACTAAATATCTTGATGACAAATTGCAACACTTGATAAGTAGGTCAGACAATTTTAGACAGGTACTGAAATTAACCAGTTTTATGCCAAATATTTTCTGCTCCGCCTGTTACCAGGGCTTATTCCGTACAGATTGTTTTGTTGACAGATGGAATGGACACTCGCCCATATAGGCTTAGCTGGCCAAGGATGTCTATCGTGTACGATGTATCACCTGGAAGAATCTTCAGTACAGCAGCCCAGCAACTCCGAGGTGTGATTAGTATTATGCTACACAGATTCTTATTCTGTCCCATTTTGAGGAACTGGTGCTTGTTTGTGATGTATTATTATCTTGGATGAGCGTTTAATATTTCATTTGTCTCCCGAGTGCTAATTGTTCGCAAATCTAAAGCAATAAGATATGTCCTATGCGAAGTTAAATAGAAATATAGACTCACCAAAGCTGTATTTTTATTACAGCATATTGAAGATCTGTTTCTTCTTCTCTACCGCTATATTCATAACTGTGGAAGACAAAAATAATACATGCTATCTATCATTTGCATATTCAAAATTTATATGCTGAGAACTTGACAAAGGATTTTCACAAGCACATATAATTTTATCTACTTATTGGGGTATGACAGGAGCAGGAGCAAAAACACCGCGGAGCTGTGTTCTCTTTCATACTCCTTTAGAGTCTCCTGATTTACAAGAGGGCCTGTGCAAAAATGGCTTCAATGGAAATAGGCCAAGCTTGTGGGTACTGCAGGTAATAACCTTACCATTTCGTGCAAACAAATCTCTGCTAGCAATTCAACATAAAAAAATCCATCGCCCTTGATAGTTAATTTTATCAGTTCAAGGATGCTTCTGTATGAGCTTTTCAGCGGTGCATTTTTTATGGATGTGGCACTGGCACAATTAGAGTGTTAGAATTAGTGTGGACTTAATTGTTCAGTAGATAACATCAGCTTAAAAGGTCCAAACCAATTGCTGTGTCTTGATCTTGGATTATGCACCAATTGCAAACCGCAAAATCCAGCGTGCGACAAACTTGCTCTTCTTTTGCATTCACAATAACCAGCATATTTTCTCACAAGAAAAAATTGCAAAGTTACCACTTACTACATGCTTCCGTTACCATCCCATCCCATGTGTGTGCCAGAGTATAGGAAACAGTGCCCAGTGGGAAAGGGCTCGTCCCCAGATTTCCTGGTGGGTGCAGGGTACCACAGTAGATTCTGCAATTGGGTTAGTTTCTCTGTTGTTTAACCTCAACTGTATATGTGGAGTATTAGTAATACTGTGAGGTTGAACTTGAAGATTAAAAGTCTTGGGAATAACCAACAAAGCAGAACCAGCAAAAACTGACCATTGGATACACGAGATTACCCCATTTTGTGCACCTCTCGAATACCTCCTCTGATGTAGGGTGGAAACCCTAGGGCCGATCTTTCATGAAATGGAGGGGATCCTACGAAGAACACGAAGAACACGATGAACACGAGGGGAAACACGAGGGAAATCACGAGGGGAAACGAGAGGAATCACTCAAATCAACGAGAAACGATCACACATGTGCTAGATCCATGAACACAAAGAGATACATGATCCACGATCAACAAAGGATGATACAAGAGGTAACTAGTTCATCTCCGTGAGGAGGCCTTGAGGGGGTCTTCCCGTGAGGGATCTTGAATCCGCTTGGGGGATCTTCTCCGAAGAGGTCGTGAACTCCAATGGAGAAGTAACCAAGTGGGTGAGCAAAGCTCTATCTCTCAAATGAGCTAATCCTTTGCTAACCCTAACTAGGAGGAGGTGGAGGAGTATATATAGTCTAGGGCCACGAAGGGGTAAGTGAGGGATACATGGGCCTCGGCCCGATACACTGTGCGCAGACAGGCGTCGGACGTCCGACGGGTGTCGGTCGTCTGGTCTCTCGCGGGCGTCCGGCATGGATTTCGAGTCGAACGACTAGTCGCGACTAGTCGTCGACTAGTCGACGAGTCGTTACATGAAGGTTGACTCAACCTGTCGACTCGAATCATTGGATGAGTCGAGCGACTTGATCGACTAGTCCCGACTAGTCTCGACTAGTCGCGGTTTTTGAGTCGAACGACTCGATCAACCTGTGATGGAAGAGGAGTTGGGCGTAGAAAACGGAGCAGAGAAGGATGGGGGAGGCGGAGAGGAAGGGGCGAAGGCAGAGAAGCCATGGAAGAGGAGCTGCAGCAAGGCCATTGCGGCTGTCGATTCGTTCCTGGAGGCTGGAAGGGGAGCAGGTGAGAGAGAGAGAGAAAGAAGAGAGTGGATGGACGGTGAAGATTAGAGAATATAGATGGTTCAGATTGAGCTAGGCAGGCTAGGGTTTCATTGGGCCTTATTGGGCTAATATTGCTTCTGGGCCAATATTGAAGGAAGATTGGAGCGTCTGGAAACCTAGATCGAACAGTTCCACTCCCCTCCCCCGACCCAGCTCTCTTCTGCAGCAGCCGCTGCCGCTGGCTGGCTGCTCGTCCCCTTCTCCCCTGGTTGCTGCTGCTCATCCCTTGGTTGCTGCTACTGCAGGTCTGCCCCTCCCATCTCTTGCTGCTGCGGCTCCTCCCTTAGTTGCCGCTGGTCTGCTCCCTACTACTTAACTCACGTCGACTCATCGCATGTCGACTCGTCGACCATGAGTCACGACTAGTCACGACTAGTCTAGAGTCGCCCCCCCTGAGCGACTCGCCGACTCATCGACTCAAAAACCTTGGCGTCCGGTCGTCCGGAGGAGGCCGGACTTCCGACGTTTCGGCTCGGTTGAGGTGGCGCCGGATTTCCGGTCAGCGTCGGTCGTCCGGGCGCTGATGAGTGTCGGACGTCCGGTGTCTGGCGGTTGTCCGGGCGTTGTAGATTGCCTCGACTTGAGTCGATCTGGCTGGTGGAGTCTCCAGGCGTTGGACGTCCGGAGATCGTCGGACGTCCGAGAGCTGTAGCTTCCTGGCAGCTCTTCCTCTTGTTCCTCGCACTTGGTGTCATCGCCGTCTTGTCCAATGCTCCTAGCTGTTTCATGGCCTTCCTCTTAGTTCTTTGTCATGCATAGCACATATGTTTGAGGTAGTAGCCATGTCTCACTTGTGGAAAGTGACGATTCGGAGAGGAGCGAGTTAACCTTGTTGAAAGGATCGATATGGTTGACTAGAGGGGGGGGGGTGAATAGGCAACTAACAATTTTTAGCTTTTCTTTAGCAATTTAAAATTTGCATCAAAATAGGTTGTCTAGATATGCAACTAGATGAGCAACCTATATGATGCAACACGAATAGAAACACAAGCAAGCAAGATATATGAAACAAATAAGCTACACAAGTAAAGGCACGAGATAACCAACAGAGGAGACGGTGGAGACGAGGATGTGTTGCCGAAGTTCCTTCCTTTTGAGAGGAAGTACGTCTCCGTTGGAGCGGTGTGGAGGCACAATGCTCCCCAAGAAGCCACTAGGGCCACCGTAATCTCCTCACGCCCTCACACAATGCGAGATGCCGTGATTCCACTATTGGTGCCCTTGGAGGCGGCGACCGAACCTTTACAAACGAGGTTGGGGCAATCTCCACAACTCAATTGGAGGCTCCCAACGAGACCACGAAGCTTCACCACAATGGACTATGGCTTCGCGGTGACCTCAACCGTCTAGGATGCTCAAACACCCAAGAGTAACAAGATCCGCAAGGGATTAGTGGGTGGAATCAAATATCTCTCGGTGGAAGTGTAGATCGGGGCCTTCTCAACCACTTCCGAGCAAATCAACAAGTTTGGTTGGCTAGGGAGTGAGATCGGGCGAAAATGGAGCTTGGAGCAGTAATGGAGCTTTGATGGTGGAAGAGGTAAGTCAAAGGAAGGGAAGAAGACACCCTTTTATAGTGGGGGGAACAATCCAACCGTTACCCCCCACTCAGCCCCGCAAAGAGCGGTACTACCGCGGAGGCAGGGCGGTACTACCGCTCATAAGCGGTACTACCGCTCCCTCTCAGCGGTACTGCCGCGCTAGAAGGAAGGGGCTGGGGCTGGGACCCAGAGCGGTACTACCGCGGAGGCAGGGCGGTACTACCGCTCACAAGCGGCACTACCGCCACTACTAACGCAGCTAGTACCGCAAAACCCGACACGAGAAAATGCGCCCTCGAGTCAAGGCGGTAGGAGCATGGAGCCGCAGCGGTACTGCGGCTGAGGCCATCAAGCGGTACTACCGCTCCGAGGAGCGGCACTACTGCTTACTGACGTACTACCGCAGTACTGCAGCTAGTGCCGTAAGGCCCAGACACAAGAAAGAGCGCACTAGGGTCAAGGCGGTAGGAGCACGGAGCCGCAGTGGTACTGCAGCTGAGGCCATCAAGCGGTACTACCGCTCCAAGGAGCGGTACTGCCGCTTAGTGAGCCTCAGCGGTACTACCGCTGGGTCCAGGAAAAGACACACAGGGAAGAAAAGAGAAGCTCCAGTGAGGCGGAAAGAAACGATGGGTGTGAGAAGGACGTGTACGTGTTGATTCCACCCAAACCATACCGAAGCAGATCCCCTCTTGATAGAAAGGTGACTGCTACGAAACTTAGTCCACCAACAAAGTCACGAAAGAAGCTACACCGTCTTGAGTAGAGCGCCGAGGGGAAATAATCGTTTCGTGCCGAAGGATGAATATCTGAAAGAACTCAAAGCACCCGATTAGTCCGCAAATGCATTGTCATCAATCACCAAAACACCGTAGGGATAAAAATGCCCTTACAATCTACCCTTTTTTGGTGGATTGATGACAATACGGGATTTGCACAGAAAAGAGTGACATAGAATGCAAGAGAACCCACGCCTCTAAAAAATAGGCAGGCTTCCCCTAGACGTTGTGCACATTAGATAAGTGCTTTGGACTGCACGGCACACATACTAGGATCACGGCTCCCCCTATATTTTAGAGACCAACAACCTAAGCAAGATATATGAGAACAACATATATGATAGGATAAGCATGCAAGCTATAAGATACCGAGGTGCATAACACATGGATAAGATAACAAAGGTAGCATATGTTTTACACCATATGTCTGGAACTTAGGTCTCACAAGCACAAAACCAAACAAAACCAACAACGAGAAAGCAAACGAACGACACAAAGACACACTCGCAAACACAAATCCCTAAACTCTCTTCCCCTTTGGCATCGAGACACCAAAAAGGGCAGAGAGGGACACTACGACTCCAGGTGAGGGGCGAGGAAGGTCCTGAACATCACATCTCTGCATCTTCATCGTGGGTTGAAAAGTGCTCGGCATCGGAGTCGGTCCAGTGACAGTTCTGATGAATCCAGTCCTCCTCTTCAGTGATCTGTCCCTCAGACCCACTGACAACTGTGGCTCCCAACTGACGCATGATCTCCTTGTGGCGCGTCCTGGCATTCTTCTCCGCCATATGAGTCATGTACTGACCATGGGACTCCATACAGAAGAGCTTCTTCATCTTGCGCTTGAGCTTCTGGGCCCAAGATGGTTCTGCACTGGAGTGGCTAAAGTCCTCATCGTGGGCATCAGGAGCAGCCTCACCCTCAGTTCCCATGGCAGCAGCAGCAGCAGACGGGCCCCCCGTGGCAGCAGTAGCAGAAGGACCCCCTGTGTGAGGTGCTGACCAGTTGTCCTTCTTCCTCAGACGCTTGATCTCATGGGACACCAACTCTCCAGTTTCTAGCAGCACTCTGGGATAAGTCTGTGCCCAGGCCCTCTCAATGAGCCTCATGATGAAGGGATCATAGATAGGACACTTGCGCTCAGACACGGCAGATACAAGTTCAGACCACATGACATGAGAGATATCCAGGCTCTCTCCAGTGCTTGCTTCCTTCTCATGCTGACAGAAAAGGAGCATGTCCACGAGGTAGGAGTGAACCTGATCCAGATTCCCAATGCGAGGGAAGAGAGTCTCACGGAATATGCGATGAAGAATGTCCAGATACGGACACAGCTCGTAGGTCTTCTTCTCAGTGACAGGGTGAACCTTCACAGTGCAGTAGGGCCAAAGGGCTTGCTTGTGGGTGGAAGTAACATGGCGGTGAGGACGGAAACCGACAGGAGTCTCAAGCCCGTTATCCACCACATCAAGTAACTCCATGAACGCCCGTCACTTGACAGAAAATCGCTTGCCATTGGTCATCCAAGTCAGAGTCCTGTCGCTATCTGTTCCAAGATGGACGGTGGCATAGAATTGAGCCAACAAATCCGCATCGAAATTCTTGTTGAACTGCATGATCCTGAGAATGTTCAGCTGAGTGCACATCTGAAAGGCTTCTCCAAAGTACTCTGGATCCTTCTCCATAGCATCAGTGTCAATGAAGCGAACATCAACATAGAGATTCTTCTTGGCCTTGATCACATCAAAGTAGATGGCAAACTGAAAACGGTTCCAGAATGGACGGTTGACCAAAGTGGGTTCTTGGTCCACCGTATAGGGGTTGCGGCGACGCTTCTCCCAAAACTCCTTGTTGTTCATCTCAGTCACAGCCTTCCTTTTTGGCTTGTTGGCGGCTCGCTTCGATTGCTGAGGAGGTGGAGGAACACTTGCAGAAGCACTTGCTGGAGGTGGTTGGGTGCTCGAGGAACCACCGGCAGGCTCTGAGGTCCGGTAGCGTTTGGAGGTGGCACGCCCGGGGTTGATATGGCGACCTTGCTGCTCGGAAATGTCATCACCTGGAGCCAAACACAACAAGATGCAAAACAACCAGAAGAAACGAGCATAAGCCAACAAACACAACAAAAAGATCAAGGTAAGCCAGGAGAATGATGGAAATTGGCATGCAGCGGTAGTACCGTGACCTGCCTGCGGTAGTACCGCCCCAAGGGAGCGGTAGTACCGCTCTCGGTCAAGCGGTAGTACCGCTCCAGGGAGCGGTAGTACGGCGTGAGGCGGATAAACAACAGTTTCATAGCACGAGGCGGTGAAACAGTGGTTTCCTACTACCGTGGACAGATCCGGCACTACCGGCCTACCAAATTCAAAAATAATCCTATCAAACATCAATCTAGATGATCTAGTTGTCTTCTCCAACCAACTCAAGCCTAGATTTAGCCAAAAATCTAAAGATGCAACCACCATTGCCCCTAAGCACAAGATCTAAAAGCAAGACCAAAAGAGAGAAGGAACGGGGGCAATACCGGCATCCATGGCAAGAGGACAAGGTGGGGATTGACTCCACCGAAGGAAATGGAGAGGAACGCCCCGGAGGAGGAGATCCACCGGAGCCCTTCCGCGGCGGAACGGTGCTGGAGAGAGGGAGAGGCACGAGGGGGCGAATGGGTATGGGGGAGAAGAAACCTCCCCCTGCCCCGATAAAAAACCCTGGCCCCGCCCCGCAGCGGTAGTACCGCGCTGGGGAGCGGTAGTATCGCTCATAAGCGGTAGTACTGCACTGGTGTGGCGGTAGTATCGCTTACCACGGTAGTACCGTCCATCACCAGCAGTAGTACCGCTTAGCAGCGGCAGTACCGCCCAGCACACCGCGGTAACTAGACTACATGTCTTAGCTCAAAAAAACAGAAAACCCGCAACGAAAAGCAAAAGAACATACCAGCAAGAGGCCAAGAAACCCCTCTTCAAGAGAGGGCGGTGGCCGAAGCCACCTATGTTTGAGTCAAGAGGTATGGCGCCGCGAAGATTTTAACCTTGGGCCCATGACCAAAACTCGTCTTTTAAGCACACATGCCATCAACAATGGCTAAAGTGAAAGACTTGATCAATTTATGCATAATGGGGGAGGGAGAGTTCATTGAGAGAACAACACTCCCCTTATGTTCATGCCTACACCTAAACTAGACAACAAATTGAGTGTGGTAGGGTGTGCACGGGTTCAAGCAACATTGCTCGAATCAATGATATTTAGCTCATGCCTTAACTCGCGAAATCTTGCTTCATCCAAGGGCTTCGTGAAAATATCTGCAAGGTTGTCATGAGTGTTGACATAGTTGAGCTCGATCTCTCCTCGCCTAATGTGATCCCGGATGAAGTGATACCGAATCTCAATATGCTTCGTCTTGAAGTGTTGCACCGGATTGAGAGAAATCTTGATGGCATTTTCATTGTCACACCAAAGAGGCACTTTGTCACAAGTGACACCGTAATCCTTTAAAGTTTGCCTCACCCATAAGAGTTGTGCACAACAACTATCGGCCGCAACATACTCCGCTTCGGTGGACGAGAGAGACACACAACTTTGCTTTTTGGAAGACCAACTTACCAACGAGCAACCAAGGAATTGGCATCCTCCGGAAGTGGACTTCCTATCCACTTTGTCTTCCGCCCAATCGGAATCCGAGTACCCTACAAGCTTGAAGTTTGATCCTTTTGGGTACCATAAGCCAAAGTTTGGGGTATGAGCCAAATATCGAAAGATTCGTTTGACGGCCACATAGTGACTTTCCTTAGGTGCGGCTTGAAACCGTGCACAAATTCCCACACTCACCATGATGTTCGGTCTAGATGCACAAAGGTAAAGCAATGATCCAATCATGAAACGATATACTTTTTGATCCACCACTTTACCATTGGGATCTAGATCAAGTTGGCACTTGGTGGGCATTGGGGTGGAAGCCGGCTTGACGTCACTTAGCTTGAATCTCTTGAGCATGTCTTGAGTGTATTTGGATTGATTGATGAAGGTTCCTTCTCTTCTTTGCTTCACTTCGAACCCTAGAAAGAACTTCAACTCCCCATGAAGGACATCTTGAACTTTGAGGTCATGAGAGCGGCAAATTCCTCATTGAAAGCTTTGTTAGGAGAACCAAAGATAATATCATCAACATATAGGCACACAAACAACTCCCCTTTGACCTTCTTAGTAAAAAAAGTGGGGTCGATTATCCCAACTTCAAACCCACGGTCTTGTAACAAATCGGTAAGGTGGTCATACCACGCACGTGGGGCTTGTTTAAGGCCATAGAGTGCCTTATCGAGTTGATACACATGATCGGGAAAGTAGGGATCCTCGAACCCGGGGGGTTGCTTGACGTAACCAATTCATTAATGGGACCATTAAGAAAAGCACTCTTCACATTCATTTGATGTAATTTAAAGTTATGATGAGAAGCATATGCAATCAACATGCGAATGGATTCAAGACGAGCAACGGGAGCAAAGGTTTCACCGTAGTCGATACCCTCGACTTGGGAGTAGCCTTGTGCTACCAAACGAGCCTTGTTGCGAATGATAATCCCATGTGCATCTTGCTTGTTCTTGAATATCCACTTGGTTCCAATGACATTGTGGTTCCCCGTTGGCCTTGGCACCAATCTCCACACTTTGTTGCGCTCGAAGTTGTTGAGTTCTTCATGCATGGCATTGAGCCAATCCGGATCTTCGAGCGCCTCATAGACCTTGTGAGGTTCCACACAAGAGACAAACGCGTGATGCTCACAATAATTTGCTAATTGTCTACGAGTGCTTACCCCCTTTCTTAAGCTTCCAAGCACATTCGTCATGAGATGATCCTTGGTGGAGAGCTTGGAAGCAACTTTGGCGGCACGACGCTCTAATTCCTCCTCGTTGGTGAGTTGAGGAGCGGTTACTTGATCATCTTGAACGTCGTCATGAACTTGTTCTTGGTCTTGAACTTGCTCGGGGGAGAGAACTTGACCTTGGGCATCACTTGGTGTGTCAACACCGTCTTGAGTATGATCTTGCCCTAGGTCTCGTTCATGAGGTTGAGGGCCTTCACTTTGTTCTTCGAAAGCGTGTGGGCCTTGGGTTGGTGATGGCTCCACTTGAGTGGAGCAATGTCCTTCTCCTTCGGCCACAAGGGGTTCCTCAATGGGTAGGATGAAACCAACACCCATTCTTTTTATGGCTTGAGGAGAAATTTCATCACCTACATCACAAATGCCACTTTGCTCCACTTGGGAGCCGTTATTCTCATCAAACTCCACGTTACACGTCTCCTCAATAAGTCCCGTGGATTTATTGAGGACACGGTAAGCATGAGAGTTTGTAGCATAACCAACAAATATGCCCTCATAAGCTCTAGCCTCAAATTTAGACAACCGAACACCTTTCTTGAGAATGAAACACTTACACCCGAATATCCGGAAGTACTTGAGGTTGGGCTTGTTACCAATGAGTATCTCATAAGGAGTCTTGTTCAAACCCTTGCGGAGGTAGAGCCGATTTGATGCATGACACGCGGTGTTGATGGCTTCGGCCCAAAAGTTGTACGGAGACTTGAACTCCGCCATCATGGTCCTTGCCGCATCCATCAACATCCGGTTCTTCCTTTCCGCAACACCGTTTTGTTGAGGGGTGTATGGTGCGGAGTATTGATGCTTGATTCCCTCATCACTAAGAAATTCATCCAAGGTGTACTTCTTGAACTCGGTGCCGTTGTCACTTCTTATTGTCAAGATCTTTGCATTGTGTTGACGTTGTGCTTGATTGGCAAAGTCAATGACGGTTTGTTGGGTCTCGCTCTTCCTCTTGAAGAAATACACCTACGTGTACCTTGAGTAGTCATCCACAATCACCAAGCAATACTTTCTACCTCCAAGACTATCGAAGGATGGAGGCCCAAAGAGATCCATGTGAAGGAGCTTCAAAGGCCTCTTTGAATAAATGATAGTCGTGGGAGGGTGAGCCTTCTTATGTAGCTTTCCTTCGATACAGGCACTGCAAGCACGATCTTTAGCAAAACTAACATTCGTTAGTCCACGGACATGGTCCCCCTTTAGGAGACTTTGCAAAGATCTCATATTGACATGGGCTAAACGGCGATGCCAAAGCCATCCCACATCAACTTTAGCCATTAGGCATGTCGCGGTCTTAGTGGGTCGCTCCGAAAAGTTAATCACATATAGACCGTTCTCGACATGCCCAACAAAAGCTACTTTAAGAGTCTTGCTCCACAAGAGGGCCACGGTATCAATTTTTCCTACTAATAAAGCAGCTAATGCTTCTGGTCGTCCGTCGCTGTCATTTTTGCAAAAAAGTCCCCCTATTTTCCCGAAATTAACGCGCAGTCCTACTTAAATTGTAGATAACGTTTGTTTTTTTGCAAAAAACACCCTACCTCTACTGAACCGTTTGTCGCCGGCGTCGACACCGCACAAGCAAGGCAGGGGATGCGTCGCGGCGGACGTGAGCGCCGCCAGAGCCCAGGAATGGGGCGAGGTGTCGCGACTGGCGTTGTAGAGCGCGGCGTACAGAGGCGTCGCGGCGGGCGTTGAAGGCCGCGGTGGACCGAGGCGTCGCGGCGGCGGACGCGGTCAACTGGGAGCTCGCCCTCGAGGCTGAGGAGGCCGCCACGTTGCCGACACGGGCGGGCACGGTGGCGGTGAACTCCGGCCAGATCCGGGCACGGGAACGACAAGGGCAATGGAGGCCGGCCGGATCTGTAGGCCGTGGGGTGGAAACGGGGCAAGGCGGCGACGCTGCTCACCTGGGGCGGGGAAAGAGAGGTTAGAGAGAGACAAGAGGAAGGGGGAGCGAGGGGAAACGGGGTAGGGCAGCGGCGCTGCTCACCTGGGGCGGCGGCGGCGCTCGGCTCCGGCGGGGTGGCCGGCCGCATCTGTAGGCCGCGGGGCAAGGCGGCGCATCGGCCGGCGAGGGAGCTCCAGGCGTCCATGGGAGAGAGAGAGAGGTTAGAGAGAGACAAGAGGAAAGGGGAGCAGGGGGAAGCGAGGTAGGGCGGCGGCGGTGCTCGGCTCCGGCGAGCGGCGCACCAGCGGGGCGGAGCGTGCGCAGGCGTGGGGAGACGCGACGGCGAGGCCGGGCGCTGGTGAGGCGCCTTCTCAGGTGGAAGAACGAGGAAAGAAGGACAGGGAGAGCGTGCCCCGGGAGACTGAGATGAGGCAGAGGGTGAGGACACATAGGGGAAGCTTTGCAGGGGAAACAGGGAGAGGCAACAGCAGCCCGTCAGCAGAAAGGCAACAGCGGCGTGCAGCACCGGGCTTGGCCAAGGTGGCCACGGACCCGCGGTGAAGCCTCTGATGCGGTGGAGGCAGGAACTTGCCCTGGTCATCCTTGATTTGGCTCGCCGAGGGTGGAGCTTTGGTGGGGATTAGGTGAGGCGACGGAGGTGGGTTGGGACTTGAGAGGCGACAAAGGTGGAGCAACCTGTGGTGCTCCTCCATCTAGAAGCACCGAGGAGCGGCGTGATAGGCTGGGGGCGTTGGCTGTGTTGGGAGGATAAAGTAGAAAATTAGTGATGGCAAGGGCGTTGGCTGTGTTGGTGGGCACCGGGCTGGTTTTCTGATCGATCCACGAGCTTGGCAGTAATCGCAGTATAATGATACTTTTTTGTCTTTGAGATGAAAAAAAGTAGTATACCTCATCTAATATATAATGCTACTGTTGAAAGGTGCTACTTAAATACAGAAAACTCTAGAAATTAGTAAATGCGTAGGTCTTTTGACCTATTTAGTTACTCCCTCCGTTTTTATTTAGTCTGCATATTAAATTTGACTGAAATCAAACTTTATAAAGTTTGACCAAGTTTATAGAAAATAATATAAACATTTAGCATAAGAAATCTATATGATGTGAAAGTACATTCAATAATGAATGTAATGATATTGATTTGTTATTGTATATGTTAATATTTTTTCTCTAAACTTTATCAAAGTTTACAAAGCTTGACTTTGATCAAAGTTAATACGCGGAGTAAATAAAAACGGAGTATGTATTACTCAGACACAGATGGATAGAGTAATAAGAAAAATAAGAGGTCCTTGCTCGCCCGGTTTCGTCCAATATTTAGTAAATTCGTCTAGGATCGAATCAAATTAGAGCGAGCAATTCATCTACAATTCCGAGAAGAACAAAGGGGATCCATCAACAGAAGTTCAGACTCACTATGATGTGTATGATGTATAAACACACCGCCAGCTATCACGTGATGAAATTCAATATTCCTACTATAAAAAGTTTTTATCGAGCACGGCCATGATAGGAAGATGCCACCAACATCCGCGGGCAAGCGGTGGTGCTGAGTCTACCGTAGAGGGCGGGTTCGGTCATGGAGTGGCTATCACTCCAGATGGCATGCCACTAGCCACACAGACAATCACCCGTGCTGCCCTGGACAATAAGGATTTAACCAGCAAGGCTCTGCGATGGTTAGTAGAACACTTCCTCCAATGATCCAACTGGCAGTTGCGCCGCAAGGTGAGTGGTGGATGGGCATGTAATTTTTTTCCCGTCGCAACGCACGGGCATTTTTGCTAGTGTCAAAGAAAGTGGCAAAGCCCATGATTGCAAGTTGACGAACGGAAAGTAAATTGTATGCAAGGGACTCAACAAGCATGACCTTCTCGATCATGAGATCATGAGAGATTACCACCTTGCCAAGTCCCAATACCTTAGAGGATGAGGCGTCACCCCACTCGACATTGTTGGGCATAGATGAAACTTTGTGCACGTTCACCACCAAGTCCTTGCTTCCGGTCATATGATTTGTAGCCCCGCTATCGAGCAACCATGATCCACCACCGGAAGCAAACACCTACAAGAGATCAATGCTTGGTTTTAGGTACCCATCTTGTAATGGGTCCTTTGATGTTAGTAACAAGGGTCTTAGGAACCCAAATAGACCATTCAATGTGCTCATGAGGAGAACCAACAAATTTGGCATAAACATGCCCATCACTAGCTCGGCATAACACATAAGAAGGATTAAAATCGCCGGTTTTGTTGAGAGAGGGGACATTGCCCTTCTTGACTTTGTTCTTCTTCTTCTCCTCGGGGACACTCTCTCCCGCCCTCACAAAGGTTTGCATGAGGGGAGGAGGTCGTTTGGTCTTGTCATTCTTCTTCTTGTTCTTGGAGTCGAGGACATACCCAACCCCTTCCTTCGCCACACCTCCCTTTTGGTTGATCAAGAGATCGTTGAGGTTCTTCTTGCCTTGTATGCACGTCGCAAGACCTCTCTCAAGTTGCGCCTTCAACCTAGCATTTTCTTCAACAAGATGCATATGCTCACAACACGGGTTAGTAGTATTTGCATTATCAACCAAAACCATATGAGAAAAGTTGCTTTTTTCATAGTTAGCTTCACTTGGAGTTGATCATGAGACTCCTTGAGACTAGCGTGAGTACCCTTCAAGGCCTTGTGGGCCTTGTCAAGTATTTCAAACTCCTCCTTAAGTCTAGCAAGATCAACCCCAAGTTTGGCCTTCTCGAAATTTAGCACACGAGAGACAACGAGGGCATGATCATAATCTTTCTCTAACTTAGCATGATCAACGTTGTGTGACTCCTCAAGAGCCAAACGAAGACCACGCTCTTCCTCAAGAGCATTGGAAAGATTCGAAATCTCATCGGCATAGTCACGACTATGCCCTTTCATCTTCGAGATGGTGTCTTCGTGAGCCTCGATCATGTCATTGGCCTCACCAAGTTGTTTCAAGAGAGCAACAAAGTGCTTCTTGGATTTTCCCTTGAGTTTGCCCATAAAGGCCTCAAACTCGTTAGCCTCCATATTAGCTTCCTCAACTTCATTAATGCTATCCGATGGGGAAGGATGATTAATGATGGTAGTTTTGATGTTGGAGGTTACCTTGTTGGTGGCTTTAGCCATGAGGCACTTGGCGTTGATGCTCTCGTTGGGTGAGTCGAAGAGAGACACTCGTGACGTTGTTGCAATGGCGACGGAGGCCATGGCAACCGACTCATCATCTTCATCATCGTCATCATCCTCATTGTACTCTTCTTGCACAACCAAGGCCTTGGGAGGAGTCTTCTTGGTGAAGTTGTTCTTGTTGGGGAACGACTTGGCCTTGTCCTTTCGGATGAGTTTGCCACCATTGTCTTCCCTCTTCTCATACGGGCATTCCGCAACGAAATGACTCACGTTGCCGCAATTGTAGCAAGTCCTTACACGTTGCTTGCCCCTTGTCCCACTCGAGTTGTTTTTGCTGAAGTTGGGCCTCGAGTTTTTCTTGCTCCAAAATTGCCTTGAAGCAAGTGCCATGTGTTCATGATATGCATACTTTGTATCTTCGGGGTTGCTCTCCTCCTCTTCCTCTTCTTCTTCTTTCACGGTGAGCTTGGCCTTCAAAGCAAGGTTAGGCTTCTTTGCCCGTTGAGAACGGAGCACCGCATTGTCGGCGGTCTTGTCCAAAATATTCATGGCCACAAACTCATCCAATACCTCGCTTGAGGTCAAAGTGTGGAAGTCCGGTCTTTGGCGGATGACGGAGGACATGGCCTTGTGGTAGGGCATCATTGCCTTGAGGAATTTGCGCTTGATCCAATTGTCATCCGTGTCCTTGCTCCCGTGATCTCGTAGTGAGACCGCGAGTTTGGTGACTCTCCGATAAAGCTCACGAGGTTCTTCATCTTCCTTCATTGCAAACTCATCGGCCTCATCTTGTACCACTTCATAGTTGGAGCGTTGAATGCTTGCGCTTCCCCGGTAGAGAGACACGACACAATGCCATGCATCTTTGGCCAAGGAGAAGGGATGAAGATGAGGTAGGTCTTCGGGTGGAATTGCATCTTGAATGATGAAGAGAGCATTCTCATTGAATTGATTGTCCGCGGCTTCTCGAGGAGTGAAGTTGCTTGTATCATGTGGGTAGAAACCTTCTTCAATGATTCTCCAAAGGTTAGTGTTCACATGATTTAAATGACGTTTAAAGCGGTAAACCTAAGAATCAAAATCCTCATTTTTCACAATCTTAGGAGGAGGACCGGCATGATTCAAATGAGTAGAAGGAACCGGTCCACCATAAATAAGTGGTGGTTCCACATGGGCAAAGATGCCGGTGCCATTCTTGCCACTAGAAGAAGCAGCCTTTTCACTACTAGCTTCCCCCTTGTCGGGGATAGCATCCGACACCTTGTTGGCGGGATCTCCCACTTTCAACGGTGCGGTGGAGAGTTTAAGCCCCTCAAGAAATTTAGTAAACATGCTTTCAACTTCGGTCGTCATGGAGGTTTTCAATGTCTCCAAGGCTACATTGAACTCCTCACGAGAGACCGAAGTTCCCCCATCGCCCGTAGACGAGATAGGATTCACACCGGAGTGTTCCTCCGCTCCGTCTACGGTATCAACCATACTCTTTGGACGGTAAAGTCCTTAATAAAGAGACGAGGCTCTGATACCAATTGAAAGGATCGATATGGTTGACTAGAGGGGGGGGGGGGGTTGAATAGGCAACTAACAATTTTTAGCTTTTCTTTAGCAATTTAAACTTTGCATCAAAATAGGTTGTCTAGATATGCAACTAGATGAGCAACCTATATGATGCAACACGAATAGAAACACAAGCAAGCAAGATATATGAAATAAATAAGTTACACGAGTAAAGGCACGAGATAACCAAAAGAGGAGACGGTGGAGACGAGGATGTGTTGCCGAAGTTCCTTCCCTTTGAGAGGAAGTACGTCTCCGTTGGAGCGGTGTGGAGGCACAATGCTCCCCAAGAAGCCACTAGGGCCACCGTAATCTCCTCACGCCCTCACACAATGCGAGATGCCGTGATTCCACTATTGGTGCCCTTGGAGGCGGCGACCGAACCTTTACAAACGAGGTTGGGGCAATCTCCACAACTCAATTGAAGGCTCCCAACGAGACCACGAAACTTCACCACAATGGACTATGGCTTCGCGGTGACCTCAACCGTCTAGGATGCTCAAACACCCAAGAGTAACAAGATCCGCAAGGGATTAGTGGGTGGAATCAAATATCTCTCGGTGGAAGTGTAGATCGGGGCCTTCTCAACCACTTCCGAGCAAATCAACAAGTTTGGTTGGCTAGGGAGTGAGATCGGGTGAAAATGGAGCTTGGAGCAGTAATGAAGCTTTAATGGTGAAAGAGGTAAGTCAAAGGAATGGAAGAAGACACCCTTTTATAGTGGGGGGAACAATCCAACCGTTTGTTCCCCCCCACTCAGCCCCGCAGAGAGCGGTACTACCGCGGAGGCAGGGCGGTACTACCGCTCATAAGCGGTACTACCGCTCCCCCTCAGCGGTACTGCCGCGCTAGAAGGAAGGGGCTGGGGCTGGGACCCAGAGCAGTACTACCGCGGAGGCAGGGCGGTACTACCGCTCACAAGCGGCACTACTGCCACTACTACCGCAGCTAGTACCGCAAAACCCGACACGAGAAAATGCGCCCTCGAGTCGAGGCGGTAGGAGCATGGAGCCGCAGCGGTACTGCGGCTGAGGCCATCAAGCGGTACTACCGCTCCGAGGAGCGGCACTACCGCTTACTGACGTACTACCGCAGTACTGCAGCTAGTGCCGTAAGGCCCAGACACGAGAAAGAGCGCACTAGGGTCGAGGCGGTAGGAGCACGGAGCCGCAGTGGTACTGCAGCTGAGGCCATCAAGCGGTACTACCGCTCCGAGGAGCGGTACTGCCGCTTAGTGAGCCTCAGCGGTACTACCGCTGTGGCCTGCGGTACTACCGCTGGGTCCAGGAAAAGACACACAGGGAAGAAAAGAGAAGCTCTAGTGAGGCGGAAAGAAACGGTGGGTGTGAGAAGGACGTGTACGTGTTGATTCCACCCAAACCATACCGAAGCAGATCCCCTCTTGATAGAACGGTGACTACTACGAAACTTAGTCCACCAACAAAGTCACGAAAGAAGCTACACCGTCTTGAGTAGAGCGCCGAGGGGAAATAATCGTTTCGTGCCGAAAGATGAATATTTGAAAGAACTCAAAGCACCCGATTAGTCCGCAAATGCATTGTCATCAATCACCAAAACACCGTAGGGATAAAAATGCCCTTACACTTGTGTCCAATGGCGTATACTTGAGGTCTCGTCTTATGTCCTCTTGGGGCTTGGAGAGTAGACGTAGTGTACATGGAGATGATCATAGGATGCTCCGCATCATCCTCTTAGATCAACTTCAATACCAAATTGCTTCTGGCATATATCCTGAACTCCGAATCTGCAGAAAATGGGTAAAAGGCAAAAGTCTGGATTATTTTTGCCAGTTTCAGACGTTTTTTTTTAACTCAGAAATTTCATGCCTGATAAAGGTTTTTTGTCTGGGATTCTGGCTCTAGTGTTACAAAATCTGGTTAGTTGCCCTGTTAAGTTCTGAAAAGTTTTATCAAATCCGGTGTCTACCAATTTAGCCATCATACACAATGCATATTAATGCTTGGCCTACAATACGCTCGCAGTTCCATGCACATGGGCAATTTCTTAGTAGTAGGAACAGACACGCCTGAACCAATCCTGTATAATCCAGTACTGATGGGTCGGGTTGGGTTTGTAACATGGTGGGAATGTTTAGGCGGAGATGGTCCTGGGCCCTTGTGACATGACACGTAGTCAAAGATGGTGCAGTGGCACTGCAAGGGCAGGACTTGAAAGGGGAAAGGGGTACATGGGATAACACTTTGCTTGTTTGATAATCAAATAGGGCCAGTCATTTAATAGCTAGCTTACATGCAAGGATGGGGAACACAAACAAGATAAGTATGTGTGAGGAAAATAACAAACCTGAAATATCTCTTAACAGATCCAGACTTCCTATTTGTAAAGAGTTTAGGGACTCTTATCCCTGTTTTGATGTGGCTGGCACTCTAGGGCCCACTTACCTCCCTATGGGGTTCTCTTACAGTGAGGTATGACCCCTGAATTCAGGGTTAGCATCCAACTGAAGAAGTGGTGGTTGGACTAGCTGCGGGTTGAGCCTGAGTAAACCGTAACTGTCAGACGCATTATGTTTTTAAGGCGGTAAGGCGATCTAAGGCGCTGGGGGGGCGCCTTATCGCCTAGGCGACGCCTAAGCGCCTAAGGCGGACGCCTAAGCGCCTAAGGCGGGCATATTTGTAAGGTGCTGGCGGGGCGCCTTATCGCCTAAGCGTCGCCTAAGCGTCCAAGGCGGGACGCCTTAAAAACAGAGCGCATTACCATGCTTCCAAGAAATCCCTGTTCGACCATGACCCAATCAAAATATGCCAGAAGTGAGCAAAATATACCTTTTGAAGTTGACTTCCCTGTCGAGAAATTTAATCTGCATTGCGAAATTCTATAGAAATATCAAATTTTCTGGTCTTCTATTCAATAGGAAAAGCTCTAGAAACTGCATTTTGTGTAACAAAACTTCCATGGCATTGCAGGGTTTACCTTTGCCCTCTTCTTCAACCTTCAAAAGCCTTCTGCTCGTTATAAGCAATTTAGCAATGAAGGGGGGTATCTTCATAGGAGAGGTGCCACATTTTCCAGACTGGACGGCAGCAGCAGACATGGTTGATCAATTATTTACCACAGTACAAAATAACATCAATATACTTGTAAATTTCTTTATCTATAACAGTGTCATTGTCCTACGCTATGCAGGTCTCCGAACAAGACAGGCTAGAAAACCTTTTCTTTACCCAGGGTTTCCGGGTTAGCTTTGTTCTCTATGAAAATGTTGCAAAGGATTTCGGCTTAGATCTAGCTCCTCAAAGGGAACAATGTGGTAGAGTTCTTTTTGTTGCAGAACAGCTGCGGTTTTCAGATGCACAGGTAAGCCAATGGAAGACACTAAACTTCAATTTTGCCTTTGACAATTTTGGGAATTGGTATGAGCTGGAATAGTTTATAATGACATCATTTTTACATGAGGAACCTGTCCATCTCTTTTTCTCACATCTGGATCTTGTTCCTAACCTCCTGATTCCATTCTCTTGAGTGATTGGACAGCCAAAGGATTTGATATGTGTTGTTCAATGTTAGTTGCATCTATTGCTACACTTGAACATTTCTCTGCCAAATTGCATCTTAAGCCCTTCAACTGTTTTGGTAATTGAGCCCCCAGCGGCCATCCGATTTTCATCAACAAAGTCCTAAAAATGTATAGGACTAGACACTTCCAACTAAGATATCTGTTACTACATGGTGTGATGGTCATTAATGTAAGACAGTGTGAGTTCAGTTAAATTAAATATAATAAGGCGATTGACTAAATTGATCATATTAACGCCCTTGGGAGATTTCTGATATATCATTCTCGTAGAATCTTGAAAGCAAAGTATAAAGTTTATTAGTAGTTAATTGCATCTCTTAGTCTTATTTGAGTTGATAATCCACTATAACATATATCGGCAGCACCATATTGTTAATGGTGCAACCAAATAGACCCAGTTAGATAAACCAAATATTGATGGGACTTGAATAGATAGATTGAACCAAAAGAGAACAATTTTACGAATGATTGTGTCGTTGAGAGGCTAAAAAGACAGTATACTTCAAGCTGACCCCATTTTCCTTGTTTGCATGTGTTGACAGATGGAAAGCTTCTGGACGCATTTTGAAAGAACAGAGGAGGACGCTGATGAAGAAGGATTCGAGGAACTTTAGTTCCGTATTGGATGCACTTGAGGGTTGAGAATGGTTTTGACTTGCCGGGAAACGTGCAGAGCACAAAGTAATCATGGATTTTCAGTTATGTGTTGTTGGTTACAGATAACTCATTTTCAACTCTGGTACCTTTTGAAAGATCGGGTACTTTCCAAGACTTTCACGTTGTATGACTGTTTTCAGTTGTGTCGTCTAGAGGAATTTCGTTATGGAAATACTCCCTTCGTAACTTAATATAAAACGTTTTTTGACATTGTCATAGTGTAAAAAAAAGTATTATTATATTAAATTACAGAGGTAGTATGTGGCGAATGGACGCAGCTTCGGTGCCTTAAAGCACCTGCCTTTGGGTCACTGACGTATAGGCCCACATGTCATAGACACAAAGGTAGGTACCGTAAGGCACCGAAGCATCGTCCGTGGCGAACACATGAATCCTACGACTCCGTTGTTGATTGTAAATTTGTGTGTGTTCGTGTGTATGTTTTTCCATCTACTTTTTTAGAGGAAAGGCTAAGGCCTGATTTTAAATTAATAAAGCCACAAAGCATTACAGACAAGGTTTCAAACAAACACATCAATCCCGGTGCAGATGTACATAGAGATAGGGTGTGCGCGTGTATATAAGCGCTTGCGTCTGTATTATGTTTAAAAAAAAAGAACTGCCACCGATAAGATAAGACACGCAGGCCAGACAGAAACCAAGTTGACGACAAGAGCCCCAACAAAGAGTTCGCCATAGCCCGCACGCAAGAGATCAAAACCTCCACAGCCGCCTTGTCGTTGTTTTAGTCAAAGATTTCCATTGCTGTATGAGAATAAACACTTTGAAAATACAGTCAACAACCTTGTTAGGGAACACAAGTTTAATACTAAACGTATTCTTGGTAGTCCATAGAGTCTAGCACATAGCTGAGAATCCGAACAAAAAAGCCTCATAATCTGGCCCACAAGCGGGGACACCAGGGTTCTAATCTCATCAAAGCTATTCGGGGTCCAAGTCATCCATATCCATTCCATAAGGCAGCTCCAGAAAAGCTTAGCCAAAGGGCAACGATAGAGGATGTGTTCAGTATTCTCAGCAAGGCTACAAAGCACACAAAATTCGGAATCAGGACCATTCTTATTCTTCATTTAATCTGCAGCGGGCAATTGGCCACGGATTGTCTGCCACATAAAAATCTTCATTTTCATAGAAATGAGTGCCTTCCAAACTCCATTGAAGCGAGAAACCACCGGATCCATCAAAAGCTTACGATAGCAAGACTTAACAGAAAAATAACCAGACGGCGAGTGTGGCCAAAAGACAACTCTTGATAACCCACAAGTATAGGGAATCGCAACAGTTTTTGATAAGTAAGAGTGTCGAACCCAACGAGGAGCTAAAGGTAGAACAAATATTCCCTCAAGTTCTATCGACCACCGATACAACTCTACGCACGCTTGACGTTTGCTTTACCTAGAACAAGTATGAAACTAGAAGTACTTTGTAGGTGTTGTTGGATAGGTCTACAAGATAATAAAGAGTATGTAAATAAAAAGTAGGGGTTATTTAGATAAAGAAACAATAAAGTAAATATAGCGAGTGTGGAAAAGTGGTGGTAGGAGTTGCGGAATTGCCCCTAAGAAATTGACTACTTTACTAGACCGATAGCAAGTATTATGTGGGAGAGGCCACTGCTAGCATGTCATCCCTGACTTGGAATTCTATGCACTTATGATTGGAACTATTAGCAAGCATCCGCAACTACTAATGTTTATTAAGGTAAAACCCAACCATAGCATTAAGATATATTGGTCCCCCTTCAATCTCGTATGCATCAATTTCTATGCTAGGTTGAAGCTTCTGTCACTCTTGCCCTCCAATACATAGTCCTATCAACATACAACTAACCCTAGGATGTGATCCACGCGCGCAATCATAT
The DNA here is from genome assembly GCF_002162155.2 of Triticum dicoccoides. Classification (NCBI taxonomy): domain Eukaryota; kingdom Viridiplantae; phylum Streptophyta; class Magnoliopsida; order Poales; family Poaceae; genus Triticum; species Triticum dicoccoides. Next base: position 483,591,532 of record NC_041388.1, read on the forward strand.
GATGGGCACCAAAGGACAGCAACATAACCACAAGCAAATTAAATCAATCATAGCAATTCATCAACCACCGATAGGACAACGAAAATCTACTCAGACATCATAGGATGGCAACACATCATTGGATAATAATATGAAGCATAAAGCACCATGTTCAAGTAGAGGGTACAGCGGGTTGCGGGAGAGTGGACCGTTGTAGATAGAGGGGGAAGGTGATGGAGATGTTGGTGAAGATGACGGAGGTGTTGGTGTAGATCGCGGTGATGATGATGATGGCCACGGTAGCGTTCCAACGCCACCGGAAGAGAAGGCGAGAGGGGGCCCCTTCGTCTTCTTCTTCCTTGACCTCCTCCCTAGATGGGAGAAGGGTTTCCCCTCTAGTCCTTGGCCTCCATGGCATGGGAGGGGCGAGAGCCCCTTCGAGATTGGATCTGTCTCTCTGTCTCTCTCTGTTTCTGCGTTCTCAGATTCTTCCCTTTCACTGTTTCTTATATTCCCGGAGATCCGTAACTCCGGTTGGGCTGAAATTTTAACACGATCTCTATCCGGATATTAGCTTTCTTGCGGCGAAAGAAGGGCACCAACCGCCTTACGGGGTGGCCACGAGGGTCAGGGGCGCGCCTGACACCCTGGGGCGCGCCCCCCTACCTCGTGGACCCCTCGAGCATCGTCTCGCGTGGATTCTTCTTCCCCAAAATCATATATATTCCAAAAAAATCTCCGTCAGTTTTTATTCCGTTTGGACTCCGTTTGATATGGATATTCTGCGAAACAAAAAACATGCAACAAATAGGAACTGGCACTGGGCACTGGATCAATATGTTAGTCCCAAAAATAGTATAAAAAGTTGCCAAAAGTATATGAAAGTTGAATAATATTGGCATGGAACAATCAAAAATTATAGATACGATGGAGACGTATCAGCATCCCCAAGCTTAATTCCTGCTCATCCTCGAGTAGGTAAATGATAAAAAAGATAACTTTTGATGTGGAATGCTATCTAGCATAATCTTGATCACATATCTAATCATGGCATGAACATTAAGACACGAGTGATTCAAAGCAATAGTCTATCCTTTGACATAAAAACAATAATACTTCAAGCATACCAACCAAGCAATTATGTCTTATTGAAATAACATAGCCAAAGAAAGCTCATCCCTACAAAATCATATAGTCTGGCTATGCTCCATCTTCACCACACAAAATATTTACATCATGCATAACCCCGATGACAAGCCAAGCAATTGTTTCATACTTTTGACGTTCTCAAACCTTTTCAACTTTCACGCAATACATGAGCGTGAGCCATGGACATAGCACTATAGGTGGAATAGAATGGTGGTTGTGGAGAAGACAAAAAAGAGAAGATAGTCTCATATCAACTAGGCGTATCAATGGGCTATGGAGATGCCCATCAATAGATATCAATGTGAGTGAGTAGGGATTGCCATGCAACGGATGCACTAGAGCTATAAGTGTATGAAAGCTCCAACTGAAACTAAGTGGATGTGCATCCAACTTGCTTGCTCATGAAGACCTTAGGCATTTGAGGAAGTCCATCATCGGAATATACAAGCCAAGTTCTATAATGAAAATTTCCACTAGTATATGAAAGTGATAACTCAAGAGACTCTCTATATGAAGAACATGGTGCTACTTTGAAGCACAAGTGTGGAAAAGGATAGTAGCACTGCCCCTTCTCTCTTTTTCTCTCTTTTTTTATTTTTTTATTTTTTTGGTGGGCTCCTTTGGCCTCTTTTTTTATTTGGGCTTCTTTGGCCTCTTTTATTTTTTTGTAAAGTCCAGATTCTCATCCCGACTTGTGAGGGAATCATAGTCTCCATCATCCTTTCCTCACTGGGGCAATGCTCTAATAATGATGATCATCACACTTTTATTTACTTACAACTCAATATTACAACTCGATATCTAGAACAAAGATATGACTCTATATGAATGCCTCCGGCGGTGTATCGGAATGTGCAATGATCTAGCGTAGCAATGACATAAAAAAACGGACAAGCCATGAAAACATCATGCTAGCTATCTTACGATCATGCTAAGCAATATGACAATAAATGCTCAAGTCATGTATATGATGATGATGGAAGTTGCATGGCAATATATCTCGGAATGGCTATGAAAATGCCATAATAGGTAGGTATGGTGGCTGTTTTGAGAAAGATATAAGGAGGTTTATGTGTGATAGAGCGTATCGTATCACGGGGTTTGGATGCACCGGCAAAGTTTGCACCAACTCTCGAGGTGAGAAAGGATAATGCACGGTACCGAAGAGATTAGCAATGATGGAAGGGTGAGAGTGCGTATAATCCATGGACTCAACATTAGTCATAAAGAACTCACATACTTATTGCAAAAATCTATTAGTCATCGAAACAAAATACTACGCGCATGCTACTAGGGGGATAGATTGGTAGGAAAAGACCATCGCTCGTCCCTGACCGCCACTCATAAGAAAGACAATCAATAAACACCTCATGCTCCGACTTCGTTACATAACGGTTCACCATACGTGCATGCTATGGGACTTGCAAACCTCAACACAAGTATTTCTCAATTTCACAATTACTCGACTAGCATGACTCTAATATCACCATCTTTATATCGCAAAACTATTGCAAGGAATCAAACATATCATATTCAGCGATCTACAAGTTTATGTAGGATTTTATGACTAACCATGTGAATGACCAGTTCCTATCATCTCTCTAAATAGATAAGTGAAGCAAGAGAGTTTTAATTCTTTCTACAAAAGATATGCCCGTGCTCTAACAAATATAAGTGAAGCAAAAGAGCATTCTACAAATGGCGGTTGTCTAAGTGAAGAGAAACAGGCAATCCAAACTTCAAATGATATAAGTGAAGCATATGAAGCATTCTATAAAGCCATACTCAAAAGATATAAGTGAAGTGCATAGAGCATTCTATAAATCAACCAAGTCCTATCTCATACCAGCATGGTGCATAAAAATAAGAATAAAAACCTAAATGCAAAAGACGCTCCAAGACTTGCACATATCGCATGAACGAAACGAATCCGAAAACATACCGATACTTGTTGAAGAAAGAGGGGATGCCTTCCCCAGCATCCCCAAGCTTAGACGCTTGAGTCTCCTTGAATATTTACTTGGGGTGCCTCGGGAATCCCCAAGCTTGAGCTCTTGCCTCTCTTCCTTCTTCTCACATCGAGACCTTCTCGATCATCGAACACTTCATCCACACAAAACTTCAACAGAAAACTCGGTAAGATCCGTTAGTATAATAAAGCAAATCACTACTCTAAGTACTGTTGTAAACCAATTCATATTTTGTTTTTGAATTGTGTCTACTGTAATATAATTTTTCCGTGGCTTAATCCACTAATATAAATTGATAGTTTCATCAAAACAAGCAAACTATGCATCAAAAACAGAATCTGTCTAAAACAGAACAGTCTGTAATAATCTGAACATTCACCATACTTATGATACTTAAAAAATTCTACCAAAATTAGGAAAAATAAACAATTTGTATAGGAAGGCAGTGCAAAAATAATCAGAACAATTTGATGTTCCGGCTAAAAATGTAAAATCGCGCACTACAGCCAAAGTTTCTGTCCTGCACCGTACAAACCATCAAGCAAATGTAAACATCCTAAAAGGCAAACCTTGGCACATTATTTTTATAATGCAATGGAATTGTACAAGGGGATAATTATTTTTTTTGAAAAGTTTTTGTAATCAAGATTCACAAAGTTTCAGTGAATATGAACAAAGTTCAAGGAGCTCTCCCACTTCAACAATGCTTGTCTTTCTCACTTTCACTTTCCTTTTCGAAAAAGTTTTGGGTTCCCCTATTTATTTTTGTTGTTTTTAAACTATATATATGAAAGCACTCAACAGAAATAAATGACTCTCTAAAACTTCCGGGTTGTCTCCCTGGCAGCGCTTTCTTTAAAGCCATTAAGCTAGGCATATAGTGCTCAAGTAATGAATCCACCCGGATCCCAAGGTATATCAAAGCCAATTTTAATTAGCAATGATTTGTAATTTAGTAGTGAGCACAAAGTAACATATATCATGCAACAAAGAAGTCTAACTCTTTTCCTATGCATCGGCATGTCATAAAAGAACAATTCATGCACACAAAGTAAAGGCCAATGCATAGTATAAACAGTTTCTTGTAATTTTTTCGTATTGGAAACATAGAGAGGTGGAGATATAGTTCCTCTCTCATAATAATTGCAAGTAGGAGCAGCAAGCACATGCATATTATATCTATCAAAATCATCATGTGCAACGGTAAAAGGCAACCCATCAATATAATCCTTAATAAGTGCAAACTTCTCCGATATAGTGTAGTTGGGAGAATTCAAAAAGATAATAGGACTATCATGCGTGGGTGCAATAGCAACAATTTCATGTTTAACATAAGGAACTATAGCAAGTTCATCTCCATAAGCATCATTCATATTGGCATCTTGGCCACAAGCATAGCAAGCATCATCAAAAAGGGATATTTCAAGAGAATCAAAGGGATCATAACAGTCATCATAGCAAACATCCTTCGGTAAGCACGAAGGGGAATTAAACAATGTATGAGTTGAAGAGTTACTCTCATTAGAAGGTGGGCACGGGTGATCAATCCGCTCTTCCTCCTTTTGTTCTTCGCTCTCCTCATCATCTTTTTCATCCAATGAGCTCACAGTTTTATCAATTTCTTCTTCCATAGACTCCTGCAAAATATTAGTCTTTTCTTGGACAGCGGAGTATTCCTTAATATATTGTTTAACATAGGTATTAGAAGCATAATTATCATAGCAAAATTTAAGTATAGCAAAATTTTCAGATTTGTAAAGAGTAGCATCATACTTTTCAATCAAAGAAGCAATTTCAAAAGCACCCTTAAAAGCAACAAATTCTTCAATTTGTTGAACATCATAGTAATTATAAACACCCTTAGCATATGAAGATAAGATTCCATTATCAACAAACTCACATTGGTAGGGAAGGTGTTTCTTAGGGTTTTCAGAACAACAAGTAAAATCATAATAATAGCATAAATTCCAAGCATAGCATTGCATAGTATTAATTTGATGCTGTAAAAGTTTCCCTTTTTGAGATATTTGGTGTCGCACATAACAAGCATGCTCATCTAAAGATATGCCCTCAACTAAGCTAGTTGGGGTTTCAGCACGAGCACAAAGGGATCGAAGATGATCCAAGTAATAAGCTTCAGCAGTGTGGTAGATTTTGAGTGGTTCTTCAACCATTGGTTCAGTAGGTACAACTATTTTTTTTGGTATTTTGCGTTTCCTACCCATGACTAAAGATAGAAAACAACTAAGAACAGCAAATAAAAATTACTTAGTGATAAAGCAAACAAGCACACACGAGAATATTCGCCCCACGCTATTGCTCCCCGGCAACGACGCCAGAAAAAGGTCTTGATAACCCACAAGTATAGAGGATCGCAACAGTTTTCGATAAGTAAGAGTGTCGAACCCAACAAGGAGCTAAAGGTAGAACAAATATTCCCTCAAGTTCTATCCACCACCGATACAACTCTACGCACGCTTGACGTTTGCTTTACCTAGACAAGTATGAAACTAGAAGTACTTTGTAGGTGTTGTTGGATAGGTTTGCAAGATAATAAAGAGTACGTAAATAAAAAGTACGGGCTGTTTAGATAAAGAAACAATAAAGTAAATATAGCGAGTGTGGAAAAGTGGTGGTAGGAGTTGTGGAATTGCCCCTAAGAAATTGACTACTTTACTAGACCGATAGCAAGTATTATGTGGGAGAGGCCACTGCTAGCATGTCATCCCTGACTTGGAATTCTATGCACTTATGAGTGGAACTATTAGCAAGCATCCGCAACTACTAATGTTCATTAAGATAAAACCCAACCATAGCATTAAGATATATTGGTCCCCCTTCAATCCCGTATGCATCAATTTCTATGCTAGGTTGAAGCTTCTGTCACTCTTGCCCTCCAATACATAGTCCTATCAACATACAACTAACCCTAGGGTGTGATCCACGCGCGCAATCATATGATGGGCACCAAAGGACAGCAACATAACCACAAGCAAATTAAATCAATCATAGCAATTCATCAACCACCGATAGGACAACGAAAATCTACTCAAACGTCATAGGATGGCAACACATCATTGGATAATAATATGAAGCATAAAGCACCATGTTCAAGTAGAGGGTACAGCGGGTTGCGGGAGAGTGGACCGCTATAGATAGAGGGGGGAAGGTGATGGAGATGTTGGTAAAGATGGCGGAGGTGTTGGTGTAGATCGCGGTGATGATGATGATGGCCACGGTAGCGTTCCGGCGCCACCAGAAGAGAAGGGGAGAGGGGGCCCCTTCGTGTTCTTCTTCCTTGACCTCCTCCCTAGATGGGAGAAGGGTTTCCCCTCTGGTCCTTGGCCTCCATGGCATGGGAGGGGCGAGAGCCCCTCCGAGATTGGATCTGTCTCTCTGTCTCTCTCTGTTTCTGCATTCTCAGATTCTTCCCTTTCACCGTTTCTTATATTCCCGGAGATCCGTAACTCCGATTGGGCTGAAATTTTAACATAATCTCTATTCGGATATTAGCTTTCTTGCGGCGAAAGAAGGGCACCAGCCGCCTTACGGGGTGGCCACGAGGGTCAGGGGCGCGCCCCCCTACCTCGTGGGCCCCTCGAGCATCGTCTCGCGTGGATTCTTCTTCCCAAAAATCATATATATTCCAAAAAAATCTCCGTCAGTTTTTATTCTGTTTGGACTCCATTTGATATGGATATTCTGCGAAACAAAAAACATGCAATAAACAGGAACAGGCACTGGGCACTGGATCAATATGTTAGTCCCAAAAATAGTATAAAAAGTTGCCAAAAGTATATGAAAGTTGAATAATATTGGCATGGAACAATCAAAAATTATAGATACGACGGAGACGTATCAACAACATCATCAGAATCTGAGAGAGAGGGGAACAACTGAACAAGGCAGCGAGACGATGCCAGTCTTCCAGCTCTACAGGAGACACAACCCGACGAAAACCAAGGTCCCATTGTCTAGTCGAGAGCTCTACCATGGAGATCGAAGGGGAAGCAACCAAAGAAAATAGAACATGAAAAGAAACCGAGAGCCGGACATCCCCGGTCCACTAGTCTAACCAAAACCTAACCGAGGAACCGTCATTATCAGAAAACTTAACCAGTGCTCGAAAGTCATCGCGAACTTTGACCAATTGACGCCAAAATTGGGAGCCGCCAACTCCTAAAGCAAGCAAAGGATTGGAGTTCCGGAAGTATTTAGCTTTGAGAGTCCACAACCAGAGCGACTCAAAGTCAGAAGAGAGGATGCGCCATCACCATTTCAAAATAAGGCATTTGTTCATAATCAAAGGGTCGATAATACCCAGCGCACCAAGGTTTCCAGGGCGACACATCGTTTTCCATTTGACCATTCTATATTTCTTATTATCCGTTGTATTCTAGAAAAAACAACTCTATGTTTATCAAAGCCCGCGTGTGTACCCCCACCCCCGGCAAGCAGTAGAAATCCATGAGGAACATAGGCAAGGAGGACATACATGCATTGATGATACAAAGCCTACCAGTCGTTGAGTTGCAGCACCCTCTCCAGGGATAACTCGGTTAGCAACCTTGATAACAAAGAAGATAAAGTCCTTAGAAAGCAATTTGAAGGGAGAGATAGGTAGCCCAAGGTATTTGAAGGGGAAGGAGCCCAAGTTGCAATTGAGCAAGTTGGTCACACGACAAGCCACAACATTACAAGCTCTTTAACAAAAACTTCGCTCTTAGAGAAGTTGATTTGGAGGCCAGACAAAGCCTCAAAGCAGAGTAGAATGAACTTAAGATTCACAATACACCGATTGTTATTCTCAACCAAAATGATTGTGTCATCTGCATATTGCAAATGACAAATTCCATCCGGAATTAGGTGAGAAATAACATGAGAGTTATGAACCACCTCCACATCACGATTAAGAATACATGAGAAAGCATCAACTACAAAGGTGAAAAGCAGGAGTGAAATGGGGTCACCCTGCCTAAGGCCCTGACCATTTTTGAAATAAGGGCCCACCACCCCATTAACCGGGATAGTCGTGTAACCACCACAGACCAATCGCATAAGCCACGTGACCTATGCACCATCAAACCCTTTGGCCAAGAGCACGTCACAAAAAAAGGCCAACTAACCGAGTCATAAGCCTTCTTGAAGTCTAACTTTAGGATCACGACATTGCACTACCTAACTCTTAAATGATGAACAATCTCGTGAAGGCTAAGAATAACATACAAGATAAATTGACCTTTAATGAAGGCCGATTGTTGCTGGCCTATAACCTTATGCGCAATAGGAGAAAGACGTGTCACAAAACCTTTGGAAGGAAACTTAGCGATGGCATTGATTAGAGCGATAGGCCTATAGAGCCGAATGAAATCAACACCCTTCACCTTAGGGATTAAAGAGATGATAGCATAATTCAGTCTGGAGATATCCACTGTGCCCAAGCAAAAGCCGACGATAATCACGTAAACAAGATCTTTTAGTACCGGCCAAAACTTCTTAAAGAAGGTGATCGAAAACCCATCCGGACCAGGAGCAGAATTAGAATTACAAGAGGAGACCACTGATGTCTACTACACAACCTTCTTCTTGTAGACGTTGTTGGGCCTCCAAGTGCAGAGGTTTGTAGGACAGTAGCAAATTTCCCTCAAGTGGATGACCTAAGGTTTATCAATCCGTAGGAGGCGTAGGATGAAGATGGTCTCTCTCAAGCAACCCTGCAACCAAATAACAAAGAGTCTCTTGTGTCCCCAACACACCCAATACAATGGTAAATTGTATAGGTGCACTAGTTCGGCGAAGAGATGGTGATACAAGTGCAATATGGATAGTAGATAAAGGTATTTGTAATCTGAAATTATAAAAACAGCAAGGTAACGAATGATAAAAGTGAGCGTAAACGGTATTGCAATGATAGGAAATAGGGCCTAGGGATCATACTTTCGCTAGTGTAAGTTTCCTCAACAATACTAGCATAATTGGATCATAAAACTATCCCTCAACATGCAACAAAGAGTCACTCCAAAGTCACTAATAGAGGAGAACGAACGAAGAGATTATGGTAGGGTACGAAACCACCTCAAAGTTATTCTTTCCAATCAATCCGTTGGGCTATTCCTATAGGTGTCACAAACAGCCCTAGAGTTCGTACTAGAATAACACCTTAAGACACAAATCAACCAAAACCCTAATGTCACCTAGATACTCCAATGTCACCTCAAGTATCCGTGGGTATGGTTATACGATATGCGTCACACAATCTCAGATTCATCTATTCAACCAACACAAAGGACCTCAAAGAGTGCCCAAAGTTTCTATCGGAGAATCACAACGAAAACGTGTGCCAACCCCTATGCATAGGTTCCCAATGTCACGAAACCCGCAAGTTGATCACCAAAACATACATCAAGTGACTCACGTGATATCCCATTGTCACCACAAATATCCACGACAAGACATACATCAAGTGTTCTCAAATCTATAAAGACTCAATCCGATAAGATAACTTCAAAGGGAAACTCAATTCATTACAAGAGAGAAGAGGGGGAGGAGAAACATAGGATCCAACTATAATAGCAAAGCTCGCGATACATCAAGATCGTGCCAAATCAAGAACACGAGAGAGAGAGAGAGATCAAACACATAGCTACTGGTACATACCCTCAGTCCCGAGGGAGAACTACTCCCTCCTTGTCATGGAGAGCTCCGGGATGATCAAGATGGACACCGGAGAAGGATTGCCCCCTCCGGCAGGGTGCCGGAACGGGTCTAGATTGGTTTTCGATGGGTACGGAGGCTTCTGGCGGCGGAACTCCCGATCTATTGTCCGTTCTGGAAGTTTTACGATACGTAGGTATATATGGGTGCAAGGGGTACGTCGGTGGAGCTTCGGGTGCCCCACGAGGCAGGGGGCGCGCCCTGGGGGGTGGGCGTGCCCCCACCCTCGTGGCCAGCTCTCGTATCTTCTGACATAGAGTCCAAGTCTATCTGGTGGCTTTCCTTCCAAAAATAACTTCTCCAGTTGATTTCGTTCCATTTCGACTCCGTTTGATATTCCTTTTCTTCGAAACACTGAAATAGGCATAAATCAGCAAATCTGGGCTGGGCCTCCGGTTAATAGGTTAGTCCCAAAAATAATATAAAAGTGGATAATAAAGCCCAATATTGCCCAAAACAGTAGATAATATAGCATGGAGCAATCAAAAATTACAGATACGTTGGAGATGTATCAAGCATCCCCAAGCTTAATTCCTGCTCGTCCTCGAGTAGGTAAATGATAAAAAAGATAATTTTTGATGTGGAATGCTAGTTGGCATAATTTTAATGTAATTCTTCTTACATGTGATATGAATATTCAGATCCGAAAGATTCAAGACAAAAGTTCATATTGACATAAAAATAATAATACTTGAAGCATACTAACTAAGCAATCATGTCTTCTCAAAATAACATGGCCAAAGAAAGCTATCCCTACAAAATCATATAGTCTGGCTATGCTCCATCTTCACCACACAAAATATTTAAATCATGCACAAACCCGATGACAAGCCAAGAAATTGTTTCATACTTTTGATGTTCTCAAACTTTTTCAATCTTCACGTAATATATGAGCGTGAGCCATAGACATAGCACTATAGGTGGAATAGAATGGTGGTTGTGGAGAAGACAAAAAGGAGAAGATAGTCTCACATTAACTAGGCGTATCAACGGGCTATGGAGATGTCCATCAATAGATATCAATGTGAGTGAGTAGGGATTGCCATGCAATGGATGCACTAGAGCTATAAATGTATGAAAGCTCAACAAAAAACTAAGTGGGTGTGCATCCAACTTGCTTGCTTATGAAGACCTAGGGAAATTTGAGAAAGCCCATCATTGGAATATACAAGTCAAGTTCTATAATAAAAGATTCCCACTAGTATATGAAAGTGACAACATAGGAGACTCTCTATCATGAAGATCATGGTGCTACTTTGAAGCACAAGTGTGGTAAAAGGATAGTAGCATTGTCCCTTCTCTCTTTTTCTCTCATTTTTTTATTTTTATTTGGGCCTTCTCTTTTTTATGGCCTCTTTTTTTATTTGGGCTTCTTTGGCCTCTTTTATTTATTTATTTATTTATTTTCGTCCGGAGTCTCATCCCGACTTGTGGGGGAATCATAGTCTACATCATCCTTTCCTCACTGGGATAATGCTCTAATAATGACGATCATCACACTTTTATTTACTTACAACTCAAGAATTACAACTCGATACTTAGGACAAGATATGACTCTATATGAATGCCTCCGGCGGTGTACCGGGATGTGCAATGACTCATGAGTGACATGTATGAAAGAATTATGAACGGTGGCTTTGCCACAAATACGATGTCAACTACATGATCATGCAAAGCAATATGACAATGATGAAGCGTGTCATAATAACGAAACGGTGGAAAGTTGCATGGCAATATATCTCGGAATGGCTACGGAAATGCCATAATAGGTAGGTATGGTGGCTGTTTTGAGGAAGGTATATGGTGGGTGTATGATACCGACAAAAGGTGCGCGGTATTAGAGAGGCTAGCAAAGGTGGAAGGGTGAGAGTGTGTATAATCCATGGACTCAACATTAGTCATAAAGAACTCATATACTTATTGCAAAAATCTATAAGTTATCAAAGCGAAGTATTACGCGCATGCTCCTAGGGGGATAGATTGGTAGGAAAAGACCATCGCTCGTCCCCGACCGCCACTCATAAGGAAGACAATCAATAAATAAATCATGCTCCGACTTCATCACATAACGGTTCACCATACGTGCATGCTACGGGAATCACAAACTTCAACACAAGTATTTATCAAATTCATAACCACTCAACTAGCATGACTCTAATATCACCATCTCCATATCTCAAAACAATTATCAAGTATCAAACTTCTCATAGTATTCAACACACTCATAAGAGAATTTTATTATTCTTGAATACCTAGCATATTAGGATTTTAAACAAATTACCATGCTATTTAAGACTCTCAAAATAATCTAAGTGAATCATGAGAGTTCATATATTTCTTAAAATAAAACTACCACCATGCTCTAAAATATATAAGTGAAGCACTAGAGCAAACGACAAACTACTCCGAAAGATATAAGTGAAGATCAATGAGTAGTCGAATAATTATGCAACTATGTGAAGACTCTCGAACATTTAATAATTTCAGATCTTGATACTTTATTCAAACAGCAAGCAAAGCAAAATAAAATGATATCTAAGAATATCAAACATCATGTGAAGAAGCAAAAACTTAGGATCAACCGATACTAACCGATAGTTGTTGAAGAAGAAAGGTGGGATGCCAACCGGGGCATCCCCAAGCTTAGATGCTTGAGACTTCTTGAAATATCATCTTGGGGTGCCTTGGGCATCCCCAAGCTTGAGCTTTTGTGTCTCCTTAATTCCTCCCATATCAAGGTCTCTCTAAATCTCAAAAGCTTCATCCACACAAAACTCAACAAGGACTCGTGAGATAAGTTAGTATAAACCATTGCCAAAACCTTATCAAACTCTACTATAGCAAATCACTAAAATTATTATTCAAAATTTCATACTAAATTCCTCTGCATATTTAATAGTCCTATCCTCAAATAGAATCATGAAAGAAGCAAACATATGCAAACAATGCAAACATAACAGCAATCTGCCTAAACAGGACAGTCTGTAAAGAATGCAGCAACATCCATACTTCCCTAGCTCCAAAAATTATGAAAGAAAATTCCCACTGTATTAAATTTATCAGATCTTAATATGCAAAAGGTTTCAACATTTTATCACATTCTGAATTTTCTAGGGAATTATTGCAACAGCGGTAAACTTTCTGTTTTCAAACAGCAACATGTGGACTTGTAACATAGGCATAGTAAAGGCTATTAATGCCACTTTTATTGAAATAAAAGATGAAAAACATTGTTCTAAATAACAGAAAGCAAATCCTAACAAAATAAATTGACGCTCCAAGCAAAATACATATCATTTGGTGAATAAAAATATAGCTCCAAGTAAAGTTACCGATGAACGAAGACGAAAGAGGGGATGCCTTCCGGGGCATCCCCAAGCTTAGGCTCTTGGCTATCCTTGAATATTACCTTGGGGTGCCTTGTTAATCCCCAATATTAGGCTCTTGCCACTCCTTATTCCATAGTCCATCGAATCCTTACCCAAAACTTGAAAACTTCACAACACAAAACTTAACAGAAAACTCGTAAGCTTCGTTAGTATAAGAAAGCAAATCACCATCATAAGTTACTGTAATGAACTCATTCTTTATTTATATTGGTGTTAAACCTACTGTATTCCAACTTCTATATGGATTATAAACTCTTTTACTAGCCATAGATTCATCAAAATAAGTAAACAACACATGAAAAACAGAATCTGTCAAAAACAGAACAGTCTGTAGTAATATGGATCAAACGTATACTTCTGAAACTCATAAAATTCTAAAATAAATTGCTGGACCTGAGGAATTTATATATTAATCATCTGCAAAAATAATTAACTAAATATCACTCTCCAAATAAAAATGGCAGCAGTTCTCGTGAGCGCTAAAGTTTCTGTTTTTTACAGCATGATCAACAAGACTTTCCCCAAGTCTTCCCAAAGGTTCTACTTGGCACAAACACTAATTAAAAGCATAAAGCCACATCCAAACAGAGGCTAGATGAATTATTTATTACTAAACAGGAACAAAAAGCAAGTAACAAAGATAAAGTTTGGTTGCCTCCCAACAAACGCTATCGTTTAATACCCCTAGCTAGGCATGATGATTTCAATGATGCTCACATAAAGGATAAGCATTGAAATATAAAGAGAGCATCATGAAGAATATTACTAGCACATTTAAGTCTAACATACTTCCTATCCATAGGGATTTTGTGAGCAAACAACTTATGGGAACAATAATCAACTTGCATAGGAAGGTAAAACAAGCATAACTTCAAAATTTTAAGCACATAGAGAGGAAACTTGATATTATTGCAATTCCTACAAGCATATGTTCCTCCCTCATAATAATTTTTAGTAGCATCTTGAATGAATTAAACAATATAACTATCACATAAAGCATTCTTTTCATGATCTACAAGCATAGAAAATTTACTACTCTTCACATAAGCAAAATTCTTCTCATTCGGGATGGTGGGAGTATCATAAGAGACTTGGATACTATAAATTGTTTCCACATTAAAAGAGTAATGTTCAGAGAAGGGTTAATCATAATCATGACAAGTTTTATAAATATAATCACTACTTTTTATAGCATAAGTATCATCACAATAATCATCATAGGTAGGAGGCATGCTATCATCATTACAAATTTGCATATCAAAACTTGGGAGACTAAAAATATCATCTTCATTAAACGTAGCATCCCCAAGCTTGGGACAAACATTAATTGCAGCAAATATATTCTCAAAAACATCATCTTCATCAAACATAGCACCCCCAAGCTTGGGCCTTTTCATTGTTGGGGAACGTAGCAGAAATTCAAAATTTTCCTACGTGTCACCAAGATCTATCTATGGAGAGACTAGCAACGAGGGGAAGGAGAGTGCATCTACATACCCTTGTAGATCGCTAAGCGGAAGCGTTCAAGAGAACGGGGTTGATGGAGTCGTACTCGTCGTGATTCAAATCACCGATGATCCTAGCGCCGAACGGACGGCACCTCCGCGTTCAACACACATACGGAGCAGCGACGTCTCCTCCTTCTTGATCCAGGAAGGGGGGAGGAGAGGTTAATGGAGATCCAGTAGCACGACGGCATGGTGGTGGAAGTAGCAGGATTCCAACAGGGCTTCGCTAAGCGCTGCGGGAGGAGGGAGATGTGTCACGGGAGGGAGAGGGAGGCGCCAGGCCTTAGGTGTGGTTGCCCTCCCTTCCCCCCACTATATATAGGGCCAAGGTAGAGGGGAAGGGCGCAGCCTTGCCCCTTCCTCCAAGGAAGGGTGCGGCCAAGGGGGGGAGGAGTCCATCCTCCCCAAGGCACCTCGGAGGTGCCTTCCCCCTTTAGGACTCTCCTCTCCTCTTGTCCCTTTGGCGCATGGGCCTCTAGGGGCTGGTGCCCTTGGCCCATGTAGGCCAAGGCGCACCCCCTACAGCCCATGTGGCCCCCCGGTGCAGGTGGCCCCACCCGGTGGACCCCCGGGACCCTTCCGGTGGTCCCGGTACAATACCGGTGACCTTGAAACTTGTCCCGATGGCCGAAATAGCACTTCCTATATATAATTCTTTACCTCCAGACCATTCCGGAACTCCTCGTGACGTCCGGAATCTCATCCGGGACTCCGAACAACTTTCGGGTTACCGCATACTAATATCTCTATAACCCTAGCGTCACCGAACCTTAAGTGTGTAGACCCTACGGGTTCGGGAGACATGCAGACATGACCGAGATGACTCTCCGGTCAATAACCAACAGCGGGATCTGGATACCCATGTTGGCTCCCACATGTTCCACGATGATCTCATCGGATGAACCAGGATGTCAAGGACTTAATCAATCCCGTATACAATTCCCTTTGTCTAGCGGTACGATACTTGCCCGAGATTCGATCGTCGGTATCCCGATACCTTGTTCAATCTCGTTACCGGCAAGTCTCTTTACTCGTTCCGTAACACATCATCCCGTGATAAACTCCTTGATCACATTGTGCACATTATGATGATGTCCTACCGAGTGGGCCCAGAGATACCTCTTCGTTTACACGGAGTGACAAATCCCAGTCTTGATTCATGCCAACCCAACAGACACTTTTGGAGATACCTGTAGTGCACCTTTATAGTCACCCAGTTACGTTGTGATGTTTGGTACACCCAAAGCATTCCTACGGTATCCGGGAGTTGCACAATCTCATGGTCTAAGGAAATGATACTTGACATTAGAAAAGCTTTAGCATACGAACTACATGATCTTTGTGCTAGGCTTAGGATTGGGTCTTGTCCATCACATCATTCTCCTAATGATGTGATCCCGTTATCAATGACATCCAATGTCAATGGTCAGGAAACCGTAACCATCTATTGATCAACGAGCCAGTCAACTAGAGGCTTACTAGGGACATTGTGTTGTCTATGTATCCACAAATGTATCTGAGTTTCCTATCAATACAATTCTAGCATGGATAATAAACGATTATCATGAACAAGGAAATATAATAATAATCAATTTATTATTGCCTCTAGGGCATATTTACAACAGTCTCCCACTTGCACTAGAGTCAATAATCTAGTTCACATCACTATGTGATTAACACTCAATGAGTTCTGGGTTTGATCATGTTGCTTGTGAGAGAGGTTTTAGTCAACGGGTCTGAACCTTTCAGATCCGTGTGTGCTTTACAAATCTTTATGTCATCTCCTAGATGCAGCTACCACGCTCTATTTGGAGCCATTTCAAATAACTGTTCTACTTGGAGTTATTCTAAATTGTTGCTCCATTATACGTATCCGGTATCTCTACTCAAAGCTATCCGGATAGGTGTTAAGCTTGCATCGTCGTAACTCTTTACGTCGAACTCTTTATCACCTCCATAACCGAGAAAATTCCTTAGTCCACTAGTTACTAAGGATAACTTTGACCACTGTACTGTGATCCATTCTTGGATCACTCTTGTACCCCTTGACTGACTCATGGCAAGGCACACTTCAGGTGCGGTACACAGCATAGCATACTGTAGAGTCTATGTCTTAAGCATCGGGGACGACATTCGTCCTTTCTCTCTATTCTGCCGTGGTCGAGATTTAAGTCTTAACTTCATACCTTACAACTCAGGCAAGAACTCCTTCTTTGACTGATTCATCTTGAACACCTTTAAGATCATGTCAAGGAATGTGCTCATTTGAAAGTACCATTAAGCGTTTTGATCTATCCTTATAGATCTTGATGCTCAATGTTCAAGTAGCTTAATCCAGGCTTTCCATTGAAAAACACTTTCCAAATAACCCTATATGCTTTCCAGAAATTCTACGTCATTTCTGATCAACAATATGTCAACAACATATATTCATCAGAAATTCTATAGTGCTCCCACTCACTTCTTTGGAAATACAAGTTTCTCATAAACTTTGTATAAACCAAAAATCTTTGATCATCTCATCAAAGCATACATTCCAACTCCGAGATGCTTACTCCAGTCCTTAGAAGGATTGCTGGAGCTTTGCATACTTATTAGCATCTTTCAGGATTGACAAAACCTTCCGTTTGTATCACATACAACCTTTACTCAAGAAAATCGTCGAGGAAACAATGTTTTGACATCCTATCTGCAAGATTTCATAAATAATGCAGTAATCACTAACATAATTCCAACAGACTCTTAGCATCGCTACGAGTGAGAAAGTCTCACCGTAGTCAACTCCTTGAACTTGTCGGGAAACACCTTAACGACAAGTCGAGCTTTCTCAATGGTGACACTTACCATCATTGTCTGTCTTCCTTTTAAAATCCATCTGTACTCAACAGCCTTACGACCATCAAGTAGTTCTTCCAAAGTCTACACTTTGTTTCCATACATGGATCCTCTCTCGGATTTTATGGCCTCGAGCCATTTATCGGAATCCAGGCCCACCATCGCTTCTCCATAGCTCGTAGGTTCATTGTTGTCTAGCAACATGACTTCCAAGACAGGATTACATACCACTCAGAAGTAGTACGCATCCTTGTCATCCTACGAGGTTTGGGAGTGACTTGATCTGAAGTTTCATGATCACTATCATAAGCTTCCACTTCAATTGGTGTAGGTGCCACAGGAACAACTCCCTGTGCCCTGTCACACACTAGTTGAAGAGACGGTTCAATAACCTCATCAAGTCTCCACCATCCTCCCACTCAATTCTTTCGAGAGAAATTTTTCCTCGAGAAAGGACCCGATTCTAGAAACAATCTCTTATTGCTTTCGGATCTGAGACAGGAGGTATACCCAACTGTTTTGGGTGTCCTATGAAGATGCATTTATCCGCTTTGGGTTTGAGCTTATCAGCCTAAAACTTTTCCACATAAGCGTCGCAGCCCCAAACTTTTAAGAAATGATAGCTTAGGTTTCTCTAAACCATAGTTCATTCGGTGTCATCTCATCGGAATTACGTGGTGCCCTATTTAAAGTGAATGTGGTTGTCTCTAATGCCTAACCCATAAACTATTGTGGTAATTCGATAAGAGACATCATGGTATGCATCATATCCAATAGGGTGCAGTTATGATGTTCGGACACACCATGACACTATGGTGTTCCAGGCTGTATTAGTTGTGAAACAATTTCCACAATGTCTTAATTCTGTGCCAAACTCGTAATTCAGATATTCATCTCTATGATCATATCATAGATCTTTTATCCTCTTGTCACGATGATCTTTCAACTTCACCCTGAAATTACTTGAACCTTTCAATAATTCAGACTCGTGATTCATCAAGTAAATATACTCAACATCTACTCAAATCATCTGTGAATTAAGAACATAATGATATCCACTACATGCCTGAGCACTCATTGGACCGCACACATCAAAATGTATTACTTCCAGCAAGTTGCTTTCTGGTTCCATTTTACTGAAACCGAGGCTTTCAGTCATCTTGCCCATGTGGTATGATTTGCATGTCTCAAGTGATTCAAAATCAAGTGAGTTCAAACGGTCCATCTGCATGGAGTTTCTTCATGCATATACACCAATAGACATGGTTCGCATGTCTCAAACTTTTCAAAAACGAGTGAGCCCAAAGATCCATCAACATGGAGCTTCTTCATGCGTTTTATACCGATATGACTTACGTGGAAGTGCCACAAGTAGGTGGTACTATCATTACTATCTTTTGGCATGAACATGTGTATCACTACGATTGAGATTCAATAAACCATTCATTTTAGGTGTAAGACCATTGAAGGTATTATTCAAATAAACAGAGTAACCATTATTCTCCTTAAATGAATAACTGTATTGCGATAGACATAATCCAATCATGTCTATGCTCAACGCAAACACCAATCTCGATGGTAGAGGGAGCGTACGATATTTGATCAACCTTGGAAATACTTCCAACACATATCGTCAGCTCACCTTTAGCTAGTCTCCATTTATTCCGTAGCTTTTATTTCAAGTTACTAACACTTAGCAACCGAACCGGTATCTAATACCGTGGTGCTACTAGGAGTACTAGTAAAGTACACATTAGCATAATGTATATCCAATATACTTCTATCGATAGCCTTCTCATCTACCAAGTATCTAGGGTAATTCTGCTCCAGTGGCTGTTCCCCTTATTACAGAAGCACTCAGTCCCGGGTTTGGGTTCAACCTTGGGTTTCTCCACTAGAGCAGCAACTGATTTATTGTTCCATGAAGTATCCCTTTCTTGCCCTTCTTGAGACTAGTGGTTTTACTAACCATCAACGATTGATGCTCCCTTTTGATTTCTACTTTTCGCGGTGTCAAACATTGCGAATATCTCAAGGATCATCATATATGTCCCTGATATATTATAGTTCATCACGAAGCTCTAGCAGCTTGGTGGTAATGACTTCGGAGAAACATCACTATCTTATCTGGAAGATCAACTCCCACTTGATTCAAATGATTGTTGTACTCAGACAATCTGAGCACAAGCTCAACAATTGAGCTTTTCTCCCTTAGTATGTAGGCTAAGAAAATCGTCGGAGGTCTTATACCTCTTGACGTGGGCACGAGCCTGAAATCCCAATTTCAGCCCTCGAAACATCTCATATGTTTCGCGACGTTTCAAAACGTCTTCGGTGCCTCAACTCTAAACCGTTTAACTGAACTATCACGTAGTTATCAAAATGTGTATGTCAGATGTTCGCAACACCCACAGACGACGTTCGAGGTTCAGCACACTGAGCGGTGCATTAAGGACATAAGCCTTCTATGAAGCAATGAGGACAATCCTCAGTTTACGGACCTAGTCCTCATAAAGGCTACTATCAACTTTCAACTAAATTTTCTCTAGGAACATATCTAAATAGTAGAACTGAAGCGTGAGCTACGACATAATTTGCGAAGACCTTTTGACTATGTTCAGGATAATTAAGTTCATCTTATGAACTCCCACTCAGATAGACATCCCTCTAGTCATCTAAGTGATTACATGATCCGAGTCAACTAGGCCGTGTCCGATCATCACGTGAGACGGACTAGTCATCATCGGTGAACATCTTCATGTTGATCGTATCTACCATACGACTCATGCTCGACCTTTCGGTCTCTTGTGTTCCGAGGCCATGTATGTACATGCTAGGCTCGTCAAGTTAACCTTAAGTGTTTTGCATGTGTAAAACTGTCTTACACCCGTTGTATGTGAACGTAAGGATCTATCACACCCGATCATCACGTGGTCCTTCGAAACGACGAACTTTAGCAACGGTGCACAGTTAGGGGAGAACACATTCTTGAAATTGTAATGAGGGATCGTCTTATTTACTACCGTCGTTCTAAGCAAATAAGATGTATAAACATGATAAACATCACATGCAATCAAATAATAGTGACATGATATGGCCAATATCATATAGCTCCTTTAATCTCCATCTTGGGGCTACATGATCATCTTGTCACCGGCATGACACCATGATCTCCATCATCATGATCTCCATCATCGTGTCTTCTTGAAGTTGTCTCGTCATCTATTACTTCTACTACTATGGCTAACGCTTTAGCAATAAAGTAAAGTAATTACATGACGTTTAAGTTGACACGCAGGTCATAAATAAATAAACACAACTCCTATGGCTCCTGCCGGTTGTCATACTCATCGACATGCAAGTCGTGATGCCTATTACAAGAACATGATCAATCTCATACATCACATATATCATTCATCACATCCTTTTGGCCATATCACATCACATTAGCATACCCTGCAAAAACAAGTTAGACGTCCTCTAATTGTTGTTTGCATGTTTTACGTGGCTGCTATGGGTTTCTAGCAAGAACGTTTCTTACCTACGCAAAACCACAACGTGATATGCCAATTGCTATTTACCCTTCATAAGGACCCTTTTCATCGAATCCGACCCGACTAAAGCGGGAGAGACAGACACCCGCCAGCCACCTTATGCAACTAGTGCATGTTTGTCGGTGGAACCGGTCTCACATAAGCATACGTGTAAGGTTGGTCCGGGCTGCTTCATCCCACAATACCCTCGAATCAAGATAAGACTAGTAACGGCAAGCATATTGAACAAAATCAACGCCCACAACTTCTTTGTGTTCTACTCGTGCATAGAATCTACGCATAGACCTAGCTCATGATGCCACTGTTGGGGAACGTAGCAGAAATTCAAAATTTTCCTACGTGTCACCAAGATCTATCTATGGAGAGACTAGCAACGAGGGGAAGGAGAGTGCATCTACATACCCTTGTAGATCGCTAAGCGGAAGCGTTCAAGAGAACGGGGTTGATGGAGTCGTACTCGTCGTGATTCAAATCACCGATGATCCTAGCGCCGAACGGACGGCACCTCCGCGTTCAACACACGTACGGAGCAGCGACGTCCCCTCCTTCTTGATCCAGCAAGGGGGGAGGAGAGGTTAGTGGAGATCCAGCAGCACGACGGCGTGGTGGTGGAAGTAGCGGGATTCCAACAGGGCTTCGCTAAGCGCTGCGGGAGGAGGGAGATGTGTCACGGGAGGGAGAGGGAGGCGCCAGGCCTTAGGTGTGGTTGCCCTCCCTTCCCCCCACTATATATAGGGCCAAGGGAGAGGGGGAGGGCGCAGCCTTGCCCCTTCCTCCAAGGAAGGGTGCGGCCAAGGGGGGGAGGAGTCCATCCTCCCCAAGGCACCTCGAAGGTGCCTTCCCCCTTTAGGACTCTCCTCTCCTCTTGTCCCTTTGGCGCATGGGCCTCTAGGGGCTGGTGCCCTTGGCCCATCTAGGCCAAGGCGCACCCCCTACAGCCCATGTGTCCCCCCGGTGCAGGTGGCCCCACCCGGTGGACCCCCGGGACCCTTCCGGTGGTCCCGGTACAATACCAGTGACCCCTAAACTTGTCCCGATGGCCGAAAATAGCACTTCCTATATATAATTCTTTACCTCCGGACCATTCCGGAACTCCTCGTGACGTCCGGGTCATTCGGGACTCCGAACAACTTTCGGGTTACCGCATACTAATATCTCTATAACCCTAGCGTCACCGTACCTTAAGTGTGTAGACCCTACGGGTTCGGGAGACATGCAGACATGACCGAGATGACTCTCCGGTCAATAACCAACAGCGGGATCTGGATACCCATGTTGGCTCCCACATGTTCCACGATGATCTCATCGGATGAACCAGGATGTCAAGGACTTAATCAATCCCGTATACAATTCCCTTTGTCTAGCGGTACGATACTTGCCCGAGATTCGATCGTCGGTATCCCGATACCTTGTTCAATCTCGTTACCGGCAAGTCTCTTTACTCGTTCCGTAACACATCATACCGTGATAAACTCCTTGATCACATTGTGCACATTGTGACGATGTCCTACCGAGTGGGCCCAGAGATACCTCTCCGTTTACACGGAGTGACAAATCCCAGTCTCGATTCGTGCCAACCCAACAGACACTTTCGGAGATACCTGTAGTGCACCTTTATAGTCACCCAGTTACGTTGTGACGTTTGGTACACCCAAAGCATTCCTACGGTATCCGGGAGTTGCACAATCTCATGGTCTAAGGAAATGATACTTGACATTAGAAAAGCTTTAGCATACGAACTACACGATCTTTGTGCTAGGCTTAGGATTGGGTCTTATCCATCACATCATTCTCCTAATGATGTGATCCCATTATCAATGACATCCAATGTCCATGGTCAGGAAACCGTAACCATCTATTGATCAACGAGCCAGTCAACTAGAGGCTTACTAGGGACATTGTGTTGTCTATGTATCCACACATGTATCTGAGTTTCCTATCAATACAATTCTAGCATGGATAATAAACGATTGTCATGAACAAGGAAATATAATAATAATCAATTTATTATTGCCTCTAGGGCATATTTCCAACAGTCTCCCACTTGCACTAGAGTCAATAATCTAGTTCACATCACTATGTGATTAACACTCAATGAGTTCTGGGTTTGATCATGTTGCTTGTGAGAGAGGTTTTAGTCAACGGGTCTGAACCTTTCAGATCCGTGTGTGCTTTACAAATCTTTATGTCATCTCCTAGATGCAACTACCACGCTCTATTTGGAGCCATTTCAAATAACTGTTCTACTTGGAGTTATTCTAAATTGTTGCTCCATTATACGTATCCGGTATCTCTACTCAGAGCTATCCAGATAGGTGTTAAGCTTGCATCGTCGTAACTCTTGACGTCAAACTCTTTATCACCTCCATAACCGAGAAAATTCCTTAGTCCACTAGTTACTAAGGATAACTTTGACCGCTGTACTGTGATCCATTCTTGGATCACTCTTGTACCCCTTGACTGACTCATGGCAAGGCACACTTCAGGTGCGGTACACAGCATAGCATACTGTAGAGTCTATGTCTTAAGCATAGGGGACGATCTTCGTCCTTTCTCTCTATTCTACAGTGGTCGAGCTTTAAGTCTTAACTTCATACCTTACAACTCAGGCAAGAACTCCTTCTTTGACTGATTCATCTTGAACACCTTTAAGATCATGTCAAGGAATGTGCTCATTTGAAAGTACCATTAAGCGTTTTGATCTATCCTTATAGATCTTGATGCTCAATGTTCAAGTAGCGTAATCCAGGCTTTCCATTGAAAAACACTTTCCAAATAACCCTATATGCTTTACAGAAATTCTACGTCATTTCTGATCAACAATATGTCAACAACATATATTCATCAGAAATTCTATAGTGCTCCCACTCACTTCTTTGGAAATACAAGTTTCTCATAAACTTTGTATAAACCAAAAATCTTTGATCATCTCATCAAAGCATACATTCCAACTCCGAGATGCTTACTCCAGTCCTTAGAAGGATTGCTGGAGCTTTGCATACTTATTAGCATCTTTCAGGATTGACAAAACCTTCCATTTGTATCACATACAACCTTTACTCAAGAAAATCGTCGAGGAAACAATGTTTTGACATCCTATCTGCAAGATTTCATAAATAATGTAGTAATCGCTAACATAATTCCAACAGACTCTTAGCATCGCTACGAGTGAGAAAGTCTCACCGCAGTCAACTCCTTGAACTTGTCGGGAAACACCTTAACGACAAGTCGAGCTTTCTCAATGGTGACACTTACCATCATTGTCTGTCTTCCTTTTAAAATCCATCTGTACTCAACAGCCTTACGACCATCAAGTAGTTCTTCCAAAGTCTACACTTTGTTTCCATACATGGATCCTCTCTTGGATTTTATGGCCTCGAGCCATTTATCGAAATCCAGGCCCACCATCGCTTCTCCATAGCTCGTAGGTTCATTGTTGTCTAGCAACATGACTTCCAAGACAGGATTATGTACCACTCAGAAGTAGTACGCATCCTTGTCATCCTACGAGGTTTGGGAGTGACTTGATCTGAAGTTTCATGATCACTATCATAAGCTTCCACTTCAATTGGTGTAGGTGCCACAGGAACAACTCCCTGTGCCCTGTCACACACTAGTTGAAGAGACGGTTCAATAACCTCATCAAGTCTCCACCATCCTCCCACTCAATTCTTTCGAGAGAAATTTTTCCTCGAGAAAGGACCCGATTCTAGAAACAATCTCTTATTGCTTTCGGATCTGAGACAGGAGGTATACCCAACTGTTTTGGGTGTCCTATGAAGATGCATTTATCCGCTTTGGGTTTGAGCTTATCAGCCTGAAACTTTTCCACATAAGCGTTGCAGCCCCAAACTTTTAAGAAATGACAGCTTAGGTTTCTCTAAACCATAGTTCATTCGGTGTCATCTCATCGGAATTACGTGGTGCCCTATTTAAAGTGAATGTGGTTGTCTCTAATGCCTAACCCATAAACTATTGTGGTAATTCGATAAGAGACATCATGGTATGCATCATATCCAATAGGGTGCAGTTATGATGTTCGGACACACCATCACACTATGGTGTTCCAGGCTGTATTAGTTGTGAAACAATTTCCACAATGTCTTAATTCTGTGCCAAACTCGTAATTCAGATATTCATCTCTATGATCATATCATAGATCTTTTATCCTCTTGTCACGACGATCTTTCAACTTCACCCTGAAATTACTTGAACCTTTCAATAATTCAGACTCGTGATTCATCAAGTAAATATACTCAACATCTACTCAAATCATCTGTGAATTAAGAACATAACGATATCCACTACACGCCTCAGCACTCATTGGACTGCACACATCAAAATGTATTACTTCCAGCAAGTTGCTTTCTGGTTCCATTTTACTGAAACCGAGGCTTTCAGTCATCTTGCCCATGTGGTATGATTTGCATGTCTCAAGTGATTCAAAATCAAGTGAGTTCAAACGGTCCATCTGCATGGAGTTTCTTCATGCATATACACCAATAGACATGGTTCGCATGTCTCAAACTTTTCAAAAACGAGTGAGCCCAAAGATCAATCAACATGGAGCTTCTTCATGCGTTTTATACCGATATGACTTACGTGGCAGTGCCACAAGTAGGTGGTACTATCATTACTATCTTTTGGCATGAACATGTGTATCACTACGATCGAGATTCAATAAACCATTCATTTTAGGTGTAAGACCATTGAAGGTATTATTCAAATAAACAGAGTAACCATTATTCTCCTTAAATGAATAACCGTATTGCGATAGACATAATCCAATCATGTCTATGCTCAACGCAAACACCAATCTCGATGGTAGAGGGAGCGTACGATATTTGATCAACCTTGGAAATACTTCCAACACATATCGTCAGCTCACCTTTAGCTAGTCTCCATTTATTCCGTAGCTTTTATTTCGAGTTACTAACACTTAGCAACCGAACCGGTATCTAATACCCTGGTGCTACTAGGAGTACTAGTAAAGTACACATTAGCATAATGTATATCCAATATACTTCTATCGATAGCCTTCTCATCTACCAAGTATCTAGGGTAATTCTGCTCCAGTGGTTGTTCCCCTTATTACAGAAGCACTCAGTCTCGGGTTTGGGTTCAACCTTGGGTTTCTCCACTAGAGCAGCAACTGATTTATTGTTCCATGAAGTATCCCTTTCTTGCCCTTCTTGAAACTAGTGGTTTTACTAACCATCAACGATTGATGCTCCCTTTTGATTTCTACTTTTCGCGGTGTCAAACATCGCGAATATCTCAAGGATCATCATATATGTCCCTGATATATTATAGTTCATCACGAAGCTCTAGCATCTTGGTGGTAATGACTTCGGAGAAACATCACTATCTTATCTGGAAGATCAACTCCCACTTGATTCAAATGATTGTTGTACTCAGACAATCTGAGCACAAGCTCAACAATTGAGCTTTTCTCCCTTAGTATGTAGGCTAAGAAAATCGTCGGAGGTCTTATACCTCTTGACGTGGGCACGAGCCTGAAATCCCAATTTCAGCCCTCGAAACATCTCATATGTTTCGCGACGTTTCAAAACGTCTTCGGTGCCTCAACTCTAAACCGTTTAACTGAACTATCACGTAGTTATCAAAATGTGTATGTCAGATGTTCGCAACACCCACAGACGACGTTCGAGGTTCAGCACACTGAGCGGTGCATTAAGGACATAAGCCTTCTATGAAGCAATGAGGACAATCCTCAGTTTATGGACCTAGTCCGCATAAAGGCTACTATCAACTTTCAACTAAATTTTCTCTAGGAACATATCTAAACAGTAGAACTGAAGCGTGAGCTACGACATAATTTGCGAAGACCTTTTGACTATGTTCAGGATAATTAAGTTCATCTTATGAACTCCCACTCAGATAGACATCCCTCTAGTCATCTAAGTGATTACATGATCCGAGTCAACTAGGCCGTGTCCGATCATCACGTGAGATGGACTAGTCATCATCGGTGAACATCTTCATGTTGATCGTATCTACCATACGACTCATGCTCGACCTTTCGGTCTCTTGTGTTCCGAGGCCATGTCTGTACATGCTAGGCTCGTCAAGTTAACCCTAAGTGTTTTGCATGTGTAAAACTGTCTTACACCCGTTGTATGTGAACGTAAGGATCTATCACACCCGATCATCACGTGGTCCTTCGAAACGACGAACTTTAGCAACGGTGCACAGTTAGGGGAGAACACATTCTTGAAATTGTAATGAGGGATCAATTTATTTACTACCGTCGTTCTAAGCAAATAAGATGTATAAACATGATAAACATCACATGCAATCAAATAATAGTGACATGATATGGCCAATATCATATAGCTCCTTTGATCTCCATCTTGGGGCTCCATGATCATCTTGTCACCGGCATGACACCATGATCTCCATCATCATGATCTCCATCATCGTGTCTTCTTGAAGTTGTCTCGTCATCTATTACTTCTACTACTATGGCTAACGCTTTAGCAATAAAGTAAAGTAATTACATGACGTTTAAGTTGACACGCATGTCATAAATAAATAAAGACAACTCCTATGGCTCCTGCCGGTTGTCATACTCATCGACATGCAAGTCGTGATGCCTATTACAAGAACATGATCAATCTCATACATCACATATATCATTCATCACATCCTTTTGGCCATATCACATCACATTAGCATACCCGGCAAAAACAAGTTAGACGTCCTCTAATTGTTGTTTGCATGTTTTACGTGGCTGCTATGGGTTTCTAGCAAGAACGTTTCTTACCTACGCAAAACCACAACGTGATATGCCAATTGCTATTTACCCTTCATAAGGACCCTTCTCATCGAATCCGACCCGACTAAAGCGGGAGAGACAGACACCCGCCAGCCACCTTATGCAACTAGTGCATGTTTGTCGGTGGAACCGGTCTCACGTAAGCATACGTGTAAGGTTGGTCTGGGCCGCTTCATCCCACAATACCGTCGAATCAAGATAAGACTAGTAACGGCAAGCATATTGAACAAAATCAATGCCCACAACTTCTTTGTGTTCTACTCATGCATAGAATCTACGCATAGACCTAGCTCATGATGCCACTGTTGGGGAACGTAGCAGAAATTCAAAATTTTCCTACGTGTCACCAAGATCTATCTATGGAGAGACTAGCAACGAGGGGAAGGAGAGTGCATCTACATACCCTTGTAGATCGCTAAGCGGAAGCGTTCAAGAGAACGGGGTTGATGGAGTCGTACTCGTCGTGATTCAAATCACCGATGATCCTAGCGCCGAACGGACGGCACCTCCGCGTTCAACACACGTACGGAGCAGCGATGTCTCCTCCTTCTTGATCTAGCAAGGGGGGAGGAGAGGTTAATGGAGATCCAGCAGCACGACGGCGTGGTGGTGGAAGTAGCGGGATTCCAACAGGGCTTCGCTAAGCGCTGCGGGAGGAGGGAGATGTGTCACGGGAGGGAGAGGGAGGCGCCAGGCCTTAGGTGTGGTTGCCCTCCCTTCCCCCCACTATATATAGGTCCAAGGGAGAGGGGGAGGGCGCAGCCTTGCCCCTTCCTCCAAGGAAGGGTGCGGCCAAGGGGGGGGAGGAGTCCATCCTCCCCAAGGCACCTCGGAGGTGCCTTCCCCCTTTAGGACTCTCCTCTCCTCTTGTCCCTTTGGCGCATGGGCCTCTAGGGGCTGGTGCCCTTGGACCATGTAGGCCAAGGTGCACCCCCTACAGCCCATGTGGCCCCCTGGTGTAGGTGGCCCCACCCGGTGGACCCCCGGGACCCTTCCGGTGGTCCCGGTACAATACCGGTGACCCCGAAACTTGTCCCGATGGCCGAAATAGCACTTCCTATATATAATTCTTTACCTCCGGACCATTCTGGAACTCCTCGTGACGTCTGGGATCTCATCCGGGACTCCGAACAACTTTCGGGTTACCGCATACTAATATCTCTATAACCCTAGCGTCACCGAACCTTAAGTGTGTAGACCCTACGGGTTCGGGAGACATGCAGACATGACCGAGATGACTCTCCGGTCAATAACCAACAGCGGGATCTGGATACCCATGTTGGCTCCCACATGTTCCACGATGATCTCATCGGATGAACCAGGATGTCAAGGACTTAATCAATCCCGTATACAATTCCCTTTGTCTAGCGGTACGATACTTGCCCGAGATTCGATCGTCGGTATCCCGATACCTTGTTCAATCTCGTTACCGACAAGTCTCTTTACTCGTTCCGTAACACATCATCCCGTGATAAACTCCTTGATCACATTGTGCACATTATGATGATGTCCTACCGAGTGGGCCCAGAGATACCTCTCCGTTTACACGGAGTGACAAATCCCAGTCTCGATTCGTGCCAACCCAACAGACACTTTCGGAGATACCTGTAGTGCACCTTTATAGTCACCCAGTTACGTTGTGATGTTTGGTACACCCAAAGCATTCCTACGGTATCCGGGAGTTGCACAATCTCATGGTCTAAGGAAATGATACTTGACATTAGAAAAGCTTTAGCATACGAACTACACGATCTTTGTGCTAGGCTTAGGATTGGGTCTTATCCATCACATCATTCTCCTAATGATGTGATCCCGTTATCAATGACATCCAATGTCAATGGTCAGGAAACCGTAACCATCTATTGATCAACGAGCCAGTCAACTAGAGGCTTACTAGGGACATTGTGTTGTCTATGTATCCACACATGTATCTGAGTTTCCTATCAATACAATTCTAGCATGGATAATAAACGATTATCATGAACAAGGAAATATAATAATAATCAATTTATTATTGCCTCTAGGGCATATTTACAACAGTCTCCCACTTGCACTAGAGTCAATAATCTAGTTCACATCACTATGTGATTAACACTCAATGAGTTCTGGGTTTGATCATGTTGCTTGTGAGAGAGGTTTTAGTCAACGGGTCTGAACCTTTCACATCCGTGTGTGCTTTACAAATCTTTATGTCATCTCCTAGATGCAGCTACCACGCTCTATTTGGAGCCATTTCAAATAACTGTTCTACTTGGAGTTATTCTAAATTGTTGCTCCATTATACGTATCCGGTATCTCTACTCAAAGCTATCCGGATAGGTGTTAAGCTTGCATCGTCGTAACTCTTTACGTCGAACTCTTTATCACCTCCATAACCGAGAAAATTCCTTAGTCCACTAGTTACTAAGGATAACTTTGACCACTGTACTGTGATCCATTCTTGGATCACTCTTGTACCCCTTGACTGACTCATGGCAAGGCACACTTCAGGTGCGGTACACAGCATAGCATACTGTAGAGTCTATGTCTTAAGCATCGGGGACGACATTCGTCCTTTCTCTCTATTCTGCCGTGGTCGAGATTTAAGTCTTAACTTCATACCTTACAACTCAGGCAAGAACTCCTTCTTTGACTGATTCATCTTGAACACCTTTAAGATCATGTCAAGGAATGTGCTCATTTGAAAGTACCATTAAGCGTTTTGATCTATCCTTATAGATCTTGATGCTCAATGTTCAAGTAGCTTAATCCAGGCTTTCCATTGAAAAACACTTTCCAAATAACCCTATATGCTTTCCAGAAATTCTACGTCATTTCTGATCAACAATATGTCAACAACATATATTCATCAGAAATTCTATAGTGCTCCCACTCACTTCTTTGGAAATACAAGTTTCTCATAAACTTTGTATAAACCAAAAATCTTTGATCATCTCATCAAAGCATACATTCCAACTCCGAGATGCTTACTCCAGTCCTTAGAAGGATTGCTGGAGCTTTGCATACTTATTAGCATCTTTCAGGATTGACAAAACCTTCCGTTTGTATCACATACAACCTTTACTCAAGAAAATCGTCGAGGAAACAATGTTTTGACATCCTATCTGCAAGATTTCATAAATAATGCAGTAATCGCTAACATAATTCCAACAGACTCTTAGCATCGCTACGAGTGAGAAAGTCTCACCGTAGTCAACTCCTTGAACTTGTCGGGAAACACCTTAACGACAAGTCGAGCTTTCTCAATGGTGACACTTACCATCATTGTCTGTCTTCCTTTTAAAATCCATCTGTACTCAACAGCCTTACGACCATCAAGTAGTTCTTCCAAAGTCTACACTTTGTTTCCATACATGGATCCTCTCTTGGATTTTATGGCCTCGAGCCATTTATCGAAATCCAGGCCCACCATCGCTTCTCCATAGCTCGTAGGTTCATTGTTGTCTAGCAACATGACTTCCAAGACAGGATTACGTACCACTCAGAAGTAGTACGCATCCTTGTCATCCTACGAGGTTTGGGAGTGACTTGATCTAAAGTTTCATGATCACTATCATAAGCTTCCACTTCAATTGGTGTAGGTGCCACAGGAACAACTCCCTGTGCCCTGTCACACACTAGTTGAAGAGACGGTTCAATAACCTCATCAAGTCTCCACCATCCTCCCACTCAATTCTTTCGAGAGAAATTTTTCCTCGAGAAAGGACCCGATTCTAGAAACAATCTCTTATTGCTTTCGGATCTGAGACAGGAGGTATACCCAACTGTTTTGGGTGTCCTATGAAGATGCATTTATCCGCTTTGGGTTTGAGCTTATCAGCCTGAAACTTTTCCACATAAGCGTCGCAGCCCCAAACTTTTAAGAAATGACAGCTTAGGTTTCTCTAAACCATAGTTCATTCGGTGTCATCTCATCGGAATTACGTGGTGCCCTATTTAAAGTGAATGTGGTTGTCTCTAATGCCTAACCCATAAACTATTGTGGTAATTCGATAAGAGACATCATGGTATGCATCATATCCAATAGGGTGCAGTTATGATGTTCGGACACACCATCACACTATGGTGTTCCAGGCTGTATTAGTTGTGAAACAATTTCCACAATGTCTTAATTTTGTGCCAAACTCGTAATTCAGATATTCATCTCTATGATCATATCATAGATCTTTTATCCTCTTGTCGCGACGATCTTTCAACTTCACCCTGAAATTACTTGAACCTTTCAATAATTCAGACTCGTGATTCATCAAGTAAATATACTCAACATCTACTCAAATCATCTGTGAATTAAGAACATAACGATATCCACTACACGCCTCAGCACTCATTGGACTGCACACATCAAATGTATTACTTCCAGCAAGTTGCTTTCTGGTTCCATTTTACTGAAACCGAGGCTTTCAGTCATCTTGCCCATGTGGTATGATTTGCATGTCTCAAGTGATTCAAAATCAAGTGAGTTCAAACGGTCCATCTTCATGGAGTTTCTTCATGCATATACACCAATAGACATGGTTCGCATGTCTCAAACTTTTCAAAAACGAGTGAGCCCAAAGATCAATCAACATGGAGCTTCTTCATGCGTTTTATACCGATATGACTTACGTGGCAGTGCCACAAGTAGGTGGTACTATCATTACTATCTTTTGGCATGAACATGTGTATCACTACGATCGAGATTCAATAAACCATTCATTTTAGGTGTAAGACCATTGAAGGTATTATTCAAATAAACAGAGTAACCATTATTCTCCTTAAATGAATAACCGTATTGCGATAGACATAATCCAATCATGTCTATGCTCAACGCAAACACCAATCTCGATGGTAGAGGGAGCGTACGATATTTGATCAACCTTGGAAATACTTCCAACACATATCGTCAGCTCACCTTTAGCTAGTCTCCATTTATTCCGTAGCTTTTATTTCGAGTTACTAACACTTAGCAACCGAACCGGTATCTAATACCCTGGTGCTACTAGGAGTACTAGTAAAGTACACATTAGCATAATGTATATCCAATATACTTCTATCAATAGCCTTCTCATCTACCAAGTATCTAGGGTAATTCTGCTCCAGTGGCTGTTCCCCTTATTACAGAAGCACTCAGTCTCGGGTTTGGGTTCAACCTTGGGTTTCTCCACTAGAGCAGCAACTGATTTATTGTTCCATGAAGTATCCCTTTCTTGCCCTTCTTGAAACTAGTGGTTTTACTAACCATCAACGATTGATGCTCCCTTTTGATTTCTACTTTTGCGGTGTCAAACATCGCGAATATCTCAAGGATCATCATATATGTCGCTGATATATTATAGTTCATCACGAAGCTCTAGCATCTTGGTGGTAATGACTTCGGAGAAACATCACTATCTTATCTGGAAGATCAACTCCCACTTGATTCAAATGATTGTTGTACTCAGACAATCTGAGCACAAGCTCAACAATTGAGCTTTTCTCCCTTAGTATGTAGGCTAAGAAAATTGTCGGAGGTCTTATACCTCTTGACGTGGGCACGAGCCTGAAATCCCAATTTCAGCCCTCGAAACATCTCATATGTTTCGCGACGTTTCAAAACGTCTTCGGTGCCTCAACTCTAAACCGTTTAACTGAACTATCACGTAGTTATCAAAATGTGTATGTCAGATGTTCGCAACACCCACAGACGACGTTCGAGGTTCAGCACACTGAGCGGTGCATTAAGGACATAAGCCTTCTATGAAGCAATGAGGACAATCCTCAGTTTATGGACCTAGTCCGCATAAAGGCTACTATCAACTTTCAACTAAATTTTCTCTAGGAACATATCTAAACAGTAGAACTGAAGCGTGAGCTATGACATAATTTGCGAAGACCTTTTGACTATGTTCAGGATAATTAAGTTCATCTTATGAACTCCCACTCAGATAGACATCCCTCTAGTCATCTAAGTGATTACATGATCCGAGTCAACTAGGCCGTGTTCGATCATCACGTGAGATGGACTAGTCATCATCGGTGAACATCTTCATGTTGATCGTATCTACCATATGACTCATGCTCGACCTTTCGGTCTCTTGTGTTCCGAGGCCATGTCTGTACATGCTAGGCTCGTCAAGTTAACCCTAAGTGTTTTGCATGTGTAAAACTGTCTTACACCCGTTGTATGTGAACGTAAGGATCTATCACACCCGATCATCACGTGGTCCTTCAAAACGACGAACTTTAGCAACGGTGCACAGTTAGGGGAGAACACATTCTTGAAATTGTAAAGAGGGATCATTTTATTTACTACCGTCGTTCTAAGCAAATAAGATGTATAAACATGATAAACATCACATGCAATCAAATAATAGTGACATGATATGGCCAATATCATATAGCTCCTTTGATCTCCATCTTGGGGCTCCATGATCATCTTGTCACCGGCATGACACCATGATCTCCATCATCATGATCTCCATCATCGTGTCTTCTTGAAGTCGTCTCGTCATCTATTACTTCTACTACTATGGCTAACGCTTTAGCAATAAAGTAAAGTAATTACATGACGTTTAAGTTGACACGCATGTCATAAATAAATAAAGACAACTCCTATGGCTCCTGCCGGTTGTCATACTCATCGACATGCAAGTCGTGATGCCTATTACAATAACATGATCAATCTCATACATCACATATATCATTCATCACATCCTTTTGGCCATATCACATCACATTAGCATACCCTGCAAAAACAAGTTAGACGTCCTCTAATTGTTGTTTGCATGTTTTACGTGGCTGCTATGGGTTTCTAGCAAGAACGTTTCTTACCTACACAAAACCACAACGTGATATGCCAATTGCTATTTACCCTTCATAAGGACCCTTTTCATCGAATCCGACCCGACTAAAGCGGGAGAGACAGACACCCGCCAGACACCTTATGCAACTAGTGAATGTTTGTCGGTGGAACCGGTCTCACCTAAGCATACGTGTAAGGTTGGTCCGGGCCGCTTCATCCCACAATACCGTCGAATCAAGATAAGACTAGTAACGGCAAGCATATTGAACAAAATCAATGCCCACAACTTCTTTGTGTTCTACTCGTGCATAGAATCTACGCATAGACCTAGCTCATGATGCCACTGTTGGGGAACGTAGCAGAAATTCAAAATTTTCCTACGTGTCACCAAGATCTATCTATGGAGATACTAGCAACGAGGGGAAGGAGAGTGCATCTACATACCCTTGTAGATCGCTAAGCGGAAGCGTTCAAGAGAACGGGGTTGATGGAGTCGTACTCGTCGTGATTCAAATCACCAATGATCCTAGCGCCGAACGGACAGCACCTCCGCGTTCAACACACGTACGGAGCAGCGACGTCTCCTCCTTCTTGATCCAGCAAGGGGGGAGGAGAGGTTAATGGAGATCCAGCAGCACGACAGCGTGGTGGTGGAAGTAGCGGGATTCCAACAGGGCTTCGCTAAGCGCTGCGGGAGGAGGGAGATGTGTCACGGGAGGGAGAGGGAGGCGCCAGGCCTTAGGTGTGGTTGCCCTCCCTTCCCCCCACTATATATAGGGCGAAGGGAGAGGGGGAGGGCGCAGCCTTGCCCCTTCCTCCAAGGAAGGGTGCGGCCAAGGGGGGGAGAAGTCCATCCTCCCCAAGGCACCTCGGAGGTGCCTTCCCCCTTTAGGACTCTCCTCTCCTCTTGTCCCTTTGGCGCATGGGCCTCTAGGGGCTGGTGCCCTTGGCCCATGTAGGCCAAGGCGCACCCCCTACAGCCCATATGGCCCCCCGGTGCAGGTGGCCCCACCCGGTGGACCCCCGGGACCCTTCCGGTGGTCCCGGTACAATACCGGCGACCCCGAAACTTGTCCCGATGGCCGAAATAGCACTTCCTATATATAATTCTTTACCTACGGACCATTCCGGAACTCCTCGTGACGTCCGGGATCTCATCCGGGACTCCGAACAACTTTCGGGTTACCGCATACTAATATCTCTATAACCCTAGCGTCACCGAACCTTAAGTGTGTAGACCCTACGGGTTCGGGAGATATGCAGACATGACCGAGATGACTCTCCGGTCAATAACCAACAGCGGGATCTGGATACCCATGTTGGCTCCCACATGTTCCACGATGATCTCATCGGATGAACCACGATGTCAATGACTTAATCAATCCCGTATACAATTCCCTTTGTCTAGCGGTACGATACTTGCCCGAGATTCGATCGTCGGTATCCCGATACCTTGTTCAATCTCGTTACTGGCAAGTCTCTTTACTCGTTCCGTAACACATCATCCCGTGATAAACTCCTTGATCACATTGTGCACATTATGATGATGTCCTACCGAGTGGGCCCAGAGATACCTCTCCGTTTACACGGAGTGACAAATCCCAGTCTCGATTCGTGCCAACCCAACAGACACTTTCGGAGATACCTGTAGTGCACCTTTATAGTCACCCAGTTACGTTGTGACGTTTGGTACACCCAAAGCATTCCTACGGTATCCGGGAGTTGCACAATCTCATGGTCTAAGGAAATGATACTTGACATTAGAAAAGCTTTAGCATACGAACTACACGATCTTTGTGCTAGGCTTAGGATTGGGTCTTGTCCATCACATCATTCTCCTAATGATGTGATCCCGTTATCAATGACATCCAATGTCCATGGTCAGGAAACCGTAACCATCTATTGATCAACGAGCCAGTCAACTAGAGGCTTACTAGGGACATTGTGTTGTCTATGTATCCACACATGTATCTGAGTTTCCTATCAATACAATTCTAGCATGGATAATAAACGATTATCATGAACAAGGAAATATAATAATAATCAATTTATTATTGCCTCTAGGGCATATTTCCAACATTCATATCATAAGCATAATCACTCTCATCATTAATAGTATGGATAGCACCAATAGTATAGCAATTATCATATTCTTCCAAGCAAGTGCCAAAAAGATTTTCAAGATCATAAGAAGTATCATTATCTTCCACAGTTATATTTTCACGAGGCACAATAGTAATAGGAGCAGCATTATTTGGGAGAGATATCTTTTTACCTCTCTACCTTTTTCTTTTCTTCTTCTTCACCACATCATGTGTGGGTTCAATCCTCTTTTTGGAGCTCCTTATTAATGAGATTGGTTGAATAGGAGGCTCCTCCTCGTTACCTGATTCATCATAAGAAATAATAGGAGGATATTGGGAAGTATCTTCCCTTCCATTAGTATTCTCTTCGTCTTCTATTTGTTTTCTTTTCTTTATGTAGTTGGCAATATAAGGATTTTCAATACAATTCACCACACAATACATATAAATATTCTCTAGATCAAAATGAAGAACTTTATCAAGATTAAACTTTGGAATACCCTCAGTTATACGTTTCATTTCCTCATACCCCAAAAGAAGACTAAGCTCTTAATGATGTTCAAGGGTAATCAAATTATCATAATTTTTGGATACGATTCGGTCATGAAACAATTTACATTGGATATTTAAATGACCATGTTCATTGCAAAGTTCACAAGGGGCGCGAAAAATATTGAATTTTTCAGCACAATCATCAAGACTTTCTTGCAACAATTCAGTTTCGAAGTACTTATGCCTCTTGCAATATCTATCTTCCCTATTTGGTGTGTACTTACAAACCCAATGCACTCCACAAAAATTGACATGTTTATAGGAGACATTTTCATCATAACTAGTGCAATCATCATTAGTATCATGGATATTCAAAGAATTCGTACTAAAAACATTGCAATCATGCTCATCATTCAAATATTTAGTGCCAAACATTTTATAGATTTCTTCTTCTAGCACTTGAGCACAATTTTCCTTTACATCATACTCACGAAAGATATTAAAAAGGTGAAGCGTATGAGACAAAGTCAATTCCATTTTTATAGTTTTCTTTTATAAACTAAACTAGTGATAAAACAAGAAACTAAAAGACTTGATTGCAAGATCTAAAGATATACCTTCAAGCACTCACCTCCCCGGCAACGGCGCCAGAAAAGAGCTTGATGTCTACTACACAACCTTCTTCTTGTAGACGTTATTGGGCCTCCAAGTGCAGAGGTTTGTAGGACAGTAGCAAATTTCCCTCAAGTGGATGACCTAAGGTTTATCAATCCGTAGGAGGCGTAGGATGAAGATGGTCTCTCTCAAGAAACCCTGCAACCAAATAACAAAGAGTCTCTTGTGTCCCCAACACACCCAATACAATGGTAAATTGTATAGGTGCACTAGTTCGGCGAAGAGATGGTGATACAAGTGCAATATGGATAGTAGATAAAGGTATTTGTAATCTGAAATTATAAAAACAGCAAGGTAACGAATGATAAAAGTGAGCGTAAACGGTATTGCAATGATAGGAAATAGGGCCTAGGGTTCATACTTTCGCTAGTGTAAGTTCCCTCAACAATACTAACATAATTGGATCATAAAACTATCCCTCAACATGCAACAAAAAGTCACTCCAAAGTCACTAATGACGGAGAATGAACGAAGAGATTATGGTAGGGTATGAAACCACCTCAAAGTTATTCTTTCAAATCAACCAGTTGGGCTATTCCTATAGGTGTCACAAACATCCCTAGAGTTCGTACTAGAATAACACCTTAAGACACAAATCAACCAAAACCCTAATGTCACCTAGATACTCCAATGTCACCTCAAGTATCTGTGGGTATGATTATACGATATGCGTCACACAATCTCAGATTCATCTATTCAACCAACACAAAGGACCTCAAAGAGTGCCCAAAGTTTCTACCAGAGAATCATGACGAAAACATGTGCTAACCCCTATGCATAGGTTCCCAATGTCACGAAACCCGCAAGTTGATCACCAAAACATACATCAAGTGACTCACGTGATATCCCATTGTCACCACAGATATCCACGGCAAGACATACATCAAGTGTTCTCAAATCTATAAAGACTCAACCCGATAAGATAACTTCAAAGGGGAAACTCAATTCACTACAAGAGAGAAGAGGGGGAGGAGAACATAGGATCCAACTATAATAGCAAAGCTCGCGATACATCAAGATCGTGCCAAATCAAGAACACGAGAGAGAGAGAGATCAAACATAGCTACTGGTACATACCCTCAGCCCCGAGGGAGAACTACTCCCTCCTCGTCATGGAGAACACTGGGATGATGAAGATGGACACCGGAGAAGGATTTCCCCCTTCGGCAGGGTGCCAGAATGGGTCTACATTGGTTTTCGGTGGCTACGGAGGTTTCTGGCGGCGGAACTCCCGATCTATTCTCCGTTCTGGAAGTTTTACGATACGTAGGTATATATGGGTGCAAGGGGTACGTCGTGGAGCTTCGGGGGCCCCACGAGGCAGGGGGCGCGCCCTAGGGGGTGGGCGCGCCCCCACCCTCGTGGCCAGCTCCCGTATCTTCTGACGTAGAGTCCAAGTCTATCTGGTGGCTTTCCTTCCAAAAATAACTTCTCCAGTTGATTTCGTTCCGTTTCGACTCCGTTTGATATCCCTTTTCTTCGAAACACTTAAATAGGCATAAAACAACAAATCTGGGCTGGGCCTCCGGTTAATAGGTTAGTCCCAAAAATAATATAAAGTGGATAATAAAGCCCAATATTGCCCAAAACAGTAGATAATATAGCATGGAGCAATCAAAAATTATAGATACGTTGGAGACGTATCAACCACCTCGTCGATCGCTTCCGCCGACAGAGGTACGATGAGGGCAGTGTTGTCCTCAGTAGAGATAAGGGCATCAGGAGCCCCCAGATTAGGGGAGATGCAAAAACCATAGGAAGGCACAATAGAGAGAAGGGACAAATAGAAAGGGTAAATATGATTCTGGATGATGGTTGGGTCAGCCCCCACCTCCCCATTGTTAATAAGTCTAAGAATTGAGCAGCTCCTACGCCTCCCATTGGCAATAGCAAATAAGTACGCCGTGATAGCATCACCTTGAAGCATCCAGGACAACCTCCTGCGTTGCTGCGAGTACACTTCACCCTACCGGTGGATATGGAGAAGAACCTTTTCTAACTCATACCTATGAGCCCAACCAGCAAAATCAAGCCCACCCGAGTTCGCAAGGAAGTCAATGGCCTTGATGCTATTCAGAATTAGATCTTTCTCCCTATGGTTGTCGGCAGCATGGTTCATGCCCCAACCTTTCAAAAATCTACGCAGATTAGAGGCACAGAAAATCCAATCATCCAGAGGACCAAAGGAACGGTGACTAGACAAAAGGTGGAAGGAAATTTTGTTCAGCGCCAGCGGGATGAACCCGTTCACCAAGAGCCAAGAGGAATCAAATCTAAAATGGTGAGAAGGGGCAGAGGCGCATGATCACTGCCAATGTGAGATTCAATGATGAGGGAGGACCTAGGAAAGATGATATACCATTCAAGAGAGATGGGCACCATGTCCAGCACCGACCTAACTAGGCCCGACTTATGGTTGGACCACGTGAATCGAGCACCAACTCTATGCAACCCCCTTAGAGAAAAAATAATGATGAAATCATTAAAACCTTCAACCCTAGACATGAGAAATTCGAGTTGTTCATGTCCCATGGAAACCTTCAGCACTAGCATCATGGCGTACTTGTGTTGTCCGCAACTACTCGAACACGACAAGTGGTGGTGGTCGGTGTGGTCTTCCCGCTTCCTTCCATGGTGGAGGGGAGGGCTCTTAATTCTACGAATAAGTGTGTTGCTTCTCCAGGGCGAGCTGTTTTGATGATCCCCTCCTCTTTTCTCTGCATGGTGGTGATGACCTATGAGTGGATGACATGTCTCGCCGTGGCCCCATTTCATGGGGTGGTGTCTGGTAAGATCTAAGCTTTCTACGAGTTTGGTGTCTTGGCTTGAGCCAAATGAGGTCCTCCGTCTCTTCCTTGGCCACCGATGCCATCAGGTGACGAAGAATCAATGGAGATATGGATTATTGGAAGTGATAAATGGAATTGGAGCACATACTAGACACAGAGGTTCTGGAAGACCTAGGGTGCCCACAGTGGTCGGGAGTTAGGCTCCTTCGACGATCCATCCTTCTTTATGGTCAAACGTCAGTCCTTTTCCTCCCGATCAAGATGCCTAAGGGGAGGGGGCAGTTCTACTTCTATAAGGGCTCCAGACATGGTGCCATGGAGATTTCGTTGACCCAAGTGGCCTCATCCCAGGCGTCAGTGAGATGGAAATCCATAAGGTACTATGATGGGATTCGGTTGTCCGGTTCTCCTGGGATCTGCTTTGTAAGAGGGTGTCGTGGAGGATCACGATCACCTATGGGACCAAGAGGCCCCTTTGTGGTTCTGTGGGGGACGATCACATTGTACAAAGAGCAGAGGCAGCAGGGCAGCGCGACGAGGACAACTCTCTTTTACCCAGGTTTGGGCTGCTGAGCAGCGTAAAACCCTACTCCTGCTTTGGTGGATTGATTTGTAGGAACACGAACACACGGAGCGCTCAAGCCCGGCAAGGGTGCCTCGGGGAGAGCAGCTATGCGCGTGCAAGTGTTGAGGGATCAAAAGTTTGAACCCTTTGCTAGGTTGCCTCGGGCCTCCTTTTATAGCTTAGGGGGCGACCATGGTGGCAAAATAGTCATTATAGTATGATTAGATAGCTAACAGTGCTATCATACCTAACTCTGGCATTTAGGACAAACTGAATTAAATGCACCGCTAGGTGTCATGTGGAGAGGTAGCCCCGGCAAGGTTTCTCCACCGCTGGCCTAGCTGTTGGGGAATGTAGTATTTCAAAAAAAATCCTACGATCACGCAAGATCTATCTAGGAGATGCATAGCAACAAGACAGGAGAGTGTGTCCACGTACCCTCGTAGACCGAAAGTGGAAGCGTTTAGTAAAGCGGTTGATGTAGTCGAACGTCTTCACGATCCAACCGATCCAAGCACCGAACGTACGACACCTCAGTGTTCAGCACACGTTCAACACGATTACGTCCCTCGAGCTCTTGATCCAGTTGAGGACAAGGGATAGTTCCCTCAGCACGACGGCGTGGCGACGGTGATGATGAAGTTACCGGCGCAGGGCTTCACCTAAGCACTACGACGATATGACCAAGGTGTTGAACTGTGGAGGGGGGCACCGCACACGGTTAAGAGCTTGTCTGTTGTGCTATTGGGGTGCCCCCTGGCCACGTATATAAAGGAGGGAGGGATAGAGGAGGCCGGCCAGGCGGGGCGCGCTAGGGGGGAGTCCCACTTGGACTCGTAGTCCAAGTAGGATTCGCCCCCCCCTCCCTTTTCCTTTCTTCCACCAGAGGGAAATGAAGGAGGGGAGAAGGAGAAGGAAGGAGGGGGCTGCGCCCCCACCCCTTGTCCAATTTGGTTTGGGCACGGGGGAGGCGCGCGCCACCTCGTGGCCCTTCTTCCCTCTCTCCACTAAAGCCCATTAAGGCCCATTAACTTCCCCCGAGGGTTCCGGTAACCTCCCGGTACTCCGAAAAAATGCCCGAACTAATCGGAACCATTCCGATGTGCAAATGCAACCTTCCAATATATGAATCTTTACTGATGAAGATACGTACCTAGGGTAGGGTCATAGGCCTGACCTAGACACCCTCCCCTAGGACATCACCTTAAAACCAGAAGCATTCGAAGAGGAGTCATCATCCACTCGACCATGACGACTTCCACTCGGAAGACTTGAAGTCACTCGACCGCAGAGACTGTCACTCGACCACTAGAAGGTCTAAGGTCGCTCCAGACCACAACAGTCAGACATCACCTCATAGCTTTAATGGTCACTATGTCTCTTTATTTACTAGCGTTACCAGTAACGTCTACCCTTTAATGTACCTTAAACCCTTTGTAACGTGGGCCGGCTGGGGTCCTGGCGCACTCTATATAAGCCACCCCCCTCCACAGGCACAGGGGTTCGCATCTTTTGTAAACTCACACACACATATAATCCAGTCGACCGCCTCAGGGCACCGAGATGTAGGGCTGTTACTTCTTCCGAGAAGGGCCTGAACTCATAAAACTCATGTGTACAACTACTCTATAGCTAGGATCTTGCCTCCTCATACCTACCCCCCATTCTAATGTCAGTCTTAGAACCACGACAGTTGGCGCCCACCGTGGGGCAGGTGTCTTAGCAGTTTATTGGAGAAGTTGCGATTCTTCCGATTCCCATCATCATGGTTTCCGGCAGAGGATTGGCTGAAGGCCGCGA
This sequence comes from Triticum dicoccoides, assembly GCF_002162155.2. NCBI lineage: Eukaryota > Viridiplantae > Streptophyta > Magnoliopsida > Poales > Poaceae > Triticum > Triticum dicoccoides. The sequence continues at coordinate 483,634,594 of NC_041388.1, forward strand.
GATCCGTCTCGGCGCGCTCATATTCATCGCCGACAACTCCACTTGGCTGCACGAGGCTCCACTCGACGTCGAGGCGCTCCCCATCCGCGGGGCAACGCACTTCCGCGCCTGCGTCCGCGGTGTCCTTCTTCGACAGCTGTCGACTTAGTATCTGTCGGCTCCTACGACATCCTCGCTTCCCGTTGTTCGCCGGCGCCAGCGATCCGGTCGGTCGCGGCTTCAGCGGTGGGTGAGGCATGCGGTGGCCCGCCAATCGGCCACCCCAGAAATCATGGCGATCGAGCCTGATGAAACTCTGTATAGCCTGTTCGACCTATCGACTGGCTCCGTCGAGACTGCATCCGAATGCGACAGCAGCGACCCCTCGGAGGAAGTTTTGATGGTCAATGGACCCCACAGTCCTCCTGGCTTCACCCGTGAAGATGGTGATGGCGTCGGCGACCCATCACATGCCCACGAGGAGTACTGCCCTGAGCCCCTCGCTTTGTAGTGGAGGGAAGAGCTTCGGCGCCGTAACATGGATGCACTTCACACTCCTATCATTGGAGAAACCCCCGATGCCCAGGCCTTGGAGGAGGCGCGCCCGGCCAACTTGGCAGCGTGCTCGGTAGCGAATTCCTGAATCCATTCGACGGCAACTTTTTCCGCCTCCGACTTAGGTATACCGAACTCCGATCCAGAATCTCACAGCTGCAGCTCGAATAGCAGAGTCAATTCAACCTTCCCAGTCAGAAGCTGGCCGAGGTTTGATGCAGATCCGGGCTTTGCTCCGGGCAGCGGGAGAACATAATACAGCAGTATCTCAGTCACGAAATAGGATTCATAGCAGATCTATGGTGGCAGACACTGTCCAATCTGCTCACAGCCCAAGATCGCCTCCGCGGCGTGAGGAACGTGTGCACCGGCAAGATCAATACAGGAACCGCGAGCAGTATGATCATCGACTCGACCACGATGACCGTCGTCCAGTGCCCATGCCTCCTCCAAGGAGTGGGTCATACGTGCCTCGACGGCAAGATGACAGGCGCCCCCACAGCGGCGAACGAAGAATTCCAGTCGACCCTAGAGAGCCAGGCTTTGATGTAAGATCTATCCTCGTTCAAGATCTGGTGGATAGGAACAGGGCTCACAGAGAAGGCCACGATAGAGATCATTCGACTGGAAGCAGGGTGCATGTTTCAGGACCCGAGTGTTTCAGCAGAGCCATCAGAGCAGCAATGATTCCTACCAACTTCAGGTTGGCGACTGGAGTCAGCAAGTTCACCGGTGAGTCCAAGCCAGACACTTGGCTTGAGGACTACTGAGTGGCTGTGCAGATTGGTGGCGGCAATGATGATGTGGCTATGAAGCACCTCCCCTTGATGTTGGAGGGCTCAGCCAGAGCGTGGTTGAATCAGTTGGCTCCTGGCAGTTTATATAGTTGGGAGGAACTTGCTCGAGTGTTTGTTAGGACCTTTGAAGGCACTTGCAAAAGGCCGGCAGGGTTGACAGAATTGCAGTGTTGTGTCCAGAAAACGAATGAAACCTTGAGGGATTATATCCAAAGATGGATCACGTTGCACCATACAGTGGAGAATGTGTCAGATCACCAAGCAATTTGTGCCTTCAAGGAAGGCGTTAAGTATCGGGAGTTGAATCTGGAATTCGGTCGGACAGGAGATATGACTCTGACTCGGATGATGGAGATTGGCACCAAATATGCCAATGGTGAAGAGGAAGACCGACTCCGGAGTGGCAAGCACAAAACAGTCGCCCAGGAAACCGGAGGAGGGAATTCCAGTCGGAAACAAAAGCGAAAGGCTGAACCAGCTACTCCTTGTGAAGCTTTAGCTGTTACCCAAGGAAAGTTCAAAGGAAAGCCCAAGGGGCCCTGGGCTCCCAAAAAAGTTAAGGATAAAGATGGGAGTGATGTGTTGGACTTACCATGCCATATTCATACCAAAAAAGATGAAGAGGGGAACACCATTTACCCTAAACACACCACTCGATAGTGTCGTTTCCTTATCCAGCAGTTCCGAGAGAAACAACCCAAGGAGAAGGAAAAGGAGTCGGACGGAGGTGAGGATAGGGAGGAAGATGATGATGGTTTTCCCAATGTCAATTCCACACTGATGATTTTTGCTGATGTTGAAAGCAAACGTTGGTTGAAAGTTATTAACATGGAAGTAAACATGGTTGCTCCTGCAACACCCAGTTATCTGAAGTGGTCTTAGACAGCCATCACATTCAACCGGTCAGACCATCTAGCTCATATAGCCACCCCTGGAAGCAAGCACTGGTGGTCGACCCAGTAGTTGAAAGCACTCGACTGACTAAAGTGCTGATGGATGGTGGCAGTGGCCTGAATATCCTTTATGCTGAAACCTTGAAGGGAATGGGCATTTCGATGTCCAAGATTAGTGAAAGCAACATGAGTCTCCATGGCGTTATTCCTGGCAAGAAAGCTCAGTCACTCGGCCAGATCGCGCTTGATGTGGTTTTCGGTGATTCCAAGAATTACCGCAAGGAAAAGTTGACATTTGAGGTAGTGGATTTCAAGAGTGCTTACCATGCTATTCTGGGTAGGCCCGCTTATGCACGTTTTATGGCTCGACCATGTTACGTGTATCTCAAATTGAAGATGCCCGGTCCTAAAGGAGTAATCACCGTCACTGGCAATCGGCAGAAGGCGGAAGAGTGCTTTCAAAAGGGCTCAAAAATTGCCGATGCACAAATGGCAGTAGTAGAACTGCAAGAGTATCAGAAGAATGCAGATCCGAGTGATTTGTTGTGAGCCAAGAAGCCTACCACAGATTCTGCATTTCAGTCGTTCGGTGAAACAAAGCCGATTCATATTCACCCGACTAACCCCAATGCTGCTCCGACCCATATCTCAACAACACTCGACAGCAAATAGGAAGAAGCGCTCATCGAGTTCCTCCGTGAGAACTGGGACAACTTTGCATGGAAACCTTCTGACATGCCAGGTGTACCCAGGGGACTGGCTGAGCATCGTTTGCGAGTCGACCCAAAAGTAAAACCAGTCAAGGAACATCTTTGATGGTCCGCCGTCCAAAAGAGAAAAGCAATCGACAAGGAAGTGGCTCGGCTCCTAGCAGCTGAGTTCATCCATGAAATCTACCACTCCGAGTGGCTCGCCAATGTTGTTATGGTCCCCAAGAAGGACGACTCACTTCGCATGTGCATTGACTTCAAGCATATCAACCGGGCCTGCCCGAAAGATCATTTCCCTCTCCCCGCATCGACCAAATTGTCGACTCAACTGCGGGGTGTGAGCGTGTGTCTTTTTTGGATGCCTATTCCGGGTACCATCAGATCCGACTGTATGGTCCCGATGAGATAAAAATGGCTTTCATCACTCCATTCGGATGCTTTTGTTATGTCACTATGCCATTCGGCTTTAAGAACGTCGGAGCCACATTCATGAGGGTGATCCAGAAGTGTCTGCTCACTCAAATCAGTCGGAATGTGGAAGCATACATGGATGACATTGTGGTCAAGTCACGTAAAGGTTCCGACCTGTTGGCTGACCTTGCTGAAACCTTTGCCAATCTCAGAAGATATGATATCAAGCTTAATCCATCAAAATGCACATTCGGAGTTCCTGGCGGAAAGTTGCTCGGTTTCCTCGTTTCCGAACGAGGGATCGACACTAACCCAGAGAAAGTTGGTGCTATACTTCGGATGAAACGCCCTGTGCGTGTGCACGATGTCCAGAAGCTTACTGATTGTTTGGCCGCCTTGAGTCGATTCATTTCTCGCCTCGGTGAAAAGGCATTGCCTCTTTACTGACTGATGAAGAAGTCTGATAAGTTCGAGTGGACTCCCGAAGCTGACGCAGCATTTGCAGAGCTCAAAGCCCTGCTTTCCACCCAGCCGGTGCTTGCTGCGCCAATCAACAAAGAGCCTTTACTGCTTTATATTGCAGAATTGCAGCCACTGGACAAGTTGTCAGTACAGTACTCACGGTCGAGCGGGAAGAAGAAGGAAAAGCCTATAAAGTTCAGCGCCCAGTATATTATGTTTCTGAAGTTCTGACTCCGTCGAAGCAAAAATATCCACATTATCAGAAGCTTGTTTATGGGATTTACATGACCACGAAGAAAGTTGCACACTACTTCTCTGATCATTCCATTACAGTCGTTAGCGACGCTCCATTATCAGAGATTCTGAACAACAGAGACACAACTGGTCGAGTGGCAAAGTGGGCGATTGAACTCCTTCCCCTGGACATAAAATTTGAGGCAAAGAAGGCCATCAAGTCCCAAGCAATAGCTGATTTCCTTGCCGAGTGGATCGAACAACAACTTCCGTCCCAAATCCACTCAGAGCATTCGACCATGTTCTTCGATGGGTCCAAGATGCTGAATGGTTCCGGTGCTGGGGTGGTGTTGGTATCCCCCCGCGGTGACAAACTCAGCTATGTTCTCTAGATTCACTTTGACTCCTCCAACAATGAAGCCGAATATGAGGCACTTCTGTATGGGTTGCGCATGGCCATTTCACTCGGCGTCCGTCGCCTCATGGTCTATGGCGACTCAGATTTGGTGGTCAATCAAGTAATGAAGGAGTGAGATGTCAGAAGCCCAGCTATGACTGGTTATTGCAATGCGGTGAGAAAGCTAGAAAAGAGATTTGAGGGATTAGAGCTCCATCACATCCCTCGACTGAAAAATCAAGCGGCCGATGATCTGGCAAAGATAGGCTCAAAGAGAGAAGCCATTCCCAGCAATGTTTTCCTGGAGCATATTCATACACCTTCAGTTCAAGAAGATCCCTTCATTGAAGAGCCCCCACAGCCGAGGAGTGCCACCGATCCGACTGAAATCGAGATTCCAGCCATGGTCGACTTGATCATGGAAGTTTTGGTCATCACCCCCGATTGGACAGTACCATATATCGCACACATTCTTAGAAGGGAACTTCCAGAAGATGAAGAAGAGGCTCGACAGATCATCCGTCGATCTAAAGCCTTTACTATGATAAGAGGACAGTTGTTCAGAGAAAGTGTGACTGGAGTTTGCCAGAAATGTATAACGCCTGAAGAAGGTCGAGTGATCCTCAATGACATCCACTCGGGGACCTGTGGTCATCATGCCTCCTCTCGGACCATTGTGGCCAAAGCATACCGAGCGAGATTTTACTGGCCATGGGCAAATGAGATGGCACAAGAAATAGTCGACAGATGTGAAGGTTGCCAGTTTTACTCCAACATGTCTCACAAGCCTGCGTCGGCCCTGAAGACCATTCCACTTGTCTGGCCCTTTGCTGTTTGGGGATTGGACATGGTTGGACCTCTGAGGACTGGTAGGAGTGGATTCACTCATGTGCTTGTAGCAGTCAACAAGTTCACCAAGTGGATTGACGCCAAGCCTATCAAGAACCTTGATGCCAGCACTGCTGTCAGCTTCATCAGAGAGATAACATTCAGATATGGTGTTCCACACAGCATCATCACTGACAACGGATCAAACTTCGACTCTGATGAGTTCAGAACTTTCTATGCTTCACAAGGTACTCGAGTCGACTATGCCTCAGTTGCCCATCCCCAGTCGAATGGACAAGCTGAAAGAGCAAATGGATTGATTCTCAAAGGATTGAAACCCCGACTGATGCGTGACCTCAAACATGCAGAAGGAGCCTGGGTCGACGAACTTCCATCGGTATTGTGGGGATTGAGGACAACTCCCAATCGGTCTACTGGCAGAACCCTGTTTTCTTGGTTTATGGAGCTAAAGCTGTACTTCCGAGTGACTTGCTCCACAATGCGCCTCGAGTCGATCTTTTCTCAGAGGAAGAAGCAGAACAAGCATGACAAGATGCAGTTGATCTCTTGGAAGAAGAAAGAGAGATGACCTTGATACGATCAACCATCTATCAGCAAGACCTACGTCGATTCCATGCCAAAAAGGTGAGGGGTCGAGCATTTCAAGAGGGAGACTTGGTTCTCTGAGTGGATCAGCAGAAACCACACAAGCTTGCTCCTTCTTGGGAAGGCCCCTTCGTTGTCACTAGAGTGCTCCACAATGGAGCGTACCACCTCTACGACGTCGAGCACAAGAAAGACGAGCCGCACACATGGAATGCGGAGCTGCTCCGCCCCTTTTATACCTAACACTCAGTTTGTTTATCAAAGACAAGAGTTTTTAGAATCTTATGAAAATGATTGTCGATTGCTTACGTTTGTTTCTGAAATCCCCCAGTGGGTGGCTTAGCTGCGAATCCGTTTCGCCTAAGTTGAAAAAATCCTACCGAGTGATGAGCAAGCCTCTCACTCGAGGGCTTAGCTGCAGTCAAGTACTCGCCTAAGTTGAAAAAATCCTACCGAGTGGTGAGCAAGTCTCTCACTCGGGGGCTTAGCTACAGTCCAGTACTCGCCTAAGTTGAAAAAATTCCTACCCGGTGATGAGCAAGCCTCTCACTCGGGGGCTTAGCTGCAGTCCAGTACTCGCCTAAGTTGAAAAAATCCTACCGAGTGATGAGCAAGTCTCTCACTCGGGGGCTTAGCTGCAGTCCAGTACTCACCTAAGTTGAA
>NC_041388.1:483642229-483665642 GCF_002162155.2 Triticum dicoccoides
TGCAATCCTCTCCATGGAGCTACGCTACAAGTACAATGTCCGCTCCATCCCTATCCGCAAGGACGACGAGGTGCAGGTCAACTGCAATCCTCTCCACGGAGCTACGCTACAAGTACAATGTCCGCTCCATCCCTATCCGCAAGGACGATGAGGTGCAGGTTGACTGCAATCCTCTCCACGGAGCTGCGCTACAAGTACAATGTCCGCTCCATCCCTATCCGCAAGAACGATGAGGTGCAGGCCGACTGCGATGTCCCCCTCAGAGTTGCATCTCAAAGAATATTCCGAGTGAAGAATAAGTTCCACTCGAAGATAAATGCAAGCGCATGCAGAAGATAATCCAAGATCAAATAAATTCTCAAAGGTCTCAGGACGAAGATAAAAGTACTCGGGCATCGGACCCGAAAGAGTTTAACGGTTACAATAACCACTTGGCATACTGAGGCAAATTTAAAGCAAGTTTGAGTATCAAGTTGGTTCACTCAGCAGGAGGTGGACTAGCAGGCTCGACGAACTCGTCCAAGTCGATCCCGTCCGGGATCCGAGTGGCAGCAGCAATGAAAGTTTCCATGAAGGACTGGAAGTCGTGCCTTTTTGTGTTGGCGACCTTGATCGCCGCTAGCTTCTCTTCTCGAGCCTCTCTGTAGTGGACCCTGACCAGCGACAGATCCACGTCAGCACCATAACGGGCGGAGGACTTCTTCCATTCCTGCACTCGGCTAGGGACCTCATTGAGTCGAGCCATCAGAGACTCGAGATCATTCTGAAGTGTTTCCCTTGGCCAGAGTGATGAGTCGATGCGTGAAACTGCCACCTTCAGACGGGCAAGGTAACTTGTAACACTGAAGACGCGGGATTCCAGTCAAAGCACATTCATAGCAGCCTCATCGCCGACTGGAGAAAGGACAGGGTCCAATCCCGTCTCGATCCGTCCAGTCTCCTCTTCAAAGTTTTGGCAGAATTCTGTAGTCAAGGAGTTAATGAGTCGACTGGCCAGGACTAATCTGCAAATAGTAAAACAGTCGGATAAAAGGGGATACCTTTGATCATAAGAAAGAGCCTTTTGGCGAGAGCCTTCAAATAAGCTTCCAGATCGTTCCTCCTATGCGTCATGCTTTCTAGCTGGTCGGTTAGAGCCACCTTATCTTTTTTTCAGACGAGTCACCTCTCGATTGGATTCGGTGAGAGACGACTTCAGCTTGTTGATTTCTTCCTCTAGCGCTCCGACTGAAGCCAGTTTCTGGTCAGCAAGGGCAGCCTTCTCTTGAGCCTCCTTCTGCGCAGCTGCAAGGTCCAAGTCTTTCTTCTCCAGGGCCAGCTTCATTTTCTCTGCAAAATTCACATTTAAATCAAACAGAAGAATGAAAAGATAACTTGAGAGATGGTCAAGATAAGCAATCGACAGGCCGTTACCTTCCGTACCAGCGACTTCATCTTGAGCCTTCTTTAAATTCTGCTGAGCCAACTCCAGATCAAGGTTGAGTTACCTCTGCTTTTCCTCAAACTTGGCAAATTTGGAGATAAGCGAACAAGATTTCGACAGTAAGTAAAAGACATATTAATCGATGAGATCAAAGATTATTTACTTCCGAGTGAATAAATCTTCAAGACCACTCAGACCCCAGCCGACTGCCAGCAGTCAACTGCGATCTCGGGGACTACACCCAGTGGGTGCACTTGGTGTGCCCCCACTGGTTCAGATTCCACTCGGCTGGTCTGCCTAGACCGAGTGGTGCACTTGGCGTGCCCCCACTGGTTTGGATTTCACTCGGCTGGTCCGCCCAGACCGAATAAAAAAAGAGAGAGTGCTCAGACCCCAGCCAACTGCCAGCAGTCAACTGCAGTCTCGGGGACTACACCCAGTGGGTGCACTTGGCGTGCCCCCACTAGTTCAGATTCCACTCGGCTGGTCTGCCCAGACCGAGTGCAAAAAAAAGAGTGCTCAGACCCCAGCCGACTGCCAGCAGTCGACTGCGGTCTCGGGGACTACACCCAGTGGGTGCACTTGGCGTGCTCCCACTAGTTTGGATTTCACTTGGCTGGCCCGCCCAGATCGAGTGCACAAAATAGAAGAAAAGAGACGAAAAGTGCTCAGACCCCAGCCGACTGCCAGCAGTCGACTGCGGTCTCAGGGACTACACCCAGTGGGTGCACTTAGCGTGCCCCCACTGGTTCAGATCCCATTCGACCAGATCGAGTGGAAGAGTGCAAATAATACAGATGACAAAACACCCAGTGGGTGTACAGATTCGAAGCAGACAATAAGAAATTGTGCGAAGGGAAATATTCAAGTAGCATATCCTACCAAGACAAGTTTAGTCAAAAGTCAAGTTCAGTCAGAAGTCAACTTACCTGGACATTGGCTCGAAGAGCCGCGCTGGCGTCATAAGCAACCTGACTATTGTCGTGCACCGCCTTTATCCGCTCCATCATTACACCAGCCTGACAGATAGCCTCCGCGGCGGCGTCCGACTGGCTTTCCGGAACATGATAGGTGGTGAAGACGGGTACAAACGGTCCAGATACAGCAGCTTGGGGCTCCAAGGCATGAGGTTGGATGGCTGAAGAAAACACTGGTACAGTCGATGGTGCGGGGTGCTCACTCGACACTGGGACAACAAAGGTTACAAAGGCTCTACTCGCATCTTCGGGCCGTTGGACTGTTGGTTCTGTTGCCGGTTCCGACCGAGATATCCTGCCAGCTGTTGTTTTCTTGCTCTTCCTGGGCCTCAGTGGCACGTCCTTGTCGTCATCCGGAAGCTCAATGACATTGGGAGGGTCAGCAAAAAAGTCAGCCAACTCCAGATGAGTCACCAGAAGTTAATCGACCATACAATCAAGAACGAGATCACGAGGTTTATACCTGGATTGGAGGTGACCGCATCTTCCATGTCCTCATCTTCATACTGGAGAGTGGAAGTCCCAGAGGTAGTGGCACTACAAATTTCAGGGTTCAGTTGGTCATGTCTGACAAAATGAATCGACTCAAATCCAGATTCATACTAAAGCAAGAAATCAAGTCCAACTAATACCCGGAAGTAATGGGGATGGTCACTTTGATCTTCGGCAAGGCCTTTGGTGGTTTGGACGGCGTAGCTTTCGGTTGCTTCGACGCCTTTTCGGTTGGTGCTGGAGAAGACGTTCGAGGGCGCTTTGGTGACTGCCCAGTCTGTGCGGTCGCCTTGCCGCGGGCACTTGCTGGATCGTGAGAAAGATTGGATCGTTTCTCCCTACGAGGAGGAGAGTCGACCTCTTCTTCATCACTCGGGTCGTCGCTATCCTCGTCTTCCTCGTCGTCAGAGCGCCACTCGCTGCTCTCACCTCCACTCGCTTCTCCCTCTGGGTCCTGCTCCTGCTCCTCGTTGGGCATCGAGTACATCTCAGTCAGGGCCTAGAAGACAACAAACAAGACAAGAGACAGTCGGGTGACAGCAGACAACAACTTGATAAATCAAGAAAACACTCGACCATGTGGAGTCATACCTTGCCAGTCTCGTATGAGTTGTTGAGTGGAGGAATCCTCCGGGATCCCCTGGGGTTGTCTCTGTTGCCAGTGATACTCTTCAGCCACCCTTCCAACGTAGCATCATCGACCTCCTCTGGATGGATCCGAGTGGTGTCGTCGATGCCCGAATACATCCACATCGAATGGTCACGGGCTTGAAGTGGTTGGATGCGTCGCCTGAGGAAGACCTCCAACAGATCCATACCGGTTACACCATCATGAACAAGTTGAACTACTCGCTCGACCAGCACCTTCACTTGCGCCTTCTCCTCTGGGATCACTTTCAAAGCAGAGGGCTTCTCCACTCGGGCCATGGAAAAGGGGGAAGTCCAGTCGACTGACCTGGAGTCGGCTAGTCCTTGCAGTAGAACCAGGTCGACTGCCACCCTCGAACCAACTTAGGAAGGATCATGGCTGGGAAAGTACTCTTACTCCTCATTTGGATCCAAAGACCCCCGCACGTCTGAATCACTTGCGTTCTCTCGTCACTCGGGTTGGCCTTCTTGACCGACTGAGAACGGCAGGTGAATATGTGCTCGAAGAGCCCCCAGTGTGGCCTATAGTCCAGGAAGCTCTCGCACATGGACACAAAAGCAGCAAGATACACGATGGTGTTCGGGGTGAAGTGGTGGAGTTGCGCCCTGAAGAAGTTCAAGAAACCTCGAAAGAAAGGGTGGGGAGGCAAGGAAAACCCCCGGTCGACGTGAGTAGCGAGGAGGACGCGCTCACCCTCCTGTGGCTGCGGCTCGGTCTCGTTCCCCAGCAGTCGCGCCGATTCGTGGGGAATCAATCCCCCCCTCGACCAGGTTGTCGATGTCGTCCTGGCGGATCGTCGAGCGAATCCAGTCGCCCTGGATTCAGCCCGGCGGCAAGCCGACCTCGAAGAAGATCCACCCCGGCCGGACTTCTTCCCCTTCGCCTTCGCTGTCGCCTTCTTCGCACGCTCTAACACCACCATCTTCTCCTTCCCCATGGCAGCGGATCGAGTTCGAACGAAGCGACGACGCTGAGAATGGAGGCAGTTGCGATGGAGAAAACAAAGGAGGAAGGGGAAGAATGGGAACACACTATGCGAAAACCCCCGTCCGACGCCTTATATGAAGTCATTTCTGAGTGGCTGACTCGTGGCCCCAGGCGATCCGATCAAATCCCACAACAGTCGCGCACGCGATACGTGGCAAAAAAGGTGGCGCGGTGATCGAGGCGGCCTGCCTAATCCGTCCCGATTACTGCGGCCTCCTCCGCCTGGCGTGTTTCCCAAAATTCGAATCCCACGAAATCCGCAGATAGCAGAACAACCCGTCAGACGGAGGATTTTTCCCATATCAACACTCGAAGCTTAACAATGAAAGTTCACTTGACAAAACCAAGAATGGATCAAGGCGATTGAACAATCAGTTGAAGTCATCATGGATGTTCATTCGACCTCTAGACAAGACATTTCCGAAGCGCAAAAGCTGAATCAGAGAGGTTATCAACTCCTTCTCCACTCGAACCCTGAACCATTCGGGGGCTAATAATGAAGATATGTACCTAGGGTAGGGTCATAGGCCTGACCTAGACACCCTCCCCTAGGACGTCACCTTAAAACCAGAAGTATTCGAAGAGGAGTCATTATCCACTCGACCATGAGGACTTCCACTCGGAAGACTTGAAGTCACTCGACCGCAGAGACTGTCACTCGACCACCAGAAGGTCTAAGGTCGCTCCAGACCACAACGGTCGGACCTCACCTCATAGCTTTAATGGTCATTATGTCTCTTTATTTACTAGCGTTACCAGTAACGTCTTCCCTTTAATGTACCTTAAACCCTTTGTAACGTGGGCCGGCTGGGGTCCTGGCGCACTCTATATAAGCCACCCCCTCCACAGGCACATGAGTTCGCATCTTTTGTAAACTCACACACACATATAATCCAGTCGACCGCCTCAGGGAACCAAGACGTAGGGCTATTACTTCTTCCGAGAAGGGCCCAAACTCGTAAAACTCGTGTGTACAACTACTCCATAGCTAGGATCTTGCCTCCTCATACCTACCCCCATTCTACTGTCAATCTTTGAACCACGACATTTATCTCTCGACCATTTCGAGACTCCTCGTCACGTCCGTGATCTTATCTGGGACTTCGAACAAATTTTGTTCATCAAATCACATAACTCATAATACAAATCATCATCGAACGTTAAGCGTGCGGACCCTACGGGTTCGAGAACTATGTAGATATGACCGAGACACATCTCCGGTCAATAACCAATAGCGGAACCTGGATGCTAATATTGGCTCCTACATATTCTACGAAGATCTTTATCGGTCAAACCGCATAACAACATACGTTATTCCCTTTGTCATCGGTATGTTACTTGCCCAAGATTCGATCGTCGGTATCATCATGCCTAGTTCAATCTTGTTACCGGCAAGTCTCTTTACTCGTTCCGTAATGCATCATTTTGTAACTAAATCATTAGTCACATTGCTTGCAAGGCTCATAGTGATGTGCATTACCGAGAGGGCCCAGAGATACCTCTCCGATACGCAAAGTGACAAATCCTAATCTCGATCTATGCCAACTCAACAAACACTATCGGAAACACCTATAGAGCATCTCTACTCCTATTGGAGCAGCTCGTACGTCGTTCGTTCATTCGTCCTCCCTCGCCTCCCCATCGATCGGAACTCCCTCGCCTCACCCCACCTGATTTTTATTCCCGTGGGAGCCGGTAGAAAAAACAAAAAAAACTGCGTGACAAAACCTAATCCTTCCCACGATCACACCCCACCCATTTATCCTCTGCCACCGTTCCCCACGGACGCCATGGCTGTCGCAGCCTCCCGATCTGCGACGCCGCCTACCACAGTCTCCACTCGCGCTGCGATGTCCGCGGTCTCCACTCAGATCAATCCGCCGTTGACCCCGTATCCTCCCTCCCGATGGGATCCGGCCTCCACCACTGTCCACGGGGCAACCGGATGTCGGGATCCACCACTCCTCGGCCGCCGATTGGCCTCCATGACCGCGCCTCGCCAATGCTTGCTTCCCCGCATCCTGCCCTTCATCGATATGGACTCATGCTCCTCGACCCCATAGTGCCGTGCTGGATGCGTGCTCCACAGCTGCACATCCCCTCCTCGTCGAGCCCTGGCGCAGACGCGTGGGGTGTTGCTGTTCTGGCTGGTAAGTTTTTCATTGATTTCTTCTCCGTTGGTAATCGTCGTTCAGTGAACATTGTATTTCCGATGTTTTTCACTACTCAGCTTTTCTTTTTCACTGTCAGATGTCCTGCCTGTGCAGGCATGAACACACCTATCAGATGTCCTACTCCTACCTGTGTAGGCACGAACACATGTATATGAATGATTAATGGCTGCTGCCTTGAACCATTAGCACATTAGTGTTGCCTGCGTTGATCAAACGTTTGCCCTGTATAGCCTGCTCATCGTCGACGGCGGCGGCAAGATAAGCAGGCTCGAGATAATCGCGCTGCTCCACTCGCTCGGGGTCTGTGCGCACGGGACGAGATCAGCTTGGTGATGGTAAATGCACCGTCAAGTTCGACGGGGTCGCCCTCTCCTTCGCAACTTCTCCTCTAACCTTGTCCCTCCATCTCCGTCGACCACTAGCAGGTCGCCGAGGCCTTCCACGCATTTGACCAAGACAACAGCGGATACATCTGAACTGCCCAGCTCGTGTGCTCCATGATGGCATTACAAGTGGCTGGAGGAATGGTGTATGCTCACAAGGTGCGTGATCCTTCTATCAAATTCTGGCTATATGTGCATGGCCTCATTGGTACTAATTTAGCTATACTTGGGTTTCTATACGCCAAGTTGTTTCACCCAGACAAGAATCCCACAAAACTTAATGTGGTGTGGAAGTTTCAGGTACTTCATTCTCCTCTGCTATATTGCGTCGTGTGCTCCACGCCTGTGCCTTCTGATTCAGGAGTGCCCAGTGACAAAATGTGTTATATTTGTAGAGTCGATGCTGTTTAAAAATGGTTTCCACGCAATGGTTTCCAGTTATGTGAAACCAAGCCACTGATGGAGCTAGAGAGGAAGTTCAGGGGGGGCAAATGATAAAACATCTAGACTTGAGGGGGCCAAATACTAGATTTATACTCATCTACACCCTCTAAAAGTATTTAAGTGTGAATACTATATTTTGTTATAACACACAGGAAACCCAAGGTTTGAGGCCAGAGATTTACCTTGGATGTTGCATGTGCATTACTTACTTTAGCTAATCGTCCTACCGTCGGGCTTTTAGTTGAAATTCACTTTATTTCTTGTAATGACATTTTAGGGATAATACGATCGACCCAACAGTTAGCTTTGGGATGCTTTTTGGGGTCGACTCATGAAGATGATGGCTAGCTTGCACCAACATTTGTAGCTTCTGTATAAATGATTCAGATAGTCTACAAGCAAGGGAAATGATTATAGGGAATAAATAGGTACGCTGCTTCCATAGTACCCAGTTATTGCATTGTGAGCAAACTTGCTTGTGCGCCATGCCAACAATGACATGTGGATGAACATGCAGCTCAACGACGGCGATTCAAGCACCGATGCGGGTGACCTAGCCATTTGACGCCACCTACTCGACCTACGCAAGCGGCATCATGGAGGGCATGGAGCTCCTGGCCTCCCAAGGACGCCGCCGGGCTCGTCTCGTTAGCCCGCCATGGTTGCAATATAGAAACCCTTAATGACACACGTGTCCCTTTTTCCCTCCGCGTTGCTTCTGTGGATCAAAACCCTAGCAAACTCCTCTCCAAACACGCGATCGATTCCGTTCGTATACATCTGATGGTTTAACAAAGATGCAACAAATTTCATTTTGTAGTTTTGCCTGTGGAGGTGATTGTCATTGAAAAGCATACTTTTTTGAATGGATGTTACTTGCCAACTCGGATGCCTCTTTATATTTTTAAAATTGTTTGTAAACCATGGGTGCGACTTCATTGTTTGCAAAACATGGATTCGACTTATTTCGGCATTGGTAGTGTGGAAATTGACATGGGATGCACTATACTGTTGCTTGTTCTTTGGCCAATCCTAAACATAATTCTCTATTTTTTATGTGTCTCTATGTTGAACTCGTACGGGGTTTCTTAGTATGTAGAGATAATAATATGCAAATTCAGTGATACATACGCAGAATGTTTGTTTGTTCTCTTTAAGTAATTATACAGATCAACAATATTAAATATTAGATGACACATTGGCCACATCATCCAGTAAAAGTGTTAATCCTAATAAATCAAGGACGGATGCTGATTCTAGACATTGGTAGAAGCTAATAAGTTACATCCTTGAGTAATACGAGAGAATTAATATTTCGATGTAGGTAAACCTATCCAGCACGGTACACAAGCTCTTGTTAGTTGCACTATATTAGAATTTTAACTTCCCAGATTCGATTTTTTTTGTACCGAAGCTAATCCTATCCAGCGTGTTTGACCTGAAGGAACTGACATGGTTGTCAAAAAGACTAGAGGTAAATTGCTTGGTACTTACACTGTTATGTTACTGCTATTAGTCATTGCATGTGAAAAAATGTAATGAATAGACCCTTATGTTTCAAGGTATGTATTTACTGATATTTTTTTAGTACTTTCTTGCGAGCGTGTAGTTTTAAAAAGAACAACACAAAGAACACATAATTCATGACACAACTTTGGATATCAGTATAAAAGGTTTTGCCGTGGAGTTTTATGCGCCATACTTTTGCCGCTTTTATTGTGTCCTTTGTTATATTCTTTTTTATTAGAACTAAAAGTTAGCATGCCGGAAATGTGGGTTTAAGCCCTGGCCGTCTTCAGTTGACAAAATTACCCTACTTTTTTTTATCACATTTGGAGGATCTGTCATTTTGAGAAAGTCATTATCTCAACTGCAACCAGGCAGTTTGGCCAAAGATGTAGGATGATCCAGTTCTTTTGGACTCCAATTGTTTGGATTGGTACTTTTGAATTTCTTTCGTAAACGAATGTGGAGAATGGGAGAGGATCTGCAGTTATAAAAATTTGTGCATGGAGTTTTTTTAAGATCCTATTGTTGTTTGTCTTTTTCCACTGTAACTGTTCACTAATTATGAAATGATTTTTCTTTCTTTTGGATTGATTGGACTGTCCGACAAGTGGATTCGTGGGACTATCTGAGAAGATGAAACAACTAACAGTTGTTTTACAATAGGACAATTGCTCCTGAGAGGTGGAACACTTGGATGGTGGGTACATTAAAGCAGATCAAGTCTCTGAGGCCCTCATGATGACATGGAGCAATCTTAAAGGAGAGTCTACGATATGAAGTTTGGTCTTAAAAGGAGAGTCTACGATATGAAGTTTGTGTTTGAGTCAAATACTATTAGGCAGATAGGTCTCCTTATGTTGACAACACTGAAATGGAGAATGCAGGTCATGTTGTCATCCTCTTTGGATAAATTTGGTTATGGAACCCCTTGAGGTCAAACACTAAGCTTGCGGTGTGCTGAGAACAAAATGTTGCCATTATCAAATGTTCCATTAACATTATCTATCATATTTCATTATTTGTACGTTGTTGCCTGTAGCAACGCACGGGCACTCTATTAGTATTTATAATCACCCAGTTACATTGTGACGTTTGATAGCACACAAGGTGTTCCTCCGGTATTTGGGAGTTGCATAATCTCATAGTCAGAGGAACATGTATAAGTCATGAAGTAAGCAATAGCAATAAAACTAAACGATCATTATGATAAGCTAACGGATGGGTCTTGTCCATCACATCATTCTTTAATGATCTGATCCCGTTCATCAAATGACAACACATGTTCATGGTCAGGAAACTTCACCATCTTTGATTAACAAGCTGGTCAAGTAGAGGCATACTAGGGACACTCTGTTTGTCTATGTATTCACACATGTACTAAGTTTCCGGTTAATACAATTCTAGCATGAATAATAAACATTTATCATGATATAAGGAAATATAAATAACAACTTTATTATTGCCTCTAGGGCATATTTCCTTCACTAGCTACCTCTTATTTTCATGACACGCCTCTGGGACGGGTGTCATTAAAGGTAATCTCCTCTGCAGGAGGTTGCCACGTGCACGACAGAATCCACCTAGCCGCTCAGAGCTTGACATCACACTGATTAGTGACTAGTGTTTGATGAGGTGGAGCAGTGGCGTTCTGGCAAAGGTTTGCCGACACGAAGCCTGCTGGGTTCTTTAGCTTGGGGTTTTGCTTTGGCCTTGGCGGCCTTGGAGACCCTGCCAGGGTGTCTTGGCCATGGCCCCAGGCGTGATCTCGACCCTGCCGGCCTTGCCTGCCCGGCAGGGGAGATCTCCCTGGTGGATCTTCAAGTTGCTTGCTTGACTTGGTCTTGAGCTTGGGATGCCTGGCAAGATCTGTCTGTCCCGGGAGCCACACTGGTCTGTGCACAAGTCAGGGGAACACAGACACCCCTGTTTGTGTACACCGACAGAGGGCCTCTTCATTACATTGTATCGTTCGGCAGTGCACTTTGGTTTAGTGCTTTATCTATAAAGTGGGGAAAGAGCCTATTTTGAGAGTTTACCATAGAGATATTTTAAAGGTTGATTTGATATGACCCGATACGCAACTTGTTAACTACATTCATGACATGAGAAAGATGATAAATTTAAAGGCCTACACAATATAGTCAAGCTCTTTATTAAGATAGTAGAAACAAAGGGATATATTGTTTATGATGTGGTCTACTCCATTATCAAATTAGTATTGCTTCTACCAGTGGCAACGATAAGTGTTGAAAGGGCATTTTGTGCGATGAATTTAGTGAAGCATAAGTTGAGGAGTACGATGAGTGATAGTCTTTTGGATAATTGTCTAGTCACATTAATAGAGCGAGATTTTCTCTTCAAGATAAAAGATGCTGATGTAATTGAGACTTTCATGGCCATGAGAAAGCGTTATTTGGAGAAGAGCAAGAACTAGTAATAGTACTAGCAAAAGAGCCGTGCGTTGCAACGAGAGAGAGAAAATACCACACGCCTAATCGAATAACCATGACTCAAGACCCTAATAGGCCCACATCCTTTATTTCAACACATGTCATCCCATCTGTATTTCCACTTATCCTCCTTTCCATCCTCGTCGACGGTGGCCCCAATGCTCATACAATCACAATTCCTTTGAATGTGTTCAACCCTAAGGCGTCTCTCTCTCTCTCTCTGTGCATAAGATGAGTAATCCACATATTTCCCCCTGCTAGGTTTTGACGAGGCGTGCATGCGTGGTTATAGATGGTTTCCTTCGTCTCCGATTTGGTATTGCTGAGGTGTTCATTTCCAATCTGGATGACACCGGTACGAAAGAAAGACATATCATATGTTGTTGCTTAAGTTTGCACCTCATATAGCATTTAAAAAATGGTTAATAGGTAAAGTAAGATCATATTCATGTTACACATTTTTCTAATCAAATCCTCATATATAACATGTTAAATTTGGATTTCCGGTTCAAAAGATATGGATAGTTAAATTTTTTTTGAGATGCACTGCTAGTTGATTAACCCAAATATCAGGGGGTTTCACGCAAAAGTGAAAATCTGACTTAAAACTGGACTAAGGGTTGATTACCAGAAAAATCAGGGGTTTTTCTACACCTTCCTTTATTAGTAAGGTATAGATTGTGATATTTTATTACCACGGATATGTAATATTCCTCTATGCAAATTTCAGACATAATCAGTGAATTTATGTTGCTTGTGAGACCTTATAAATCTATTTGCATTGTGTTTTTGGTACATTTCATATCTAAACATTAGCATGTTGTATTTATGGTAACGAAAAAAAAGATCTAGCTGCCAGACCCTAGCGTAAAATCCTAGATCCGCCATTAGTGCAGTGGAAAGGGTGTGGATGGAGAATGACAGATAGGGTTTCTACCACCCGATGAAAAGATGAATGATGGAGATCATTTGGAGGAGGTGATCGTATGGTTGAAAGTGACATGGCTATGAGAAGCTTCTTTATTGGTTGGGACTTAAAAAAAGGATGTTCTTCTATACTTTTTTTAAAAAAAGATATTGCTTCCTCCCACAAAGTAAGACGTTTTTGCAAGCTGTGGGAGTATGTCATGCCATGGGGCCATAGAAGTTTGATGAGATAGTTGATACTGAGTCACAGGAAGCGTGAGCGATCACAGCTCGCCTTTAGGTTCAGATCGAGCACTTGGAAATGTTTAAGAAGAAAGGAGAGCTGATGCTAATCTGTCCGTTTCTAAAATTGATTAACAATAACATCCTCTTCCATGTGACACGTGGTCTGCCGCTGGTATTCGGGGATAGTGTCGGAGAATAGATGCTCCTGTCCTAGTCTAGGCCAGAAAAGAGAAGAGACGGCACCGTCCTGTCCGGCGAGAAGATGAAGCCAGCCAGCGCCCACCAAACCCAACAACAGTTGGAGAGCAGAGGGGAGCGGCGGTGATGATGGACCGATTCCCTTTGTGGCATGGACCATGCTGTCGCTCATGTCATGTGGCGCATGTGGCAGGGCAACTGGCACAAGGCCCCCGATGCCATGCCAGAGCCAACACGCACCAACTGGAGTGGAACGCATGCGCATCATCATGGCTGCTGAACCCTGTCGCTGGATACTAGTAGTACTACTGGCAGGAGTACTCTCCGTCTTTTGTTTGCCTTGTGGATCTGGCAGCCGAACCGTCATCTCGTCTCTCCGGCGCTCCTGCTGTTCCTTTCCCCGCGTGCCTGCCTTGATTTGCTCTCCTTTCTTCTCGAGGGGGTCAGCTAGGATCTTGCATGTCTTCCGTAGTGGATGGCCGGAATCGTGTCAAGTTCCAAGTACCGGCAATCTCTCAATAAAAAGGAAAGTTCCATGTACCGGGGTGCAAATCCCGGTTTCATCGTTATGTCTACTCTATCCTAACTTTTTTTCCGAGGGTACGTCAAATGTGTTTTTTCGACAAAGGGTGAATTTTATTGACTCAAAAAGGAGCATCAAGAAGATACACACAATGAGCACACCCGACCTCTGCATAACTAAGATGCACACAGCCAATACCAACACACGCACACAAACACGCCTGCAAATAGCAAAGTCACATATGACCAAAGCTTTGCGTAGACGAGAAAAAAAACGCCAAAGCGATCTGATCCGCGCTCGGCAAACTACAAACGTTGACCATATCCGCACCACCAAACTCATGACCCACATAGACAACGATGTTCTTCAACAGCAACGCCTTCAAGAAAGGAGCAACGTTGAAGCGTTTTTGTCACCGGATCTGACCATCCAAGACCAGAATCTAGGTTTTACCCTAAAGAATCAGTCCAACATATCCGAGCAATGCCTTCAACAAGGTAGCGATAGAAAACATCGCCATTGCCAAGTATACCCTACCGGGTTAGACTTAGGCTTTCACCCCGGAGCTTGAGACTGGGTACTCGTAGCACCACCATCGAAATCACTAATGTGTTGTCAGCGCCACTTTTCCTTGATACTAGCAGCTACATGTGATGTGCCGCGGCTGCACCACCATCCCTTTGCGTCAAGTCATTGTCGATAATTTACATCTCACCCTCCATGTCGACCACCGGATCTTCGGATTCGAAGAGATGAAACTCTCGTGAAGACCTTTCGGTGGCGACTGCGACAAGGCCGACGCCACTGGCCGGAGTGATCACCGCCTAATGGCAGTACATCCATACTGACAAAACAATGCGGTGCTCCGCCACCATCGCGGCCCCATAGCCACGAAAGCAGACCCTGGCACCCAAGACGACCGGCCTCCGCCGCAATCGCACTCCTAGGCACCACAACCAACGGATCCAGTAGCAGGGCCCCATATCCACGGAGGTCAGCTTCACCGGCCGCCCAAACTGTAGACGAGGAAGGAGCAGAACAATGCCAGCACCATGCTGGGATCGCCGACTCGCCATGCCCTCGCTGGCGAGACGCAGCCACATCAAGGGAGGCTAGATCTGGGCGGATCCAAGCCCCACAACCCAAGAAGGAGCCGCCGCCGCGAGATCAGCCGCTGAGGCACCGTAGCCACGAAGCCTCCGCGTGTCGTTGACCGAGAAGAACTCCCACGCCATCTTCCGTGGCGAGGGCCGCCACCACCGCGGCGAGGCCAGCGGCAGCGGCGGAGAGGAGGGCTCCGAGGAGTGGAACCGGCGGCGGCAGCGTTGGGCTCCCCCGTGTCGCCCAGGATGAGCGGCGCGGGGGTCGGGATATTCTGTTTCAGAAAGTTCTCCCCGCAAAAAAACTATCCATACTCGTCAAAGGTGTACCTTAGCTTTATAGAAAAAAGAAAAATATGTACAAGAGATTACAATACCGCTGGTTAAGAGTCACAATCCGATCCTAACCAAGCCTTCACTCCACTCGTCATGCTACTCTACTACTCAGATACAGATTGTCCTCCAAACGCTCTTGCCGTGGCCCAAGACCTCAAGTCGTCGAAGATCATGTCCACCGTCACTACAAAAAAATACACTTCCGTGATGGTACGTGTTTGTCACAATAGATCACATTTTTTATCATGCATGTACATCCATGACAAATTTATAACAGAATCAAGATAGTGATACCTGTGCTGTCGTAGAAGTGTTCCATGACATTACAAAAATTATCACCACGGAAGTGTCCACTTCCATGACGATAAACCGCGCGTCACAGAAGTGCTTTCATCAAGGGTGACCGTCACGTGGCTTCCACCGTAACGGAACGCCGTTAAGCTATCGGGTCGGGTTTTGAATCCGATAACCCGTTAACAGCCCCGACCAGTGGGAAATTTCCACGTGTAAAATTCTTATTGGCCGGACGAAACACGTGTTAGCTCGTCAGTGGGTCAGATAGGTGCCTATGATACATCGACACGTGGCACAGCCCAACAGAGGCCCATTCCTGTGAAAAGGCCGACCCGTTTGACTTGGTCAAAAGGTGGCGGGCCGACCCATGTAAAGCCTGTTAACAGCCTGTTCGCATATAGACCATTTACAGCCCGTTACGCCCTATCCGAATTAGGCCTAGTAGCGTCATCTGGGCCACCCAATATGATTCCAGCCCGTTTTCACTTCTGGCCCATGTATGGCCCATGACGTCTTTCGGCCCATATGAGGCCCTATGTAACTCTTGGCCTATTAACGTCCCGTGGTGAAACCGGCCCGTAATGAACAGTGTATCACTTTATACCCATTAACGGCCCATTATTCCGTTGGGCCGTTTCCAACCCATATTATCTTTCGGCCTTCTCAGAGCCCATTTATTCTTGGGCTCATTTCCAGCATTCGTTTACTTACGGCCCGTTACTGTCATTTTCTGCTTGTGGGCCAAATTCAGCCCGTGGTTACAGTCGGCCCGTTTGTGGTCCATTAATACGTTGGGCCGTTTTCATAGCGTCATCAAATACGACCTATTAATGATGGCCCGTTATGGTCGGCCCATGAACGGACGATTCCAACTCTAGCCCGTTTACGACCATAATGCGGCTTGTTATTGACCCATGTTTGGCCATCGATCATACTGCCCGTATAAGGCCCATTGATGATACGGCCCGTAGAAGGCCCATTGTTTCTATGGCCCGTAGAAGGCCCATTGTTCATACGGCCCGTAGGAGGCCCAGTGTCACTATAGTAAATATTAGCCCATGGTTATTGTGGCCTAGTTTTAAAAATTAGGTTATTGCAGCCACTAGCAAACCACGGAAAAAGAACTGCAATAACTAGAAGCAAACAAATAAACAAGACAACAAGGAAATAAATAAGCAAGCAACTTACGCTAGGCTATCATGGCTATCACACATATTACATCCACCGGGCATCAAAGTTCGCCACCAGTGCAAATAAACGCGCCGACAAAAGAATATACAAAACCGAGAGCACTTTAGAAGGCACTAGGCCTGGCCAGGTCGCCCCCCAAATAGCTGAAGAAGCTGAGTAGACCTCAGTTGTGTCAATGATAAATGCATCAACACTAGATTTAAGGCATGATGGTGCGCACGACAGTCCTCTGACATCTTCATTGCATCTTTGACTTCAAGTCGGAGCTGAGCTGAAGCAAGCCTTTCCACTTTAAGTTGAGACTGAAGAAGTCGAACTGATTGAGGCAGCGACTGCACAGAGGTTGTCTCACACCTGCTGGTGAGTAGCTTCAACTCACTGTCTTCATCAAGACAAGACCTTGGGGTCATCTCGCTGTCCTCAAGATGGTTTGGCTCACTATCTTCCCTAAAATTCTGCCTGGCGTAAGGGATACGAGTCTGAAAGAGAAACAAGGAGACACGTAACAGGTTTCACAATTATATAAGCAAATAAATGGATCTGTTCTGCATAAGGAACATGTTTTTACAACTACAATTTGAAACTGGTAGTTGTTGCAAACATCCAATCAGATGTAAACAGCAAAGCAAACAACAGTGGAGGAAATGATGCCTATCCAAATCTATACTAGAACAAAGTTTGAAGGCTTGAGAAGGATGAACTTACATTACATGTTAACACGGGCTGGACAAAGCCCTTCTCCATGTTGATGGAAGGATAATTCAATAAATTCCCCAAAGAAAATTCTTTATAAGCGTTGCCATTATTCTACATTTTGCAAAGAGTAAATATAGATCAAATAATGTTGGAAGAAACAGAGGATAATGAAGCTCAGGTGCAGACTGATGATACATTATCAAATAGCAATTAATTAAGTATAGAGTTACAAGGCAAAAGGGAGAGAGGTACTGACAAGAGCAATACAGAGCCCATTATTGTTTTGAGATCGTATGATCCTTTGAGCAAGGAGATTCATCTAAAATTAGTTTTCATACAAGAGAGAAGGTAAGGCACAAGAAGAAATTTAGGAGTTCAAATTTTGAATTGATATCATAGACAGTACCTGACGCTGGGCTCCCAGCAGTTCTAATAGGGGTTTGGCCACTGGAGTAGGGGTAAAGTGTGGTACAGTTGGGCCTGTGTTTTCTATGGCTGCTGATCTATCTGATTTAATAGGTATCACTACCTTTTCCAAATACCTAGTTTTTACTCCTTGACGACCTGCACTCACCCTCTTCCTTTTGGACACCTATTACGAAAGAACAACATTTGACTGGAAAAACATAGTGTGAAGACACATGGAATAGGTACATAAAATGGATAGGTATGGCATATACTCATATATGATGCTTAAACTAAGCAGATGGTGTAACAAAGTAGAAGTAATGCAAGAGGTCAGAAGCAAAATATGTGCGACCAATACAACTTTGCAAAGTTAGAGCAAGCACCTTGATGGGTGAATAAGATAGGCCATCCTCCACCATGCCAAGTTTGTTAGGCAGTGGATCATTCCGCAATATTCCTCTCGTGCGACCATTCTCATATTCATTTTGATAATGTTCAATATCTGACATGCATGAAAACATAAAAACAAGTGAGATTTTCTTTGTAATGCAGAAGTGATTCTAATCCAATACTGCCTCCCTGTAAACCCCTTTGTGCTATCTCTGCAATTCTTTTAAAAGATGCCATGCATGCTGTAATTTGTTGTGTGCATTAATCTAATGTGGCCTACTACTCAAAATATGAGAGCTCTAGAAGTGATGACACTTCGCAGATGATAGCTTCAACATATAGTAAAGAAGAACAAGTCGACCTGACCTGACAGATTCAAAATATACTAAGGGAGAACAACTCGACCTGACTAGTCGACCGCAAGAGAAGAGTATCGTCTTAAAGAAGAGCAGAAGAGCAAGCAGATTGAAGATATTACAAATCTTTTAATACAATGTTGGTTGGCCACCCATGATGAACCAGAGCGCACAGAGAAATACTATTCTTTCCGGTCTCTCCATATGTGGCTCACATGCATTTCGAAACTAAAGTAGGAACATTTAGCTAACCAATTAAACATCTCTCAGTTTTACTAATATCAGCAATAATATCAGATATGAATTTGTACAACTAAGCTTGTTTAGCTCGATGGGTGGAGCAGTGCTATTACGACACGAACCACGTAGGCTGATTGTGGTCATCATAAAATGGGGAAAACATAAGCATGATGAGTATAGTGTTGACCGTGGCAGTGGGATGGCAGATCTGAAGCTGCAAACCGCGCAAAGGGTAGTTAGCAACCGATGTTTGCTTTGAAATAACAACTAAGATTTGGTATGGACAAGAAAGTATGGTCAACAAGTGACAAAGAAATGCAATTATGCTGTCTCTCTATATGTCGCGACATGCATTTGGAAACTCAAGTGGGACCTTTAGCTAACCAACTAAATGTGTCAGTTAACTAATATCAGTATCATATCACAATCATAGTTGAACGACTAAGCTTTCGAATTCTGAGTGTTGTGTTGTTTAACTTGAAGGGTGGAGTAATGCTTGTATGACAGAAAGCACCTACGCAGATCATGGTAGAGTAGATAAAAGGGGAAAACCCTAAGCCTCAATGGAAAAATCAGGAAAGTGGAACTAGCTAGACCAGTGGGTGGCGCACATGCTTTTCGAAACGAATATAGGAACATTAGGTGACCAATTAAACGTTCTCTGTTTTGGTGATATGAGCATCATATCAGATTCGTATTTCAACACGTAAGCTTTGGGTTGAGGTCTTGAGGAGCAGTGCTAGCACGACACGAAGCACCTACGATGATGGTAGTGAATATAAAGGGGGGAAACCATAAGCTTTACGAGTATAGTGCCCGTGCCATGGCGGATCTGAAGGTGCAAACTGGACAAAGCTACTTCGCAACCAATGTTTGCTTTCAACTAGCCACTACGATTTGGTACGGACAAGAAAAGTATAGTAAACAAATTACGATCTATTTTCCGGGTGAGATCAATAACTTAAGCACATATGGAAGAGTACCACCTCTCTTGCGATGCCGTGTAGGCCTATGCTGATACATTGAGGGTGCTGCGGGTGCGATGGCTGTCAGCGGCGGGGAAGAAGACTTTAGATGGCAGACGGCCAGGTCGGGGGATATATCATGTTGCCGTGGACGAGGTGGTTGTAGGAGCAGCAACGACAAGGTGGACGACGGCGCCGATGAAGCGAGAGGAAGCGATGAAAGGATCCTGGTCCAACGCCGTGGATGAGAGACGTCCATCTCTTGCAGTGGACGACGGGGTAGGGGTAGCGGCTCCGGTAAGGTGGAGGATGGGGTGGCGGACGGAGGAGGCTGGCCGTAGTGCGGAGGTTGTCGTGCCGCCGACGGTGTATGAATGGGGAAATGGAGGGGAGGGGGGGATCTCAAACTTTGGGACGCGCTTCTCTGAAATGGGGGAAAGTTACAAACTTATCCCCTGTTTAAAATTTCGGACATCGCGTTGGTTGGGGATAGGACGGTAATCTCGCATCTCCCAAATATTTGCCGATAACTATTTCGGGCGAGGAGAGGGTGTTTTGCCGCCCACGGTTGGCGCCCACGATGTATGAACGGGGCTGACAGGTAGGGCGGTTGTGTCACGTCTGATGGAAGTTACAAATCTGCCCCTATTTAAAATATTAGCCTACATCGATTTCGGGCGAGGAGAGGGTGTTTTGCCACCTACGGTTGGCGCCCATGGTGTATGAACGGGGCTGACAGGTAGGGCGGTTGTGTCACGTCTGATGGAAGTTACACATCTGCCCCTATTTAAAATATAAGCCTACATCGATTTCGGATGAGGAGAGTTTGTTTTGCCGCCCACCGTGTATGAATGGGGAAATGGAGGAAGAGACACATGTCTTTCGGACGAGCTTGAATCAAATGTGTTTTGCCGCCCACGTTTGGCGCCCACCGTGTTTGAATGGGCTCAGAGGCCATCGTGTCACATCTGATTGAAGTTACTAGTCTACCCCTATCGACAGCAATGTAAATCCTGTCGATAAGGATGTCAAGTGTCACGGGTAGACAGTAATTTCCATCTCACAAACACTTGCTTCGAGCAGCCCACAAATTATAGTGGGTGTTTAGCCGCTTCGTTCAAAACTTGGGAAAATTAGCATTCACGTTTGCCCTGGGACCTGGCAAACTAAATTCAAATCCAATTTGTATTCGATTACGAATATCCACAGATAATCATACGTTTTGTTATTTATTTCTTCAAAACCACAACAAAGATTTATTCCACCTTTATATATGATTATGATTTAGAAATGCCGTGATCTTCGAATTCAGTAGGTTGGATACACTCTGAGTCAAACAGTTATTTCATCCAATACAATATGCTCACACGACAAGCAGTTCACCTTATGTCAATCATACAAGTACTGAGGATTACCTCGCCTAAAAAATTCGGATCATTACAACACATGTACAACATAGGGGGTCTTGCAACATAATCCATTCAGAGACATGACACAACATGCAAGTACAATAATCTAATGAAAATTTCAACTGGTATCTAAAGAAGAACCAGGATTATCTTGGGCTTCAGATAGAAGAAACAGCAGGACCTCCTCCGTCTTCTAATGCAACATTCTTACTTCCTCCAATTCTTGGGTTGCTTGCATAATGCGGGCCGCTAATTCCGTAATTTCCAGCCTCAAGATAAATATTACCTCATTCATGGAGCCACACCATCTCTTTCTGCCTCTAGTAGAGCCTCAAGCACTATAATATATGTGCTCAGATTGCTCTCCGGCGGTGTTGCCTCTGAACTGCTACCATCTGGTAACATGGATGGCGCACTGCTTCCACAAATAGATTCTGGGGTTGTACATTGTGTCCTAGTGTGAACGGCATCCTGAAAGGTTTCCGCTGGACATCAGTAAGAGATAGTTATCGTATGATCCAGGCAGTAAGCTTACATGGTAAACGACAAACAAATTATTGCCGAGCATGGAAAACTATATTTAAATGGTTCGAAGTAGCATCAGCCGAAAAGAAATTAAAATGGTAAGATGAAACTAGGGATGTAAGTGGAAAATAAACGAAATCCGCCAGTCCCATCTAGTTAGTTTTTGCTACCTCCCTAGTTCATTTTCCTCAAAAAAACAAAAACTCTTTTGAACTATCAATACCACTAGTGGACTTCAATCGGGATTAAACCGGAGCCAGTTGACATCCCTAGTTGAAAGGGAGTGTACAACCGCTATATTTAAGTTGCCAAGGCATCTAAGCAGTTGAAATAATCTGAGAAAGCACTTAACAGTGTGGCCTCATATAAACTACGAAGACAGTCTTGTGATGAAGTTGAGAGGAAAAGTTAAGGACTCAAATGAAATAGGCATGCATTTCTTTATGATAGTACAACAGGCACTGCTGACATATTGGCCAACTCAGGTATAGCGTAACAACAAATAAGCATTCGAATCAAGCAATACAACAAAGTAGACAACTGAACTATTTGTAATTCGGTAGGCTTACACGTTGAGGGCACAAGCCAAGAAAGCAGCCCACTCGCATTACATTTCACATGTACTAAAACACACCGGCTTACCATATGTTGCCGTGAAGCCTAGCTGCTGTTGCAATGTTCTTTGAAGATATCATGAGCATCCCGTGGTTGCAAATCTATTTGTTGTAGTTTATTCTGCACCATCTATTTAGGTAAAATTAATTTTAATCGCATGCACTGGTCCGAATTGATCATCAATGGTTCATCTAAACTAATGAAAGAAGGGTGTGTGCATACACGCCAATACTCCTTCCGATTCTTTTTACTTTGCGTATAACCTTTTCTCAGTTTTCTCGTATTAGTCTGCGCGTTGCCGATTCCTAGCGCTGGTTTCCTTTTGTGCCCCACCCCATCAGCCTCTGCCCTAATTAATTGGCAAATTAGTCCAGTAAAATTAAACCAGTGCCCTCCTTGGTATGCGGGTCAAGAGTTATGCGCAGAGTAAATAGAATCGGAGGGAGTATATCTGCTTCCCTCTATTTTTATGCTTGTTCGAGGTGCCAGCCCCAAAAGAACAAATATTTTGCTTGATGGGGTTGGCAGCTCCATAATTAATAGAAGCATTAAATTACTCATGCAACTTGGGAAGATCAAGAACACACAAACAAGTAATGAACAGAGGCTCGGAGCAGTGATGTAATAGCTAGCATCAGAAAATGTAGGGTAAAACAAACAAAGCAGTGGAACCACATGCTAGTTTGCTGATGTGTAATTAAGCATAGAGAACATTAAGAAGTCTGATGGAACCAACAGGTGGCATCAGAACAAAACTAAAGCATATTAACTATATGTGCACTGGTATGTAATTTAGCACATGTAACATGTTCACTGCCAGAAGTATGGCCCTACAGGTGCAAGCAGAATAACGCGTCTCATGAAAAACTGAATGATGCCATGAAGAAATTCAAAGGTGCGGTGCTTATGCTAGGAAAGTGAAGGTAGGTGCCGGCCGTTGGATAATAGTACTTGATTCTCGACGGCGTATGGGTATCATTGTCATACTTGATAGCTAAGGATCGTCGATGGTGCTCGTGTTGCGGTTGAGTTTGGGCCGGTTGTCCTCGTCGCTGAAGCGGCTCCGGTGCTACGGTTGCGGCGCCTGTCGACATACAAGAAAGCTCATCTGTGGTAAGTGAACAGTTGCATGATAAAGAGGAAAACCGAAGGAGTACAAATCGAAATAACCTGATGAGGCCGCGGTGTCGGTAAAGCAGGGCCGATGGAGTTGAATATGGCGTCCGTGGAGCGGGTCCGGTGCAGTGGACGAAGGCTTCGGCGGGCGCGTTGTACAATGCTTTCGGTGAGGCGGATCTGTTGCGGCGGACGAGGGCTTGTATGAAGGGCCAGCGAAGGGGTGGACGAGGGAGTTAGTGAAGGGCCTATGCTGTGGTGGACGAGGGCGCCGGTTAAGCAGATCCGGTGCGGTGGACCATGATGGCGGTCAAGGAGATCTGGAACGGTGGACAAGCCAGTCGCTGAAGCGGCTCCGGTGAAGTGGTGAGTTGGCAGTTGGGGGTTCCAAGGTGCGGAAGGTAGATCCGA
>NC_041388.1:483665978-483683890 GCF_002162155.2 Triticum dicoccoides
TTGCCGTGGTTGGGGGGGGGGGAGTCGGGGAGGGGAAGGGGAGGGGCTCTGGGGAAGAATGTTGGGGGCAAAGAGGGGAAAACAATGGAGTTATCAAAGCAGCCCTTTTCCATTCATGTGGCAGGGGTAAAACAGGTATATCGCAGGGCTAAACTTTCGGGCGCGTGATATTTCAATGTGAGCGGGAAGTTTGAAAGCTTTTGGCGCCTAAAATTATAAGTATTCTGCTCTCGTACGTCCGACTATGATATCATGGCCGACAATTTGTTTGTTTTGCACAAAAAAATGTGCAAGTTTTGAAAATCAATGTCTCCAACTCGAAACTTAGATTGTCCATTCAATTCAAATATGGATCATTGAGCTACTACAAGCAAATACCATCATACGGTCCAATTCAAATGAAATTCCAAATGTGTTTATCCTAAATATGATGACAAAAGCAAAAATGTGTATGTGTATGAATAAAGTGGATGATTATAAAGTTTGAACATGCCCGTATGTGTATATCTCTAGGTTTGATATATGAATTTTAAATCACGAAATCCCGGCTTAAAAATGTACCTCCGTTTAAATGAATTACAAAAGCTAATGATGGAGTCGAATTCCAAAATTCCAATCTTAGGTTTGTAATTCTGGTACATCAATGTATATCACGCATGTTCAAAAGTATCTTTATCTCATAGTACAAACTGTGAAACAAATTGATCAACCATGAGTGCACAATATCTCAATTACGCTAAAGTCCCTCAAATATAGACATCTCACTCTTTATCTGAAGTCAACCCCACCACCACCACCACCACACACACACACAAAAGTCGTTCTCTCCCCCAAACACCAACACACGAGCACATTAACACCCCTCTCTCTTGTAAAGTCCGGACCCCTACATAGGGCTCTATCACTTTGTCTCTCGGGCATGCACACATCTCTTCCCTCACTCTCTAGGTCTCCCGCTATCTCTCTTACCCAAGCACACGCACTATGTAGAGTGTATATTTTCCATACACACAAAATGTCGCCCCCAAACGTCTATCTCCTTAGTTATGTGGTTCTCGCGCACTCACCTCACACACCACCCCCACTGGAAACAAGCACACTTTGTCTCCTTGTGCACCACTCTCCTCTTTCTATCTCTCCCACATGCGGACCCGCCCCAGCTCCTTCCCTGTATACATATATGTCGTGACTCTTTGCATAGCTCCCTAATGTATAATCGTTCTCGATTTCGCACATTGTTCTCTACACCATCTATTCTAGATCTCTCATGAAGTCCCTATCACACACACGATGACTCGCTTCCCTTGCGTCTCCGTTCATAGGCCAATTTCTCACAACATCAACATTGTCTCCCTATCTATACGCCAGTTATGGACACAAACGACCCCTCTCGCCCCCTCTTCCTCTCTCTCTCTCTCTGTCGCTAGCTCTCTCTTTCTCTCGCTCTCACACCCCTCTCCCACACACACACTCGATGTCTCTGCCAAATAGTCTGCTCCCCCCGCCCGCACCCGTGCTATCTCGCTACTACACATGTCACACCATTATCCCTTCCCTTATACTAGGTTTACATCATCAGTTGTCTATCTACTCCACATACACTCTCTCCCTCTCACACACAAACGCGTGCACAAACACACACAGACACGCACAAACACCCACTTACCTGGATCCTCATCTCACCTCATGTCTGCATGTGTATCTCACACACTCACTCTCTAATTATGTATATGTGTCTCCATGTTACACAACACAAAGCCCCATGTACATGTCTCTCTCTATCCTCCACACACATAGACACAAAGAATCTGTTATCATTGCCTCAGTCTCTAACATATCACACACACACACTCTCTCTCTCTCTCGCAAACACGCTCAACAAGGGTTTCCCCATGAATAACTTACCGTCTATTCATGAACAGTCGTGGCAGTACGGCGAACACGAGACGTGAAAAAGAATAAATCTACATGTGCTTAGACCACCTAGTATGACTACTAGGACTAGAGCAAGCCAAAAAGCGCGCCGCCGTCACCCCCTCCTTGTCGGCGACGGGAAAATATTCGTTTTACACAGTCGAGAAGTCATTGTGCTAAGGACCCACATGCTGAGGCGTTGAATAGAATGTAGATGCTAGTTTATGGAAGCAAGTATCGATAATACGTTTGTATCTCCATACTTATATTTCTTCTCTTATAAAAATCCGAGTTGGTGATGATTGTACGTGTGCCATCTTGCAATATAGACCATCCGATCTATATCTGACGGATGGAAATTAAACTAAAAGATACCCGCACCCCTCTCCACATTTGCAGACAAGGCCTTCCCTTGTTCATCCTTATCTCCAACAAACCTCATTGTTGAGCAATTAAGAAAGGAAGCCTCTGGAACAAACTGGCCTGTTGGCCGCTGCCGGCGTCGTCAATCCCCATGCCTCCGCTCAGTTCGACCACCAACCACCACCACACCCCACTCCTCTTCACCTTATCTCATATTTCTCGAGATATCATTAGTTTTTACACATGGGATTAATCCCGCAAGGGTCAATCACAACAAGTGTTTTATAAAAAAATGCATCTTGATGTTCCGTGCAATGCACGGATCTTGCTAGTACTCCTACACAAGACTAAGTTGGTGATGCTGGTGTGTCTGCCATCCATCGTTTCTGACCATTAGATCTACATCTAACGATTGTGAGATAAGTTGTTGCCTTTTCTCACCAACATCCCACTTGTCTACCAATTTGCAGAAAAACCCATAATTAGTATCTTAAAACCAACCACATCCCTCCCTGACCTCACCAAAACAGCCCAAGGAATATATTATAATTGAAACATAATATATCTCTAGTGACATATGTATATCAAAATTAGAGTGTTTTGTACCAAGTTTGTGAATAAGTATTATTCTAATTATGATTCGTTGCAACAGACATGAACATTGCTAGTATTTCCAACCATGCACTTCTTTTCCTAGTATTCCATAGTTTTGAGTTTTCCGTCAAGATATTAGTCACTCATGGTTGATATTTACTTTCAATCATGTACACATATGCACTATGTAACTAGCCTTGCTTATTGGCTTCCAAAGCTTAACTTTCACTCCTACTTACAATATGTAGAGTATTTAACAGAAAACTACCACTTTCAACCAGCCCTAGGAGGAATCTATTGTACAAAAAATAGCAAAAACATACCCAAAATTTCTTAATCCACGCCAAAAACTACCTAGTACTCCTACCGATTAGGATCGTTTAAACCCATTTATGACAGGGTTGGCCCACATGTCCGTGCTGACGAGGCAGCTTAAACCAACACATTTTGTTTGACCGTTGACACGAGGGACCCACATCTGACCTTCTATCCTATTATTCCCCCTCAAATCATTATTTTTCCTGAACATTACTTCAAACAGTACTGATGCGTGTTCATCGGTGGCGCCGGTGATGAGCGAGTTGGCCGCCGCTCCGCTGGACGGGCCGGACGCCACGCTGGCCTCCGCACGGGTTGGCAGGCTGGCCCGAGCATGACTCACGAGCGAGCAAGCCGCCGCGCTGGCCTTCGCTCGAGCCAGATGGCTGGCCTTAGCGCGGCGCGCGCGAGCAAGCCGCCATGCTGCCTTGCCAATCTAGCTAGCAAACCTTGCAGACAAGCAGTTGGACGGAGCTATCTTGGCTAGCTAGCGGTCGCGAGCGCCAGACGGAGCTGGCATCCGAGCTGCTGCAACATGGGCTCCGCACTGCCGGCGGTTTTGACCTCGCCTTCTGCCGGCGGCGGTAGCTGCGTCCCATGGCCGAGGATGACTAGGTGGACGGACCGGAGGTAGGAGGTCACTCGAGGATTTTTGTTGGTAAGAGCATGTACAGTGGTTGATAAGGTAGTCTTATCTTAAGTCTGCCACGTATGCAAGTGGTAGTATTTTCTTGGCATTTTAGTGGTTTCTTGCATTATTAGAGCAAGTACAATAGAGTTGATTCAGCGGGCTATAAGAAATAAACTACTACTACATGTTGGCTATAAGATGGGCTGTAGATGACATGGCACTGGCTTATAGCCAGCAGTTGGCTATACTATTAACCATGCTCTTAGGGGTTTCTTGTAAGGAACAATGTACGCACTACTAGCGACAAAAGGCGATTCTAGGTTGCGTTGTACTCCAACGAGTACTACTAGTGGTCGCGTGAGTGTATACCTCGTTTTGTGGGTTCGATCCCGGCTGAACGCACGGCGGCCTTTTTTTAAAAAATAGTACTACTACACTTCGCTGCGAGCCAATATTTTACACGAGTAGTTTGAGTTTTGAAGTCAAATGGACGTGCGGCCCCACAATCTGGGTGCACTGGACAGCCTAGCCACGTGAACGGGTTTTCCTTCCCGGCATCCCGTGGCTCGCGTGCTCGCCCTAGCCGCACCTCGCTTGCAGCTTCCAGCTAGTAGCATATTTAAACTAGCGCCTCCCAATTAAGCCCGAGGAGCCGGAAAAGCCTGGCGGGGCATTGGGAACTGTGCAATATGGCTCTGTACGTAAAGTGCTCTACTACTACTCTGTAGCTTGTGGTGTTGCATGCATGGACTTCACTCCATTATCGGCTCTACTATAAAAGAA
Organism: Triticum dicoccoides; assembly: GCF_002162155.2. NCBI lineage: Eukaryota > Viridiplantae > Streptophyta > Magnoliopsida > Poales > Poaceae > Triticum > Triticum dicoccoides. Next base: position 483,670,582 of record NC_041388.1, read on the forward strand.
ATTCCTCTTGCCGTGTTTTTTTGAAACGGAGGCAAAAGCTTTGCTTCATCTCATTCATAAAGAAGGAACTACTAACAAAGTTCGACGAGATCCATTACACCTCCACAAATGGAAGTGAAAAGCCTAGTCTCGCTGTATCAAATAACTCAAATGTTCTGCCCCCGCAGTAACCGTCGCAGATAAACAGGCTTCTAGTGTGTGCATGAGAGGAGCGGCTGAGTAGGCCAGCTACGTGAGAGGAGCGGCTGAATAGAGCACCGAGAGTACCCACTAGGCCACTACGCAGGTGTACTTCCCCTGCATTGATAGTACAACGATGGTTCTAGAGAACAGTAGTACCCTCCACTTCCAACTGTAGCTCCTTGGCCCTAAGATTCAAGAGTTCAAAACTGGTGCACTATACAAGACTATACTAGAAGTACAGTACATCGCACTACTAGTTGAGAAAAGTAGTACTAGTACTGCTACAGTACGAGTACGTACTCCTCCGTCACATAATGTACGACGTTTTTTTACACTAGTTGGCGTGTACAAAAAATGGCAAAAACATACCCAAAATTTCTTAATCCACGCCAAAAACTACTACCTAGTGCCAAAAGTTTCTTACTAGTGCTATTATTTACAGTATAATGCAATCCCATAACATTCCATAATGCTAGTACTAGTACTCCATGGTACCAAAAACTACTACCTAGTGCCAAAAATTTCTTACTAGTGCTATTATTTAGAGTAGTAAATAATAGCCTCACCCCTTCGCTGAGGAACGATCTACAGTTGGAAGGGATGCGGTTACTACGCTCTTATCTCCTCCTCGCCAGTTCCCCTCCCCCCCGAAGAGAAGGCAGTTCGTCGCTGCTCCCATGGATTCGCTAGGCAGTTCTCCTCCTCGTCGGGGCTGGGCGACCTTGGACGGCGATTCTCTGGGAGAAATCGCACGCCACTCCGACGTCCTCACCGCCCAAGACTCGGTGCTTCCTGCACCAACTTTTTCAAGACGCTCCTTAAATAGGCTTGGGAAAAGGCCATGCTTGTTGGTCTTCCATGCGTCCTCGAGGAGAAGGTTCTTCTATGGGACAATTCTTCGAACAGTCCACCGCTCCATGGCCATGGTTGCATGTTGACTCTGCTTGAGTTGACGACGTTGAGAGGTATTCGGATTTTGTCCGATGAGCAGGTCAGTAATGGAGTTTGATCATGTAGTACTTAGTTATTCCATTTCCATCCCGTAATTTCTCCGCTGCCCACCGTCTTATATATAGGTCTGGGTCGGTGCCAATGAAGATTGGCTTGCATACCTCCGGCCGGATACCACCATGATTTTGCACAACATCCACAACAGTGCGGCCGTTCCGGTAGACCCCTTCTCCACCATTGGGATCGGCCTTCCGGACTGGCTGGGCAAGAATACGTATGATGATGCCTACATGAGATTGAAGAAGGTAGCAATTGCGGACCCACCGACAAAGCGACGCGGCTACGACGATTACTATCTCATCACAGTGTTCGACATAAGGATTGCCATCAATGCAGGAGGCAGTAACGGCAGAGGCTGGCGCATGTTGGCGGCGGCAGATTTGTACCCCTACACGTTCAAAAACGCCGTGCGCCATCTAGGCCGCATCTTCGCGGTGACAAGCCAGGGGACTTGTTTCATCTGGTTGACATCCTACGGTACAGGAGATTACAAACGGAATGCACAAACCATCATTTGCATCCCTAATGGTACTCCATTATTTTGCAGGGACCACTCATCCCCCGATCAAAATAAGATCGCCGATCCTAGATGTGCATTTGCATCCGCGATTCGGTCTAACCTGGAACCTTGTAGATGACTTTGGCATATTGGGATCAACTATCTTAGCAGTCGTTACCCATGGTACCACTGATGTGCAACATGGTCACATAATCTACCACGATCGGACCGTCACCATCTACCCAGGTATTCTAGTTTTCAACCCTCTCGCCTTCTCTTTCATTGTTGTAGTAGTAGTATACTTTATAGTACTAGTAGGAGTACTTTTTACCTTGGAGGATGCGTATAGCTAGCTAGGCCCTTGAAGACTTGAACCCACTAGCTGCCACCATTTTTGTTTTTCCATGTCTTACTATCTCATCCATGTAGCCAAGAGTGGCTATATATAATAAGCCGGTTATTTTACTTCCTCTATACCGGAGTAGTACTATTTGCTGCACAGTATTACTGACCGCCACATTTGAGCACAACATTATTATGCATGGACCTTGACTATGTACGTCACCATGTGTCCAGATCTGGGATGTCGCGTGTACCAGATGAACGACACCGAGTTCGACCCCCGTGATGCTACGTGGGTGCCGAGGAACACTCTTGGAGAGTACTCGCTTTTCATCGGGGACAACTACCCCATTGTGAAGCGGATGCCACCGTCCGTGCACGACACGGAAGGCCCTGTCATTCATGAAGCATGGTTGTGTCTTCAGTGCGCACCACCGGATGAACGACATGCTGGGACACGCTATCCCTGATTTATGCCGCTTCAGCTTGGATGAGTCTCCATCGTGTGGAACTGGACAAGAAAGCTGCGACCATGATTCCCGTTGCCCACCGCTATGGATCGTGCCATCCATGAAGAACACCTGGGACTGGAACCTGGAGGAGGACATGTGGCCCATCTATAACGTGTAAGTGGAGTACGGTAATTGTGAACGGTAGCGCTGTGAATATATGTAGACTAGTCGTGCACAAATTTATCACATGAGTTGGAGATGAACTTGTGTGACACACTGGCATTTGTCCTTTAGAATTTATTACTAGTAAATGTGTTATGTGTACGTGCAACTTGTGTGGTTGTTGCATGGGCTCCAACACGCTCTTTGAGAAAAAAAGGTGGCACAACTTTGGATATACGTGACGTGGCGGCATCATACAGTAGCATCGTTCGCTATAGTTGTACTAGTACACTCCTACTAGGACGACAACTCCTATAAAACCTTGCGCTTGGCTCTTTGCCTCTTCGGGAGGTTCAACAGTTCGTACTCGTGTGAACCTTGCACTTGGCTCTTCGCCTCTTCGGAAGGTCCAACAATGATGATACTATAGTACAATATGCTTCTGGCAATCTGACACCGATTGAACTACTGCACGTCCACCGCGAGGGCGAGGGCGAGGGAGAGGAAGAGGGCGCTGTAGTCAAAACCCTCTCCTCGTCCTGTGAACCACCACGCCCGTGGGCGAGGGAGAGGCGTAGTAAGCAAGCTTCTCCTCGTTCGGCGAGTTGACGGGACACATCAAAGCAGTACTAGTACTAGTAGTAGTCCATACTGCGTCCTTTCCGATTAATATGGCTTAATTTGAAATGAGAAAAATACACTGGCGGTCAACGTATGTAACAGTACGCTCTTTACGGTCACTATATATAGTTTTGCGGCGATTATGCGATCACTAGCTCATCGTAGAGCATCGTACTACACCCTACTGACCGGCCACATAGTCGACGTGGCACTTTGTTGACTGGTTAAATTGTCACCTGGTTTCTGGGTCCCACCTGTCAGTTGGCAGAGCAAAGAAATCAGTTAAACAAAACTTTACGCATGCCCGACACGAGTCCAACCCTTGCGCGTGAACCGCCCTGGCTGTGTATGTGAGTGCATGCACGTGTTCTCCCTCGGTCTTCCAACAAAGAGTGTACTACATGATGTACATCTACACTTCCAATGCATTTAGCCTTTAATCTAAATTGATATTGATTGACTAATGCACCAACTTGTGCTGTAGGTATAGGCTACATGTCTATCCTTAATTACAGCATGCAACGACCTTCATTTAATCTTCTTATCTCAATGGTCGCATGCACACATAAGTCTGCTACTTTTGGGCATTAATTATGCCCTGGTCAATGTGTAAATCTCTAAATGTACAGTCTTTCACGGACGTAGGGAGTAGGTTGAGCACTTGAGCGTGAGCGTGTGTGTTGCGTCGTGTGCTGTGTGCCGCATGGGTGCGTGAGTGTTGCATGCGTCCATGTGTACGTGTGAGTGTTGCATGTTGCATGCATGCATGCATGCATGGGGCTTACTCCCTCCCATTGACATGTTCATATTTCAAGCTTCCTCTGTTCCCTCCATATGGTGATACTCCCTATGTTCCCAAATAGTACAGAGTAAAAGCCTCCCTCTGTTCCCAAATACGGAGTATTTGTCTTTCTACAGATTTCAACAAGTGACTAGGTACAGAGCAAAATGAGTGAAGTGAGCGTAGAGGCATAGGGATACTGTAGAAAGGAAGTCCTCGTGATCCATTTATTCCTCATCTCGGTCAGAGAGAACTATACATCTAGTCTTCGCAGTGAAGTGACAATACACGCTGCAGCAGATGGGACACGTAATTAATAAGCTGAACCAGCATGTTGGTGTTACTAAATCAGCCTTACCCAGTACTGCCATCATGTTTGCCAGTAGAGCACGCTTTCGCAAATACGCCTACGCACCTCTGTACTCCATTAACTGACATATGGGCCCTATTGTGGTAGACCCACATGTCATCGGTGTAACTATTTACACTCTGAAGGACGGTATATCCTAGTAGTAGTACTAGTAGAATTGAGATTGAATGCACTTTCTTCCCCGTCTTCCACTCTTCTTCCTCCTCTCTTCCCCATCATCGGCCGCACACCATTTACCCCCGCTCACTGCTCGCCCGCTCGCGCCATCTTCCTTGGTAGCTCGCGCATACCATATCCCCCCGCTCACTGCTCGGCCACACGAGGAGAAGCTTCTTCGCTCGCCCGCCTGAATCCACTTCCCCACTGGCTCGCAGGCACCAAAAACCCCAATGGCAGAACCGACTGACACACAGAGCCGCGATTGGAATTCCCTCCCCGATGTTCTCTTGGAGCAGATCTGTAGTCGTATGGACCTACTCAGCACCGTCCGTCTGGCCGCATGCTCAGTGTCTTTGTACCGTCTACTCGTCTGCAACTGGCCGGCTCTTTTCAAGACACCCTGCTTGCTGATTCCCGATCCTCGCAGGTGGCCCAGACACCGACTTGACGATCCTACGGAGGTTGCCGTGGTGCCTGTCGACATGCTACCACTACCCGTCCACCTGTCCTTCATGCGCGGCCACTACTGGGCAGGCATGAAGGCCAACTGGATCGTCCTCATCCACCACACCGGTAGTCCGTGGCGTCTCGTGGATATCTACACCCAGCAAGAGATCACCCTTCCATCGTTGGATACCGCCGCCATCGAGCCTCGCGGCCCGCCGGACACTCATGCCTACTACGCACGAGACACGTCAAGCTTTTGGCTTGACCTCTATTTGCAAAAAGTTGTAATCTGCGAAGTGCCCACATCATCAGAAGACTACATGGATTACAAGCTCATTGCCTTATTCAACAAGGGATTAGTCTATCTGGAATCCGGTCGCCATACATGGTTATGGCTCATCATCAATCCCGTTGAGGAAACATTTCTGTCTGATGCTATAGTGCACGATGGCATTGTTTACGCGGTCGACACACAGATTGGCTACCTATATTGGTGGAATCTATCATCGTGTAATTGTTCTATCTCATCTCATCTATACCTTATGAATACGACTGCCTGTTCATTTGTTACAAATTTAGAATGCATAGCATGTCTATAACCACATCATTGCTATATGTTCCTCTCATTTCCTAGATTTTTATGACCACACATGTTATTGTTAGAGTTGATATGAGAACAATTGGCATCTAATGATTGTTAGAATACATATTATGAGCATAACATCATGATTGCTATATGTTACTCTCATTTACAAGATTTTTATAACAACGCATGCTATTGCTTAGAGTTGATATGAGAACAGTAGTAGTAAGTGCTATGGTAGAATATGAGTAGGCGCTGTCATAGCTGTTTTCCTCTCATTGTTACATGATGTTTGAACCATGACATATTGCTAGAATATGAAAGCCATTGGCTTATTTTTTTAACTTGGGGTATGATTATGACCACGGCATTGCAATTATCTGTCTATGATATGTGTCACTGTTATAATAATCTTAATTCCACACATACTCTGAACATGATTGTTTATTTTTGTCCTTTTGGTCTCCAATTTGAATTGTGCAGCAGACGCAAATGCGTTGGCCTTCATGACTCCAGAACCTGGAATCATACCAGCCGATGGGTGGTGGTTTATCGCTCGTTCAGCTGACGGCGGTCATTTGATGCTCATTCGCACGTACCAAATTGACCAAACCATTACATCAAACCACATGCAGTACAATGCGTGGGGTGTTCGTGGCATCGATGGCTATGGCTGCTTCGTGTTCGAGAAAGATCCCAGCTCCGTTGGGCTAGGCGTATTCAATCGGAGGCGGGTTTACAGCCTCGGCAACCACTCCTTGTTCCTTGGGCTCAATTATCCGATCATCCAACCAATCATCGATCATATCATCGACGATGATTACTGTGCTATGCAACTTCCATTCGCGAGGGGGGGCTGTGTTTACACATCATACCATGGGTTTCATGAATCACCATATCCAGAGATTCGTCGACATAGCTTGTTGCCAGATAATCTTTAGTGTGTGAAAGGAATCAAGCTTCCATGCGATGGATGGCTTTTGCAAACCCGACATGCGGCGATGTGGTTCATGCCAATAGCAAATATGCACAACTTGATTCGTGCTGGTATCTAGACTGAGCCATGTATTCTACTGCTATAGCACGACCCTCTTTTGTTAGATATTATGTACTGTTGTTAGTTTGAAGCATTCCTCTGGTTTGAAGGATAGATACCTTCCTGGGATCAAGTGCATCCTAACTCACCTGCGTAGGATGTACTGATAATGATGATGGAGATGCTGTGCAGAAGCCATATATATATATATATATATATATATATATATATATATATATATATATATATATCAGTTAGGCTTCAAGTGCGTACTTGTTAGTTAAACCTATGTATAAATTGTGACACTAAATACGACTAGTAAGTAGTACAGTAGCAGTACTAGTATACGTCGGTCAAATTATTCATCATGTCCACACATTGAATTGACGTGACAACACGCTGCGCGTGAGGTGACACAAGAATCCCGGCGGCGTGTTCGGGTATTCTGGACTTCAGATTTGGAGTACCACTTATCTGTCGAAATCTTTCATCATTCGCTTAAAACAGTCGATTGATCATACATTGAGTACCATACAACTGGAATTACCGATGCAAGTCGAAGAAGGATTGGCCCGTGCTGCCGGCTGGCGTCAAGTTCGATCGATCAGGAGCTGATCGAGCACCTTGAGGCCAAAGTGAGTGCTGGTAGCGCGAGATTTCAGTCTCTCATCGATTTGTTCATACCAACCATCGACAGCGAGCACGACATATGTTACACCCAACCTGAGAAACTTCCAGGTAGACACCGATCGGCCGTCTACTTGCACAAACATATTTTTTTGTTTATAGCTCTATTTTTCTTTTTAGACGCAGACTTGGTGAAGCAATTACAATTTGACAGTTAATAAAAAGTGAAACAAGTGACTGCAACATGCCAAAGATGTTATGAAAATGCCAACTAGGTACACTAAAACTTGTATTCCACAATACTGCAGGTATCACACTGAGTGGCCTAAGGAAGCATTTCTTCCAGCACAATTCCAGGGCGTTCAAAAGGGGCGCGTGGACGTGTCGCAAGATACAGTCGGAGTGCGGCATGCATGTGATGTGGCACAAGACCGGCAATACCTTGCCGGTGATGGTCAACGGCCGGCAGACGGGCAGCAAAAAAGGTTCTGGTGCTGCACACCAACAAGAACTTCGACCAGCAGAGGACCAACTGGGTGATGCACCAGTACCACCTCGGGGACTTGGAGCAAGAGAAGGAGCGGGAGCTGGTCCTCTGCAAGATTTTCTACCAGATGAACACTAGGGCCAGGAGTAAAAAGATTATAAGTTAGTTTGGTATTGGTAGTTGTACTACCTTGTGGTCCGCAAGTTGGTATTGTTGTTAACGATCTTTTGGTATGAACTTGCATTTGCTTCCAACCATCATGCCGAGGGTCGACATGGATATAAAGCTGAATCATTTGTTTCCAAACGAATTTTCAGGCACCTGATTTTTATTTGATGGGTAGCATAAGCACCCGCCGTTCGAATTCCTAGTTCTCCAATTTTTTCGAAACAAGTGCATGCACTTATTATCACGATAAAAAACAATATCCGTGCTGCATCCCAGTTATCAGTCTGTACTTGCAGAATTCTCTCGTTTATTGAGCACATATATTGTTTTTTCAGGTCAAGCAAGTTTCAACTGGGCTGTAGATTGCCCAGGGTTGTTTTGTTTTTAACAGGCCCAGCCCATGACGATAACGGGGCACAAAGATCCAGTAGTTATCTACTGGCCTCTGGCCCGCCAGCGTTAGTTATATTTTGTCTTACAACATCTGCAGGTAGTTTTTTTACTGAATCAAACACACAACCCAGTTCTATTTTCCTCTTGAAACGCATGCCCTACATCCGTTTTCTAATCTCTACCTATAGTTTTACTAGTTCATATACACATATCATTATATTGAAAACACATAAAATTCCCTTTCCATATTTACATCCTTATTTTTGTTGTTTTTTCCCACCCAGCACTGATTTTTTTACCACTGGTTTTCCCTTAAACCAACTAAATTGTCCCACGTCTTATTTGCTTACAAAAACAAAATGATTTTTGGCAAATCAATAAGTTCTTAAAAAAACTTTATCATTTCGGGATTACAACAGTTCGGACTCCACCGAAATATGCAAAATAAGGTTGGACTTTTTGACCGTGGTCCTAGGCAGAAAATGGGCTGTAATAAATTACTTAAGAATTAGCAAATGGGCTGCAAATTATAAAAAATAGCAAATGGGCTTTATGTTGTCAGCCACAGATTTGGAGGCTGACTTGTGGGCCTACTAAGTTCATGCATACACAAGGTTTCTCAAAAAAGAACTTAGTCAACAATCGACTCTACCAGCGTCAGACCGTTAGATGTCAATCTAACGGCAATCGTGCTTCTTCAGTCTTTGATCTTCCTGCCCTAGCCGCCCAAACCAGCACCGTCGAAACCGCCTGCTCCCGCCTCCCGTGGCCGGTAGTGCTGCCGGGAAGGCCTCACGGCCCCATCATACTCGCATCCCTGGCCTGTCTATCCCTCTACTCACCCACACCTCCTCTTATTTTCCGGCGACGGCAGCCGAACCAGTCAACTCTCGTACTCTCTACCGCGTGGGCAGCCACTGCCGTGTCTTTCCCGGCTCCGTGTCGTTCCCTTCGTAGCCCTCGCCATCGTCCACCGCCCTGGTGCTCTCGGCGCGGCGTGGTCAATGATGTCCATCCAACGGCCGTAGTGCTTCTAAAACCTTTGCTCTTCTTGCCCCAGCCGCCCAAAGCAGCGCTGGTCGTGCCGCATGCTCCTGCCTCCCGTGGCCGGCTGTGCTGCCATGGAGGCCTCACCGTCCCCATACTACTCCCACCGCTGGCCAGGCCATCCCTCCACTCACCCACTCCCCCTGTTATTCTGCGGCGACGACAACCTCACACCACAGCCGAACCAGTGAACCCTCGTACTCCTCTCCGCGTGGGCATCCACTGCCGCGTCTTCCCCGGCTCCGCGTCGTCCCCTTCCTAGGCCTCGCCGTCGTCCACTGCCGTGGTGCTCTCGGCACGGCGTGGTCAATGTGGTCAACGATCGACTTCCATCGGAAGAGTACTTATGTGGAGAGGCTGACAGCTGGGTCCACGGCAGCCGCAAGGAAGTGCCTCCTTATTACGCGCAAAATAATTATTCCTCCACCTGACAGCAGGGACCCACCGGACGGGCCACCAGTATTTCGTGGGAAAAACATTTCCCCCCTGACTGCTGGGACCCACCAGACGGGCCACCGTATTTTGCAAAAAAACGTTTGCCCCTGACTGCTGGGACCCACCGGACGGACCATCGTATTTTGTGAAAAAAACTTTCCCCCCGCTGTCAGCTCGGACCCACCGGAAGTGCCTCCTTATTACACACAGTAAAATGAATACTCCCCCTGCTAGCTGGGACCCACCATGGTGGGAGGCTGACTTGTGGGCCTACTAAGTTGACAAGGATGGAGGGCTTTGTCAACTTAGTCAATATGAACGATTCTAGCTCCAGTGACCGTACGATGTCTATCCAACGACCGTAGTGCTTCTTCAACCTCTGGTCTTCTTGCTCCAGCCGCCCAAAGCTACGTCGGTCGTGCCGCGTGCTCCTGCCTCTCGTGGCCGGCTATGATGCCGCGGAGGCTTCACCGCCCCCTACTACTCCCACCGCTGGCCCATGCTATCCCTCTACTCACCCACACCCCCTGTTATTCTGCGGCGACGGCAGCCTCACACCGCAGCCAAACCAGTGAACCCTCGTACTCCTCTCTGCGTGGGCATCCACTGCCGCGTCTTCCCCGACTCCACGTCGTCCCCTTCCTAGGCCTCGCCGTCGTCCACCGCCTTGGTGCTCTCGGCGCGGCGTGGTCAATGTGGCCAATGACCGACTTCCATCGGAAGAGTACTGTACGTGGAGAGGCTGACAACTGGGTCCACGGCCACAGCCCAGTTTTTTTTGTGATTTGCCAAGTAAGTCGCTTTGTCAGGCCTGTTGGGCTGCAAATCTTTCAAGACGAGGAGAGCTTCATTCGGCTGGCCGAGAAAATGGCTCATCAGTAATGAGAAATGGGCTGTACATTTTTAAAACACATCAAACCGGCAATTAGTTTAAAATATCTTTTTTATTTCAAGATTTTAAATTACATTAATTTTTATGCGTGGAGAATTTGTTGGATTTTATATTGATATACATTTATTTTTAAAATCAGTTTGAATGCGAGTCGAAATTTCGGGATTAAAAACAGTTCGGACTGCACCGAAATATGCAAAATTTCGTTAATTTTTTAACCGTGGCCATAATATGGGCTGTAATGCTAACAAAAAGAATGTGGGCTCCAAAAAAAACCTTAAGAATTAGCAAATGCGCTGTAAATTATTAGAAATAATGGCAGATGGTTGTATGCTGTTTTCCACAGATTTGAGGCTTTCCTAAAAAAAGGTTGACGCACAAGCAGTGACTGTTGGATGTCCATCGAACGGCCGTTGTGCTTCTTCAATCTCTGCTCTTCCTGCTCCAGCCGCTCAAACAAGCGCCGACGGGACTGCCTGCTCCCTCCTCCCCGCGGCCGGCTGTGCTGCCGCGCAGGCCTCACCGCCCCACTGTACTCCCATCGCTGGCCTAGCCATCCCTCTACTCACCCACACTTGCTGTTATTCTCCGGTGACGGCAGACGAACCAGTAAACCCTCGTACAGTCATACTCCCCTCCGCGTGGGAAACAACTGCCGAGTCTTCGCTGCCTCCGTGTCGTTCCCTTCCTAGGCCTCGCCGTCGTCCACCGCTCTGGTGCTCTCGGCGCGGCCTGGTCAACGTGGTCAACGACCGACATGCATCTGAAGTGGACTGTACGTGGAGAGGCCGACAGCTGGGTCCAGGGCCGCACACAAGGAAATGCCTCCTTATTACGCGCAAAATAATGATTCCTCCACCTGACATCAGGGACCCACCGAAAGGGCCTCTGTATTTCGTGAAAAAAACGTTACCGCCACTGACAGCTCGGACCCACCAGCTATATCTTCGCACGCAAGGAAGTGCCTCCTTATTACGCTCAAAAAATGAATAACCCATGCTAGCTGGGACCCACCTTGGTGGGAGGCTGACTTGTGGGCCTACTAAGTTGACGGGGACGGAGGGCTTTGTCAAGTTAGTCAATATGCACGATTCTAGATCCAGTGACCGTATGATGTCCATCCAACGGCCGTAGTGCTTCTTCAACCTCTGGTCTTCTTGCTCCAGCCGCCCAAACCAGCACCGGTCGTGCCTCGTGCTCCTGCCTCCCATGGCCGGCTGCGATGCGGCGGAGGCTTCACCGTCCCTACTACTCCCACCGCTGGCCAGGCCATCCCTCTACTCACCCACACCCCCTGTTATTCTGCGGCGACGGCAGCCTCACACCGCAGCGAACCAGTGAACCCTCGTACTCCTCTACGTGTGGGCATCCACTGCAGCGTCTTCCCCGGCTCTGCGTCGTCCCCTTCCTAGGCCTCGCCGTTGTCCACCACCCTGGTGCTCTCGGCGCAGCGTGGTCAACGTGGTCAAGGAACGGCTTCCGTCGGACGTGGACTGTACGTGGAGAGGCTGACAGCTGGGTCCATGACCGCAGCAAGGAAGTGCCTCCTTATTACGTGCAAAATAATTATTCCTCCACCTGATAGCGGGGACCCACCGGACTGGCCACCGTATTTCGCCCCCCCCTGACTGCTGGGACCCACCAGCTACATCTTCGCATGCAAGGAAGTGCCTGACAGTCAGGACCCACCTGGTCGAAGCGTACGTAGCGTTGTCATTCTGGTCGCGAACGTGTACGTACATATATACTGGTCGATGTAGAGGCGCGCACGTGTCGTAGTAGAGGCGCGCACGTAGCATGTACATGTATGTACAACGGCCAGGGTGCAAGAAATAAAATACGACCATGTATGTGTACATACGGGCGGGGTCTCGAACACCTACTCGTGCATACGTACGGCCAGGGCTCGTGTACATGGCTGGGTCGGAACGGAGAAACAACGTCGTCGTCGTGTTCATGGGGAGGCAACGGAATGCGTCATGTTCATGGGGAGGCAACGGAATGCGTCGTGTTCACGGGGAGGCAACAGAATGCGTCGTGTTCATCGGGAGGGCTTGGACGGAACAGGCGATGGAAACGAGGCCTGGCGTACCGTAGAACGGAGGAAATGGCCTTGTGTTCGACCGGCCACGTTCAAAACGGGATCCTGTTCATCAGGAGGGGTCTGGCGTATCGCAAAACGGATTAAACGGACCTCCTATGGTCGAAACAGGGGTCCTGTTGATCGGGAGGGGTGTGGCGTACCGCAAAACGGACGAAACGGACTTGTGTTGGAGCGCTACGGTCGAAACGGGGGTCCTGTTCATCGGGAGGGGTGTGGCGTACCACAAAACAGGACTCCACGAGATACTGTTCATCTCCACCGTCGACCTCCTCCAGCCTCCACGGGCTCCTGTTCATCCAGCCTCCACGGGCTCCTGTTCATCCAGCCTCCATGGGCTCCTGTTCATCCAGCCTCCACCGCGCGCTACTCCACCGGCTACTGTTCAACCACCCCTCCACCGTCTACTGTTCATCTAGCCCTCCACACCACGGGGTCCTATTCAACCACCCCTCCACGGGCACCCCTCCACCGTCTACTGTTCATCCAGCCCTCCACACCACGGGGTCCTGT
>NC_041388.1:483684424-483776583 GCF_002162155.2 Triticum dicoccoides
CCACCCCTCCACGGGCACCCTCCACCGTCTACTGTTCATCCAACCCTCCACACCACGGGTCCTGTTCATCCACCCCTCCATGGGCACCCCTCCACCATCTACTGTTCATCCAGCCCTCCACCACACCACGGGGTCCTGTTCATCCAGAGGCAAACCACCGCTCACTATTCATCCAAACCCCCCCGCAACGCTCACTGTTCATCCAATCGATCGGCTTCAGTTAGCAGCAGTAGCGAAGGAATCGCTCGATCGGGTTCAGTTAACAGCCATCGATCGATCGCTCGGGTTCAGTAACGCGTAGCCTGCAGTGCAATCGCTCTGGTTTAGTTAGAGCCCAACGCCTCGCTCGGGTTCAGTTAGAGCCAACGCCTCACACACACACACACGTACGTGTACGAGAGAAGCGCGCATCGCTCGGCCCCGACCTCCCACCGTAACCGGGAACTCCCTGAAATTTTCCTCCCCCTCGCTTCTACCATGGTTTTTTCCATGATGGACGGCCCAAAGAATGTCATGCAGCTGTGTCTCCGGCCTGCCCAGGACGAAAAGCCCATTTTATGTCATGATTTTTTGTCATAGAAGTAGGAGCCCACCACATCTATGATGATACCGGGTTTTGTCACAATTATCGTCATAGAAGTGTCATATGTATGACAGGAAAAAAATTCGTTCGGCCCAAAATGTCACGGATGTGTCTTTTTTTGTAGTGCGTATCCTAATCATTCTTGATCTGGCCCGATCCGAACATGCTCGCGTTTCTCTGCTTCCATAAGGTCCAGCAGATAAGCATTATGAACGTGTCAAATCCTTTCCGAGTTTGCTTGTGTATTCGCTTTCTGGCTTCTGACCACCATTGCACCAACCTAGAGTCGTTTGCCAGGCATAGCTCCATCCTCAAGCTCATCCTAGCAATGCAATTAGACCACACTTGCGGCGAGAACACACACTGCTGCAAAATGTGGTCGCCCGTGTCTTCCTCCTGGTCACATATGTAGCATTTTGACATTTGGTCTTGTAACCCATGTCTAGTCCTTTTATCCGACATCCATAATCGATATTGCACTGCCAGTACCATGAAGATCTTACATGCAAGAGGTGCCCAACATTTCCAGATGGCACCAAAGGAGTGGAATCGGACTCCACCCTCACAAAGCATCTTATAAGCAGAAGATGCATAATAGACTCCGGACACATTCCACGCCCAAATGGGGCTGTCCTCAGTCTGAGCGTCAAGTTGCACCTCCCGAATGATCTCCCAAAGTCGATGAACTGGGTTAGGCCCTCCGTGCATAAGTTACCCACCACATCATTCATCCATGCATGCATGAACATAGTATCACACACCAACCTCCTGTTGGCCACTTGGGTACGGACAGTCGCCGCGACTAGAGGTGCAATATCCGTGATGGTTGCGCTGTGGAGCCACCAATCTTTCCAAAACAGTATTTTGTCTCCAGCTCCCACCTTCCATTTGACCAGGCTCCCAAAAGTTTGATCTACTATTTTGTCCGTGGTCAAGTTGAGACCCTGCCAAGGCCTGGATGCATCCATACGTCGGAGCCATTCCCATCTTAACCTTAGGGCAATGCCCTGCTTAAAAAGGTCAATTACGCCCAATCCTCCCATGTGCTTTGGCCTACATACTCTTGCCCAAGATACCACACATTTGCCGCCATGCACTTTCTCTGTCCCGGCCTAGAAGAAGGCCCTACATCTTCTGTCCACTCTTTCTAGAGACCATTTAGGCGCCTCCGCAATCATGAGATGATGAGTGGCCCACGCTCTCATGACTTGGTTGATAAGGATAAGCCTTCCCGGTCTAGTCACCAAGCCCTTTTGCCATCCCGGCAGGATGTGTAAGGCCGCATCCACCACCGGTGGCCACTCGAATCTTTTGAGCTGTCTTATGCTTAGCAAGAGCCCTAGATATTTGCACGGTAAAGAGATAATCTTCCAAGGTAGCGCCGTCTTAACAAGCTCCTCATCCTCATTCTTCGCACAGATCATGATTGCCGCTGATTTGGCAAAGTTCACTTTAAGCCCGGATGCCACTCCGAAGATGGTGAGAGTTTCCTTAACGAACAGGAGGTTTGGCCTTGTTGGCTTGATGAAAAGAACCACATCATCCGCATATAAGGACAAGCGCTGCATCGGGCTGCATCCATTGATGGTACTCATCACTCGAGCCTCATGCGCCTTGATAATGATTGCCGTAAGTACATCCATGGCAATAACGAAAAGCAAAGGTGAAATCGAAACCCCTTGCATCAAACCCTTGGCGTGCATGAACTTGTCACCCTATCCTCACTCTTCAAGTATAAAAAATGCTGGAGTACCCGTAATCCTAAGCGCCTGGCGGGCTAAGAGGCCCTCCCAGCCGCGGGGGCCTCTCCAGCCGTCTAAGTGCAAGGGCGATCCGGTTGGGCAGTCCATGACGGATGGACCACGGGTCGTCCAGGGAGAACATCATTGCAGCGGCGGCGGGCACGGGCCCTTTCTCGCACTGTCCCTCCGTGCGGAAATGGAGGTGGGCCCTTCTATCCGCGTTGGCCAACCGTGTTGGGCTGGTTCGGTCGGGCTAGCTAGGGGTGCATGGCTGTCGCAGCGCCGACTCATATGTGGGGCCCATTTCGGGGTACCTGCGGCCAACTGTGCGGACGGCATCGCCTCGGGCTGGGTTGCATCGGTCGGGCAGCGCTCGACGACCTGGACGCATAAGGACAGGCCTGCCCGAACACGGGAGGGCTTGGGCTGCGCGTCGTTGGTTCTGACCGGTTGTCATGGAATGGAACATGTAAGGTCGGTTGGCCAAGCTGTTCCGTCCATAAAAGCACCTAGTGTGCCTGCCCGTTTGGCCGACCTTCCATATCCTCCTCTTGTTACCGAAGAGCATGAGCTTCTTCTTGCCTTGCTTCATCCGCGAGTTTCTTCGACGGTCATCGTGTGCGTCCATCATTGAGGTGGCGATCGTTGCATGCTTGAAGCAGGAGGGCGGCGGTTGTTTCCGATTTCGTTGGGGGAAGGTCTGGGAGGTGGCCACATTCGCTGTGGTTTTGCGAGCTTCTTCCCGTCGTTCCTTGGTCCGGAAGGAGGATGCAGGCGTCGTTCGGTTTCAATGGTTCTTGGACCGCATTGGATCTTTTGTTTGCTCTTTTCTTTCCCCTCATAAAATTTCTATCATGTATACTAGCTATTCATTTGTTGTTGATGTATAGTTAGTTTCTACAAGCAATACAACTTAAAATATATTATGAAGTTTGCATGTAACATGTTGTTGTGCATTTGTGGGTTATTGAGATATTCATGGAGGCCGAGTTGGCTGGATGTGTGTCGAGTGGGTTCATGTGGTTTTTGATGGGCGTGTTGTTGGTGTATTTGTTACCGGCTCTTGCTCTGACGCATAGGGGCATCATGTGCCGAATTCTTGACGTTGCTGCCCTTGGTCGGCTGTCGTTTCTTTGAATGACAAGATCAGGGAAATGGTTGCTGAAAAGATCAATATGGTTGACTAGAGGGGGTGGATGGGGTGAATAGGCGTGGGTGGGGTGAATAGGCGACTAATAAAATTTTAGTTTCTTCTACAAATTTCAGGCTCAAATAAATAATTGGTTGTCTAGATATGACACGCATAACAACAACAACAACAACAATGACGGCGGCGCCGCCGCCGCCGACAATGATGACAACACCGCCGCCGCCGCCGACAAGAAGATAACATAAAGTAAAGGACCAAAATAACCGCAGTGGAGTCGATGAAGACGAGGATGTGTTTCCGAAGTTCCCTCCTTTGGGGGGAGGTACATCTCCGTTGGAAGGGTGTGGAGACACAATGCTTCCGAAGCGTCCCAAGGACTCGCCCTATTCTCCTCACGCCCTCGCACAATGCAAGGTGTAATGAATCTACTAGCGGTGCCCTTGAAGGAGGCAACTGAAACCTTTACGAACAAGGTTGGGGCTATGTCCATAACTGAATTGGAGGCTCCCAACACCATCACAAAGCTTCACCACAATGAAATGTGGCTCCGTAGTAATCTCTTCCATCTAGTGTGCCCAAACACCCAAGAGTAACAAGTTGATGAAGATGTAGAAGTCGGGGAACACAAAAATGGTTTGGTAGGAAAGTTGATCGGGTGAATCTCCTCCAAACCCTAAAGTATTGGAGAGTTTGGGTTGATGGGGATGGAGATATATGACGCCCGACTTAACCGTGCACTAATCATACATGCAAATGCGCACGATCAAGATCAAAGACTCACGGGAAGATATCACAGCACAACTCTAGACACAAATTAAAGTCATACAACTTTATACTACAAGCCAGCGCCATGAAGGCTAGAATGCATAAGTCAGCAGAAGCAACAATATCTGAGTACAAACATATATAAACAAGTCTGCCTTAAGAAGGCTAGCATAACAAAGATATCTGGATCGAAAAGGCGCAGGCCTCCTGCCTGGGAGCCTCCTAACTACTCCTGGTCATCGGCGGTTGATACGTCTCCAACATATCTATAATTTATGAAGTATTCATGCCATGTTACAACAATTTTATATGTTTTTCGTATGATTTGATTAGAACTAACCCGGACTGGCGCTGTTTTCAGCAGAACTATCATGGTGTCTTTTTTTGTAGAAATAGAATTCTCGGAATGGGTTGAAAATTTATGGCGATTTTTTATGGACCAAAAGAGACTCCCGAGGATCGGAGTTGGGCTAGAAGAGTCCCGAGGCGATGACATGGTAGGGGGCGTGCCCTACCCCCCGGGAGGGTGCTCTTGTCTTGCCGCTGCCTCGTGGACCCCCTTGACGTGAGACCAATGCCAAAAAATCCTATAAATACCAAAACCCCAGAAAGAAACCTAGATCGGAAGTTCCACAGCTGCAAGCCTCTGTAGCCACAAAAAATCAATCTAGGCCCTCTCTGGCACCCTGCCGGAGGGGGCCATCATCACCATTGAGGCCAAGGACCAGAGGGAGAACCTCTCCCCATCTAGGGGGAGGCCATGGAGGAGGAAGCACAGGGGGAGACCCTCTCCCTCTTTCTCTCAGTGGCACCGGAGTGCCACCGGGGGAACCATCACCACAGTGATTGTCTTCATCAACATCACCATCTTCATCACCTTCCTCATCTCTTTTAAGCGGTCCACTCTCCCGCACCCCGCTGTAATCCCCTACTTGAACATGGTGCTTTATGCCAAATATTATGATCCAATGGTGTGTTGCCATCCTATGATGTTTTGAGTAGATTTGTTTTGTCCTTTGGGTTGATTGATGATCTAGATTGGTTTGAGTTGTATGTTTTATTTTGGTGCTGTCCTATGGCGCCTTTCGTGCCGTGCACACGTGAAGGATTCCCGCTATAGGGTGTTGCAATACGTTCATGATTCACTTATAGTGGGTTGCTAGAGTGACAAAAGCTTAAACCCGAGTAAGGGGGTTGTTGCGTATGGGATAAAGGGGACTTGATACTTTAATGCTATGGTTGGGTATTACCTTAATGATCTTTAGTAGTTGCTGATGCTTGCTAGAGTTCCAATCATAAGTGCATATGATCCAAGTAGATAAAGTATGTTAGCTTATGCCTCTCCCTCATATAGAATTTCAATAATGATTACCGATCTTGTTAACAATTGCCTAGGATAGTTCCGCACACCGATCCATCATTATTCCACACTCGCTATTTATAATATATAGTAATATTTTCTAACTTTATGTTAACAGCACCTATTTTTATATTTTAAATCTCCGATATCATGCAAATCTATCCTTTTCATACCCATAACGTAGTTTTATTTCTTGTTTCTAGATTGAAACAAACGTTCGGTGCACATAGAGTCATATTAGTGGCAGATAGGACTTGAGAGAATATTGATCTTACCTTTAGCTCCTTGTGGGTTCGACACTCCATGCTTATCACTTCCATATTTGGAAATTGCTATGATGATTGCTTGCACTTGGGGATTATCAAGCTCTTTTCTGGTGCCGTTGCCGGGAAGGAATAGCGCGGGATTGATATTCTCATGTGCGCTTGTTTGCTTTCTTCACTAAGTAGATTTTGTTTTCCCTTTTGTTTTTGTTTTGTTTAGTTGTGGGTGAAATAAAAAAATTAAAATAATGAAAAATACAAAAAATACTTGCCTCTTATGCCTAAAAACTTTTTTTTCAAAAAGAGAAGTAATTGGAAAGTTATGCATTGGAGAAGTGAGGGTCGACCTTGAACACTTGTGTTCATGCTCATGGAAACAATGTAGAATTTTTCATGGAAATTTCTCAAAAATAATTATCCCCTTGTATATATATCCATTGTATTATAAAATTAGTCCCAAGTTTTGGCTTTAGGATGATTAAATTGCTTATTTGCTACGTGCAGTGCAAAAATAGAAACTTTTGCTGTAGTAATTGAATTTACATTTTTTACTCGAGCGTGATAAAATCTTGAAATTTTACACGGTACTTCTATGCAAATTGTTTATTTTGTCCTAATAGTTCATAATTTTTGGAGTTACAGAAGTATACAAAATTTCCAGATTGCTACAGATTGTCCTGTTTTGACAGATTCTGTTTTCTATGTGTTGTTCGCTTATTTTGATGAATCTATGGGTTGTATCAGTGGGTATGAACCATGGTGAAGTTGGAATATAGTAGATATAATGCTAATATGAAATTGGAATGAGTTCACAATAGTACCTAAAGGTAGTGATTTTCTTTATTATACTAACGGATCTCACGAGGGTTTTGTTAAGTTTGTCTGGATGAAGTGTTCGAAGATTGATGAGTTATCGATATGAGAAGAACAAGGAGAGACAAGAGTTCAAGCTTGGGGATGCCCAAGGCACCCTAAGTAAATATTTCAAGGATACTCAAGCATCTAAGCTACGGGATGCCCCGGTTTGCATCCCATCTTTCTTCTTCAACAATTATCGTTATACCTCGGTTTTTGTTTTGTTCACATGATATGCGTCTTTTGTGTTCTTATTTTCCTTCATGTATCATGCTGGTATGAGATAGTCCTTCATTGATTTATAGAATGCTTCATGCGCTTCACTTAAATCTTTTTAGTATGGCCTTATAGAATGCTCTTTATGCTTCACTTAAATCTTTTGAGTATGGCTTTATAGAATGCTTCGTGTGCTTCACTTATATATATTTTGAGCTTGGATATTGATAAAACTATATTAATTGTAGAATGCTCCATGACCTTCACTTATATCTTTTGGAGTATGAATAAGATTGTCATCAAAATTGGGCTTGGAAGAGTATCATTAAACTATCATGCCTAGCTAGGGGCGTTAAACAATAACGCTTGTTGGGAGGCAACCCAATTTTATTTTTATGTTTTTGGATTTTGGTTCTATTTTTCAATAAATACACATCATTACCTATGTAGTAATTGTGTTTTGGTGTTTTAATTAGTGTTTGGGCCAAGTAAGACCTTTGGGATGGCTTACGATGATAGTTGATTTGATCTTGCTGAAAAACAAAAAAATTTGCGCCCAGTAAAATAATTTTAAAAAATCACAAAAGGGTGCTTTTGTTATTAATTTTTTACACAAGATTTACATACAAATTTCCCAGGCTGTCCTATTTTTTCAGAATTTTGGAGTAACATAAGTATGGTTGTTGTTCAGATCGTTACAGACTATTCTGTTCTTGATGGATTCTGTTTTCAATGCATAGTTTGCTTGTTTTCTAGTTTCTATGGCTTATATTGCTCAATATAAATTGTAGAAATGATATGGTACAGTAGGCATTGTGTGAGAACAATTATGAGTCTTGTCTTGACAGTACCAACGTTAATGATTTGCTCTTATTCATACTAACCCATCTCACGAAGTTCCGTTAAGTTTTGTGTGATTGAAGTTTTCAAGTTTTGGGTGAGATATCGATATAAGGAGAATAAGGAGTGGAAAGACCCTAAGGTTGGGGATTCCCAAGGCACCCCAAGATAATATTAAAGGAATACTCAAGCACCTAAGCTTGGGGATGCCCCAGAAGGCATCCCCTCTTTCGTCTTCAAAACCATCGGTATACCTTACTCGGAGCTATATTTTTATTCGTCACATGATATGTGTTTTGCTTGGAGAGTATTTTCATTTTACTTGATGTTTGAATAAAACCATTGGATCTGAAATCTTGAATGAGAGAGAGTCCTCCCATGGCTAGCTAATTATTTGACTACTCACTGATCTTCACTTATATCCTTTTGAAGTAGTTTGTCATTTACTCTCGTGCTTCACTTATATTCTATGAGTAGATGGTTGAATGAATTGAATGTCACAAATTTGAAATTATATATGCTTCATATTCTTATCCCATGGGGACTAATGAATTCACATATAATAAGTATAGGTGGTAAAATTTATTGAAAGTTAGCAAACACAACATTGGCCACTTGAACAATTCATGAAAGAATATTGAAGGTTGAGAGATTTCACATATAAACATACTATCTTGGACATCTTCTATGATTGTGAACCCCATTAATAATTTTCAAACTTGAGCAAATTAGTTGAAGTTGGACAAGGAAGACAAGGCAATGAGTTATGTTCGGGTATATTTGCATAGAAGTTATATTGGTATGGATCCTCTAACATGTGGTGCTTTCTTAGGATCTTTGCTAGCCAAAATTTTGTACTAAGTAGAGATACTACTTGTGCATCCAAAACCCTTAAACCCATTTCATGCCATGAGTGTCCACCATATATACCTATGTATTGAATAAGATAATTCATGTAAGTCATCATCGGTGCAAAAAGCAATAAAAATTGCTCCTAAATATGTATGATCTTTTATTGTAAGGGAAAATAAGCGTTGTACGAACTTGTGATGGTAAAGAAATAAAAGCGACGGACTGCATAAGAAAGGTAGCTATCACAAAGGGCAATACAACGTGACGTTCCTTTGCATTAAGGGTTTGCACATCCAAAATTAAAAAGCGCATGACAACCTCTGCTTCCCTTTGCGAAGGGCCTATCTTTTACTTTCATGTATTTACTTTTATGCAAGAGTCAGTAGTATTCCTTCTTATTTCAACCTCAATTATTCTTTAGTTGCAAGCATCATGTGGTGGGGAAATATCCAAGCATATATGGCCATTCAATTATATTTGATCATGAATTATTATTGTTGACAATTATCTATATGATAAATAGTTGGGAGGCAAAACATTAAGCCCCTATCTTTCTCTATGTTCGACAGATGATATTTGTTCTAAAAATAAGCTTTGAGTGTTAGCAAGAATGGAAGACTATATGATAGTTGAGTATGTGGAATTTGCTAAAACAAAGCTCTTACATAGACCCTTCCTGAAAATAAGATGAATTGCAATTGTTTGGTGATTGAAAATATAGTTTGTTAGTTTTCAAGAAACTTCATGGTCTATACTTTAACATGTGAACAACTTGTTACTTGACCATGAGACTTTTTATGAGATGATATACTATTTATGATATATAATGATGCTAGAAAAAGTGTTTGGAAGTATCCTTTATCAAATTTATGCACTATGCTAGCATTCACACTTCATAAATTATTTCATTTAACATTTACCTACTCGAGGACAAGCATGAATTAAGCTTGGGGATGCTGATACGTCTCCAACATATCTATAATTTATGAACTATTCATGCCATTTTTACAACAATTTTATATGGTTTCGGTATGATTTGATTAGAACTAACCCAGACTGACGTTGTGTTCAGCAGAACTACCATGGTGTCGTTTTTTGTGCAGAAATAAAAGTTTTCGGAATGGGCTAAAAATTTACGGTGATTTTTTATGGACCAAAAGAGACCCCGAGGCATCGGAGTTGGGCCAGAAGAGTCCCGAGGCAACAACAAGATAGGGGGCATGCCCTACCCCTCGGGAGGGTGCTCCTATCTTGCCGCTGCCTCGTGGACCCCCTTGACATGAGACCGATGCCAAAAATTCCTATAAATACCAAAACCCCTAGAAAGAAATCCAAATTGGAAGTTCCGCCGCCGCAAGCTTCTATAGCCGCAAAAAATCAATCTAGGCCCTCTTCAGAACCGTGCCGGAGGGGGCCATCATCACCAGAGGCCATGGAGGAGGAAGCCGGTGTTGGGAAACATAGCATGCAATCTCAAAAAGAATTCCTATGCTCATGCAAGATATATCTAGGAGATGCATAGCAATGAGAGGGGGAGAGTGTGTCCACGTACCCTCGTAGACCGAAAGCGGAAGCGTTTGTTAACGCTATTGATGTAGTCGAACTTCTTCTCGTTCCGACTTATCAAGGACCGAACGTACGTCACCTCCGAGTTCTGCACTCGTTCAGCTCGATGACGTCCCTCGAACTCTTGATCCAACAAAGTGTCGAGGGAGAGTTCCGTCAGCACGGCAGCGTGGTGACAGTGATGGTGAAGTGATCCGTGCAGGGCTTCACCTAAGCACTACGTGAATTTGATCGAAGGTGTAAATTGCGGAGGGGGGTGCCGCACACGGCTTGGAACAATTAATGTGTGTTGTAGGCGCCCCCCTTTCCTTTTACCAGAGGGGGAAAGGGGGAAAGAGAGAGGGGGGGAGAAGGAAAGGGGGCGCCTCCCCCTCTCCTAGTCCTATTCGGCTTCCCTCCCCTGTGGGGGGTGCACCACCCCTTTGTGGGGTGGTGTGCCTCCCTCCTATGGTCCATATGGCCCATATCTTCCCCGGGGGGTTCTAGTAACCCCCCGGTACTCTGGTAAGTACCGAATACATCCCGGAACACTTCCGGTGTCCGAATACTATCATCCAATAAATCAATCTTTACCTCTCGACCATTTCGAGACTCCTCGTCATATTCGTGGTCTCATCTGGAACTCCGAACAACATTCAGTCACCAAATCACATAACTCACATAATAGAAATCGTCATCGAACGTTAAGCATGCGGACCCTACGGGTTCGAGAACTATGTAGACATGACCAAGAACTATGAAGATCTTTATCGGTCGTACCGTAATGACAACATACGTTATTCCCTTTTTCATCGGTATGTTACTTGCCCGAGATTCGATCGTTGGTATCTTCATACCTAGTTCAATCTCGTTACTGGCAGGTCTCTTTACTCGTACCGTAATGCATCATCCCGTAACTAACTCATTAGACACATTGCTTGCAAGGCTTATTATGATGTGCATTAATGAGAGGGCCCAGAGATACCTCTCCGATACTCGGAGTGACAAATCCTAATCTTGATCTATGCCAACCCAACAAACACCTTCAAAGATACCTGTAGAGCATCTTTATAATCACACAGTTACGTTGTGACATTTGATAGCACACAAGGTATTTCTCCGGTTTCCCGGAGTTGCATAATCTCATAGTCAAAGGAATATGTATAAATCATAAAGAAAGCAATAGCAATAAAACTTAATGGTCATTATGGTAAGCTAACGGATGGGTCTTGTCCATCATATCATTCTCCTAATAATGAGATCCCGTTCATCAAATGACAACACATGTCTATGGCTAGGAAACTTAACCATCTTTGAATAACGAGCTAGTCTAGTAGAGGCTTACTAGGGACACTGTGTTTTGTCTATGTATCCACACATGTATGAAGTTTCCAGTTAATACAGTTCTAGCATGAATAATAAACATTTATCATGATATAAGGAAATATAAATAACAACTTTATTATTGTCTCTAGGGCATATTTCCTTTAGTCTCCCACTTGCACTAGAGTCAATAATCCAGATTACATTGTAATGATTCTAACACCCATGGAGTCTTGGTGCTGATCATGTTTTGCTCGTGGAAGAGGCTTAGTCAACGGGTCTGCCACATTCAGATCCGTATGTATTTTGCAAATCTCTATGTCTCCCTCCTTGACTTGATCACGGATGGAGTTGAAGTGTCTCTTGATGTGTTTGGTTCTTTTGTGAAATATGGATTCCTTCACCAAGGCAATTGCTCTAGTATTGTCACAAAATATTTTCATTGGACCAGATGCACTAGGTATTACACCTAGATTGGATATGAACTCCTTCATTTGCTGCTTCTGAAGCAGCTATGTACTCCGCTTCACACGTAGATCCCGCCACGATGCTTTGCTTGGAACTGCACCAACTAACAGTCCACCATTCAATATAAATACGTACCCGGTCTGTGACTTAGAGTCATCCGGATCTATGTCAAAGCTAGCATCGACGTAACCATTTACAATGAGCTCTTTGTCACCTCCATAAATGAGAAACATATCCTTAGCCCTTTTGAGGTACTTCAGGATGTTCTTGACCATTGTCCAGTGATCCACTCCTGGATTACTTTGGTACCTCCCTGCTAGACTTATATCAAGGCACACATCAGGTCTGGTACACAGCATAGCATACATGATAGAACCTATGGCTGAGGCATAGGGAATGACTTTCATTTTCTCTCTATCGTCTGCGGCGGTCGGGCATTGAGTCTGACTCAACTTCATACCTTGTAACACAAGCAAGAACCCTTTCTTTGACTGATCTATTTTGAACTTCTTCAAAACTTTATCAAGGTATGTGCTTTGTGAAAGTCCAATTAAGCGTCTTGATCTATCTCTATAGATCTTGATGCCTAATATATAAGCAGCTTCATCGAGGTCTTTCATTGAAAAATTCTTATTCAAATATCCTTGTATGCTATCCAGAAATTCTATATCATTTCCAATCAACAATATGTCATTCACATATAATATTGGAAATGCTACAGAGCTCCCACTAACTTTATTGTAAATACAGGCTTCTCCAAAAGTCTGTATAAAACCATATGCTTTGATCACACTATCAAAGCGTATGTTCCAACTCCGAGATGCTTGCACCAGTCCATAAATGGATCGCTGGAGCTTGCACACTTTGTTAGCACCTTTAGGATCGACAAAACCTTCTGGTTGCATCATATACAACTTTTCTTTAAGAAATCCATTAAGGATCGCAGTTTTGACGTCCATTTGCCAGATTTCATAATCATAAAATGTGGCAATTGCTAACATGATTCGGACAAACTTAAGCATCGCTACGGGTGAGAAATTCTCATCGTAGTCAACTCCTTGAAATTTTTGAAAACCTTTTGCGACAAGTCGAGCTTTGTAGACAGTAACATTACCATCAGCGTCAGTCTTCTTCTTGAAGATCCATTTATTCTCTATGGCTTGCTGATCATCGGGCAAGTCAACCAAAGTCCATACTTTGTTCTCATACATGGATCCCATCTCAGATTTCATGGCCTCAAGCCATTTCGCGGAATCTGAGCTCATCATCGCTTCCTCATAGTTCGTAGGTTCGTCATGTTCTAGTAACATGACTTCCAGAATAGGATTACCATACCACTCTGGTGCGGAACATGCTCTGGTTGACCTACGAGGTTCGGTAGTAACTTGATCCGAAGTTTCATGATCATTATCATTAGCTTCCTTACTAGTTGGTGTAGGCATCACGGGAACTAATTTCTATGATGAGCTACTTTCCAATTCGAGACAAGGTACAATTACCTCATCAAGTTCTACTTTCCTCCACTCACTTCTCACTACTGTAGGATGTTGCTAACGCGGCACTATGATCAGAGACCCTTTGACGAAACTGTGTGCGATGCATTAATCACAAGTAGGTATGTAAAAACCGTCAAAAAAGGTGCAAAACCTTTGTGATGGCGGAGCCATCAAACACGGTTCAGATTTTAGTTGTGTGTGCGATTCAGGGCACACAGTTAGCCCGTTCGAACTATTTGCGATGTGGCAGAACAACAGAAACAAGCAACCATATCAATGTGTGTGTGACTTTTTGGCATACAGTTTGCTCCCATGAACTATTTGCTATTAGGGAGTGCAACATAAATGGTTAGCCAGATCAAGGTGTGTGTGATATAGGGCATACAGTTCACTCGGGCGAACTATTTTTGATTAGCGAACACAACAGAAATGGTTCAACTTAACAAGATGTGTGTGATACGTGGCAAATAGCCAACTCAGATGAACTGTTTGAGATGAGAAATTACAACACAGACGGTAAATACAATTAATTCGTGTGCGATTCTGTGTGTACAAAAAAGTTTGAAAATTGCAAACTAGTTGCTTGCGGTGGCTAGGAGTATCTATAGCGACCTGATCCCAATGGACCATAGTCTCTGTGCTTA
This sequence comes from Triticum dicoccoides, assembly GCF_002162155.2. NCBI lineage: Eukaryota > Viridiplantae > Streptophyta > Magnoliopsida > Poales > Poaceae > Triticum > Triticum dicoccoides. Next base: position 483,698,527 of record NC_041388.1, read on the forward strand.
AGTGTCATCCCTAGATCGGTATGCTAACGCACACAGTACTCGAGGAATTATAATAGAGTTCAATGACACACTTATTACATCGAGGTCCTCATAAAGAGTGATTATTACAATAATATGGCTGAAGGCCATTTAATAAAATAACCGCGGAAGCTTCGAAGGTAAATGAGTCCATCCAACTCCACGGCAAAACTGAGTTCAAGACAACAACCTATCGCACCTTAATCCTCGTCTAAAAATTCTGCAACATGAGACGTCGCAGCCATGTAGGTCAGCACATGGAATATGCTGGCAAGATCACACTATAGAGCAATGATGAACAATAGCTATCACTACATGCATATTTGGCTAGTGGAGGCTCTAAGTTTAACATTTGCATAAAGCTAAATTTTCCCTACAACAAAGGAATAAATTTTATTTACTACCAAGTTTATGCCATTATTGAGAAGGTAACCCCAACTCAATCCCAAAATTATCAAGTATCAATAGTAATATTAGCAACCCAACAAATTTATTAAGTAAAGTGATGATATCAACCAATAACTCAAATACCAGATACTCAAAATTGTCCATAACCGAGGACATGGCTAATCATGATTAGTTTTTACACTCCGTAGAGGTTTGCACACTTTTCCCCACAAGACTCGACGCATCCATGATCGGATGATCGAGACATAGCCTTTCTGAAGAGGTCCCCGTAACAGATAGAATGGCCGATACACCTACAATTCCCCTACATCTGCTAGCCCATCATGGAAAGGTTTCCCACAACTTACTTAACTATGCCAGAGCCCATAATGGCTTGTGGCCGCACACAGAAGTTTCTGAGCATGAATAATCTTATGATCCCTTTGAGCCTGGGTGGCATTCCATAGGATGATCACACGGGTACCCCGGGATCTCCTAGGACAACACTAGATTCCTCAGGTGCCCACAACCAATCCACCCAGATGTGTATTAAAGTAGCCACCTTAAGTTTCCCTTAGTTATTATCTCTCACAACTTGCATGATTCTCACATACCAATCCCCGTCTACGAGCATGGCTAAGTAATATGAGCATAACGTATATTCCCGGGTGATCAAAGGTATTAGGTTCCTACCTCATCAACTACATAACAATAACCACATGTTCCCAATCCTACTCATGCAATGTTTGAGGATGTAACTAATGCATAAAAACTGGGTAAAAAGAATATGATCAAAGTGTAACTTGCCTTGCTGACGATCGGAAAACCCTAGAGATTCATAGTAGCAAGCTTCGCACTCCGGAAAATCTATCGTAGACAAACAATAGCATACATAAGCACTCAAGCATGAAGATGCAAAGAAAACCAGAGAAAACGATCTTAACAGAAAGTTTAGGTCAGGAAGTTTGATTTGCAAAAAGAATCAACTAAATCGGAGTTACGAAACTCAATTTACGATAAAAAATATATTCAAACTCAAATCTGTTTGAAACCAAATTTTAAACTTTCAAAAACATGTCTAAGTTGGTTATCTAGATAGAGGGGATCATAATGAAGAATTTGGGGTTGGTTTCATTAGATTTGGATAGACGAGCAAAAAGTTGTGATCGTTTGAATAAGAGGGACTACTTTGCGAAGAAAAAATTATTACGGATGAGTCCTTGGCCGAATATAAACATAAAAAGAAAAATCTATCGGACGAATGTCTGCTACAAAAACTAACCTAACGAATCTGTTCGTTAAAGATCCTAAACGAACGAACATTTGTTAAATAAAACCAATTCGGTTTTTAAAGAAAAAACTGAGGAAAATCGTAAGTAAAAATAAACCGGACCAGGGCAGTTTTTTTACCGGTTCGGTCGTCGGTGGCGACGGAGGTTCCCGGGGACAGTGAGGCGAGACGAGGCAGCGGCGGCGGCTCCCGGCGACGGTGAGGCGAGGCGGCGGCGGCTCGGGGCATCGGCGGCTGCAGCGGCGCTTGGTGGCGGTGGGTGGCGGCTTGGGGAGAGAGAAAGGGCCGAGGCGGCGGCTTATAAGGAGGGGGGTGCGGCGGCCTTGGAGGAGGGGCAAGGCGGCGGCGGGCGCAGCTTGGACTCCTGCCGGAGTCTCGCTCAGGGACGGCGGAGGCAGGCGGTGGCGGCTTGGGCCGGTTGCGCTTCGGCCCAGTTTGGTCCAAAGGATTTTTGTAAACATTTTTTCCAGAGACGAAAAATAAGAAAAACCTATTAAACTATTTTTTGAAAAAATTCCAGAAAAATTCGCACAATTCCCTCCTAATTAAATGGGCTAGGTGAACATTTTTCTTAACCTAAATAAAATAAATTTTTTTTGCACTAATAAAATAATTAGACACGCATATAAAATCAAATAAATATAATTTTATTCAAAAATAATTTCCAACATTTCTTTACTATTTTTGAAGAAGTCATATTATCTTCTCTCTTTATTTTATTTATTTGAAATTATTGGAAAAATATTTTGAGTAAAACTCTTTGATCCAATTTGCCAATTTTGAAAATTCAAAAATGGATTTTTGAGAAAACCTCCAACTCTCTCATTTGGTGCTTGAGTTGCTTAAGGTTTCTAGGATCAAATTTCAAATAAAACAAATTTCAAAAATGTACGAACGGTGAATGCATATGAACGATCTAAATAACATCCAAATTGAAAATTGGGATGTTACAAACCTACCCCCCTTAAGATGAATCTTTCCCTCGAGATTCGGTTTGGCTAGCAAAAAGGTGTGGGTGGTCCTTCCAGAGGTCTTCTTCTCGTTCCCAGGTGGCTTCATCCTCGGTATGGTGACTCCACTGCACCTTGCAAAACTTGATAACCTTGCTGCGAGTAACTCGGTTGGCAAACTCGAGAATCTTGATGGGTTTCTCCTCATAGGTCAGGTCACTCTCCAACTGAATTGCTTCTAGGGGCACTGTATCTCTTAGAGGAATATAAGCCATCTCTACATGGCACTTCTTCAACTGGGTAACATGAAACACATCATGAACTCCTGACAAACCTTCAGGTAATTTCAACTTGTAGGCAACTTCACCCATACGTTCCAAGACTCTGTATGGCCCACAAATTGTGGCACCAACTTTCCTTTGACTCCAAACCGTTTAACTCCTCGAAGTGGCGACACACGAAGATATGCTCTATTTCCGACTTCATAACTTATCTCATTGCATTTAGTATCAGCATAACTCTTCTGCCTGTACTGGGCTATCTTGAGTCTATCACGAATCAACTTGACCTTCTCTTCAAACTCTCTGATTAAATCTGGTCCAAACAACTGTCAGTCTCCAACATCATCCCACATCAATGGTGTCCTGCACGTCCTTCCATACAAAGCTTCAAAAGGAGCCATCTTCAAACTAGATTGGTAGCTGTTGTTATACGAGAATTCTGTGTAAGGCAAATTATCATCCCAACTAGATCCATAATCTAGCGCACAAGCTCTCAACATGTCCTCCAGAATCTGATTGACTCTTTCGGTCTGCCCATCTATCTGCGGATGAAAGGCTGTACTGAATTCTAGCCTGGTACCCAAAGTTCAGTGTCACTGATGCCAAAACTTCGAAGTAAACTGTGTTCCTCTATCTGATACTATGGTCCTCGGAACTCCATGCAGACATACAATCCTGGTCATATATATCTTGGCCAACTTAGCACTCATATAAGTGGTTTTCACAGGGATAAAGTGAGCCACCTTGGTCAAGCGATCAACTACAACCCAGATGGAGTCATATCCTGAACGAGTCCTGGGTAATCCGGTGATGAAATCCATGCCAAGCTTATCCCACTTCCATTCGGGTATCAGCAAAGGCTGAAGTAATCATGCTGGTTTCTGATGCTCTGCCTTTACTCTCTGATATACATCACATACTGCATCATACTTGGCAATATCCTTCTTCATACCTGTCCACCAGAAATGTTCCTTCAAATCCAGATACATCTTGGTGTTGCCTGGGTGAATCGAGTAAGGTGAATCATGTGCCTCCTGAAGAACTAACTTCCTGATATCTGGTTCATTAGGCACATAGACGTGATCCTCAAACCATAAAGTTCCGTGTTCATCCTTACGAAAACCTTTGGCCTTTCCTTTGCTCATATTTTCTTTTATATCTACAATTTCCTTGTCCGTCTTCTGGGCTTCTCTGATCTTTCCCAACAAAGTGGACTGAACTTCCAATGCTGCAACAAAACCTCTCGGAACTATCTCCAAGCGAAGTTCTCGGAGATCATCGACTAACTCCTGTGGCAATCCTCCGGTTATGAGAGTATTGACATAACTCTTGCGGCTCAAAGCATCTACCACAACATTGGCCATTCCTGGATGATAATGTAGTTTCATGTCACAATCCTTTATGAGCTCCAACCATCTCCTCTACCCGAGGTTCAACTCCTTCTGCGTGAAGATATACTTCAAACTCTTATGATCCGTGTAAACGTCACAATGGTTTCCGATAAGAAAATGTTTCCAGGTCTTGAGCGCATGCACTACGGCTGCTAACTCCAAATCATGCGCGGCATAATTCAACTCATGAGGTTGAAGCTGACGTGAGGCATATGAAAGAACTCTTCCTTCTTGCATAAGAATGCCTCCAAGTCCGTGTCGTGAAGTGTCGCAATATACCTGGAGATCCTTGCGCATATTCAAAAGAATTAGCACTGGGGTTGTAACCAAACGTTTCTTCAACTCCTGAAAACTGGCCTCACAATCCTCTGTCCATTTGAACTTGGTGTCCTTCTTTAATAAATCAGTCATGGGCTTCACAATCTTGGAAAAATTCTCAATAAATCTTCAATAATATCCTATGAGTCCAAGGAAACTGCGTATCTCTCCAACTGAGGTGGGTGCCATCCATTCGGTGATGGATTGAACCTTGGAGGGGTCCACTGCTATACCTTCTCCTGATATAACATGTCTGAGGAATCCAACTTCCTTTAACCAAAACTCACATTTGTTGAACTTGGCATATAGTTGATGTTCCCCGAGCTTCGCGAGAACCAAGCGCAAATGTTCCTTGTGTTCTTCTTCATTCTTCGAGTACACCAACATATCATCAATGAACAGCACAACAAACTTATCCAAGAACTCCATGAACACCTTATTCATCATACTCATAAAGTAGGCAGGGGCATTAGTCAAACCAAAAGACATGATCGTGTACTCATATAGCCCATACCTTGTGGTAAACCCTGTCTTAGGTATATCCTGTTCTCGGATCTTCAGCTGGTGATATCCTGATCGAAGATCGATCTTGGAGAAAACTTTAGCTCCCTGCAGCTGGTCAAACAAATCATTGATCATCGGTAGAGGATATTTGTTCTTGATGGTCACCTCATTTAATGCTCAATAATCAACTACCATTCTCAAGGATCCATCCTTCTTCTCAACTAGAAGCACTGGGGTCCCCACAGTGATGAACTTTGTTGAATATAACCTTTCTCCAATGACTCCTTAATCTGCTTCTTAATTTCATCCATATCATTTGCAAGCATCCGATACGGTCTCTTAGATATTGGTCCGGTACCTGGCAATAATTCAATCAAAAACTCTATGTCTCGGTCTGGTGGCATGTCTGGTAATTCCTCTAGGAATACATCGGGCTAATCCTCCACAACTGGCACTTCCTCTTGAACAACTCTCAAGAGTGAATTTACTTCAGTCCTCCTTGGTGCATGCCTAGACACATACTTGATCCGTTTCCCATCTGGGGTGGTGAGAAGAATTGACTTGCTAGCACAATCGATGTTTCCCCCATACTTCGATAGCCAATCCATGCCTAGTATCACATCCAATCCTTGTGATTCCATAATAATGAGGTTTGTGGGAAAAGCATGCGTACCTATGGTCAACGGCAACTGAAAACATCCTTGGCTAGCCATATACTCCGCTCCTGGCGAGCTTACTAACATAGTTGTCTTAAGGGCTACAGTTGGCAACTTAAACTTGTACACAAATCCCCTTGATATGTATGAATGCGATGCACCAGTGCCAAAAAGAACAAGGGATGTAAATGACTTAATCAAAAACTTGCCAATAACTGCGCCAGGCTACTCGTCAACTTCCTCCATGTTGACATGATTCACCTGTCCCCTGGTGAAAGGGTTTGGCTTCTTTCCTGAGCTTCCATTGCCATTTACATTCTTTGCCTCAAAACAGTCATTGGCGTAATGTCCGGTCTTCCTGCACTTGTAACAAGTAATGTGACTTAGATCCTTTTTGGCGGGGGTCACTGGGTTGGAACGGCTCTGACTGTTGTTTCCTCCACTCCCATTACCATTTTGGGCCACTGTGGTTTTGTGTATTTCCTCCATTGTGGGAATGGCCTCCATGGTTATGTTCTCCATGGGTATGAGTGTGTCCTCCCGAGTACGGGGAATAGCGGGGCTTCTGCTGGGCTCCAGAGTTGTACTTTCCCTGTCCATACTTTCGCTCGCGGTTCTCTATCTGCTGCTGCTTGCCTTCAATCATGAGGGCCCTATCTACCAGCTCCTGATAGTTGGTGAATGTTATAACCATCAACTGCATACTCATCTCATCATTCAGTCCTTCAAGGAAGTTCTCCCGCTTCGCGGCATCTGTGGCCACATCATCTGGGGTGTAGCGTGATAACTTGCTGAACTCATCCACGTACTGCGCCACAGTATGATTTCATTGGCGTAAGTTGCGGAATTCACGCTTCTTCATACCCATGGCTCCAGCTAAGACATGTGCGGTGCGGAAGGCCTGTTGAAACTGATCGCATGTAACATTGGCCATGGGGAAGGTGGTGGTGTAGTTCTCCCACCATGAGGCTGTTGGTCCATCAAGCTGATGTGCGGCAAAGCATACCTTCTCCGCATTCGTGCATCCAGCAGTTGTTAGCTCTCTTCTGATCTTGCGGAGCCAATCATCAGCAACAATTGGCTCGGTGCTGCTAGAGAACACCAGTGGATTCAACCTTAGGAAACGGGCTAGGTTGTCAACTGGGGGTGGTGGCGGTGGGTTGTTGTTGTTGTTGTTGTTGTTGTTGTTGTTGCTGCCTTGGTTCTGGACGAGCAACCGCATCAAGGCATTCTGCTGTTGGATCAACTGGGTGAGCTCCGGCGGGAAAACGAATCCGGGGTCACGTCTCTGAGGCATCTGATAGGTTAGAGGGGCTAGAATAGAATAGGGTCTAAAGAGATATTGCACTACCCATATGCACATGAGACAAATATATTCAATCCACACCACTCAATTCAAACAAGATTCATACAATTGATCTAAGCTACTATTGCAAGATCTCACGAACGATTTCTAACTACTTGGAAGAATTCTAATAGTAATATGGTGGTCGACTAGAAATTTTGATCAGTGGAAGATTCCATAATATCAGCTCCAACTTCGTCTTCAAAATCATCACCGTCCTCGTCATCTGTATCTTCTTCAGCATCACTGTCGGTGTCGGTGTCATCAAGTATGATGTAATCTTCAGAACGAATGTCCACTTCAGGTTCTGGTCTCACTACAGATATTCCTATCTTGTTCCTCAGGTCTTCATTCTGCTCCAGTAGCACAACAATTTCCTCTTCGTATCCATCGCGTGTTGCTTTGAGTTCCTCTTCTAGCTCCATATTCTGGGTTCCTTCTTGGTATCTATCATGTTAGCGCACATATGGTTCTCATATCAATGAATGTGTTGGTTCAACTCCTGTATGTAGGCTGCAATAGATCCATCCTTCCTAGTGCAAATCATCTCCCATTTCTCATCTCAGCATCCACATATTTGATAGACGGTGTCCTTAAGATCCTTGTTATACACCTCGCCTATGCGTCCAATGGTGATGTGGATGGCCATGCTCTTTCCTAAGCTCCAGGTTAGTGCATCAAAAGAAAACTCGATGGGCTTGGTAATTGGTGCAGAAGTCCTCCCAGGGGCACGAACTTGAATCATCCAACGCTCCTCTTCGGGTAAAGTTGCATTGAAGGTTCCGGTGAAGCTTGGTATGCTGATGTTCAGGTACTCGGTGACTTCCTTCAAGTGTCCTCCAAAAGGGGTGTCATCATCCGGCTGAGTGAACTTGTTCCTGGGGTCCGACATCAATAGAGTAGAAACGGAGAAGAATTAGAAATAAGTGGAGAAGAGTATCCTATGGCTTTTCCTAGTGGTCGTGTCCTATAGTTAGCGTGTGCTCTGATACCATCTTGTAGCGGCCCGATCCCAATGGACCGTAGTCTCTGTGCTTAAGTGTCATCCCTGGATCGGTATGCTGACACACACAGTACTCGAGGAATTATAACAGAGTTCAATCGCACACTTATTACATCGAGGTCCTCATAAAGAGTGATTATTACAATAATATGGCTGTAGGACATCTAATAAAATAACTGAGGAAGCTTCGAAGGTAAATGAGTCCATACAACTCCACGGCAAAACTGAGTTCAAGACAACGACCTATCGCACCTTAATCCTCGTCTAAAAATTCTGCAACATGAGACGTCACAGCTGTGTAGGTCAGCACATGGAATATGCTGGCAAGATCACACTATAGAGCAATGATGAACAATAGCTATCACTACATGCATATTTGGCTAGTGGAGGCTCTAAGTTTAACATTTGCATAAAGCTAAATTTTCCCTACAACAAAGGAATAAATTTTATTTATTACCAAGTCTATGCCATTATTGAGAAGGTAACCCCAACTCAATCCCAAAATTATCAAGTATCAATAGTAATATTAGCAACCCAACAAATTTATTAAGTAAAGTGATGATATCAACCAATAACTCAAATACCAGATACTCAAAATTGTCCATAACCGAGGACACGGCTAATGATGATTAGTTTTTACACTCCGCAGAGGTTTGCACATTTTTCCCCACAAGACTCGACCGCATCCATGATCGGATGATCGAGACATAGCCTTTCTAAAGAGGTCCCCGTAACCGATAGAATGGCCGATACACCTACAATTCCCCTACATCTGCTAGCCCATCATGAAAAGGTTTCCCACGACTTACTTAACTATGCCAGAGCGCATAATGGCTTGTGGCTGCACACAGAAGTTTCTGAGCATGAATAATCTTATGATCCCTTTGAGCCTGGGTGGCATACCACAGGATGATCACACAGGTACCCCGGGATCTCCTAGGACAACACTGGATTCCTCAGGTGCCTACAACCAATCCACCCAGATGTGTATTAAAGTAGCCACCTTAAGTTTCCCTTAGTTATTATCAAAGGTATTAGGTTCCTACCTCATCAACTACATAAAAATAACCACATGTTCCCAATCCTACTCATGCAATGTTTGAGGGTGTAACTAATGCATAAAAACTAGGTAAAAAAGAGTATGATCAAAGTGTAACTTGCCTTGCTGACGATCGGAAAACCCTAGAGATTCATAGTAGCAAGTTTTGCACTCCGGAAAATCTATCGTAGACAAATAATAGCATACATAAGCGCTCAAACATGAAGATGCAAAGAAACCAGAGAAAACGATCTTAACAGAAAGTTTAGGTCAAGAACTTTGATTTGAAAAAAGAATCAACTAAATCGGAGTTACGAAACTCAAGTTATGATAAAAAATATTTCAAATTCAAATCTGTTTGAAACCAACTTTTAAACTTTCAAAAACATTTTTGAGTTGGTTATATGGATAGAGGTGATCATAATGAAGAATTTGGCATTTGTTTCATTGGATTTGGATACACGAGCAAAAAGTTGTGATCGTTTGAATAATAGGGACTAATTTGCGAAGAAATTAATTATGGATGGGTCTTTGGCCAAAAATAAATAGAAAAAGAAAAATATATCGGACCAATGTCTGCTACAGAAACTAATCTAACGAATATGTTCGTTAAAGATCCTAAATGAACGAACGTTCATTAAATAAAACCGATCGGGCTTTTAAAGAAAAAACCGAGGAAAACCATAACTAAAAATAAACCGGACCGGGGCGGGTTTTTTACCGGTTCGGTCATCAGCGGCGATGGCAGCTCCCAGCGACAGCGAGGCGAAACAAGGCGGCGGCGACTCCCGGCGACGGCGAGGCGAGGCGAGGCGGCGATGGCGGCTCGGGGCGTCGGTGGCTCGGGCTCGGTGCGGCGACGGGTGCGGGTGGCAGGCGGTGGCTGCGAGCGGCGGCGGCTTGGTGGCGGTGGGCGGCGGCTTGGGAAGAGAGAGAGGCCCGGAGCGGCGGCTTATAAGGAGGGGGGTGCGGCGGCCTTGGAGGAGGGGCAAGGCGGTGGCGGGCGCAGCCCGGACTCCTGCCGGAGTCCGGCTCGGGGACGGCAAAGGCAGGCGGTGGCGGCTTCGGACGGCTGGGCTTCGGCACAGTTCGGTCCAAAGGATTTTTTAAAACATTTTTTCCAGAGACGAAAAATAAGAAAAACCTAATAAAATGTATTTTTAAAAATTCCAGAACAATTCACACAATTCCCTCCTAATTAAATGGGCTAGGTGAACATTTTTCTGGACCTAAATAAAATAAACTTTTTTGCACTAATAAAATAATTAGACACGCAAATAAAATCAAATAAAGTATAATTTTATTAAAAAATAAATTTCCATCATTTCTTTACTGTTTTTGAAGAAGTCGTATTATCTTCTCTCTTTATTTTATTTATTTGAAATTATTGGAAACATATTTTGAATAAAACTCTTTGATCCAATTTGCCAATTTTGAAAATTCAAAAATGGATTGTTGAGAAAACTACCAACTCTCTCATTTGGTCCTTGAGTTGCTTGAGGTTTCTAGGATCAAATTTCAAATAAAACAAAATTCAAAAATGCACGAACGATGAATGCATATGAATGATCTAAATAACATCCAAATTGAAAATTGGGATGTTATAGTATCGCACACGATGCATCTGCGAGTACTCGTGTGCGATGATTAGTAAGTTACACATACGTTTTCTTATGTTAACACTTGTGTGATAAATAACACATGGCACCAGATTTGGTATTCGGGTTGTGTGTGTGCTCCACTTAGTCTTCCCGCGCTCCAGCGAATGCTTCCGGCGCTCCACATGGGTGAATTGTAAAATCCACACCTCTTCCCTCACCTGTTTCCCGCCACCAGCTAATGGCTTGCTACATATAACCCAGGTGACAACGCATCGCCGCGACACTCTGCGCAGATCTAGTCCTCACCCATCTACCATTAGTTATTCCAAGCATGCGAGACAACTACCAAAGCCTCGTCGTTGACGCCTACCTGCGTTACATCTTCGGCGAGGAGAACGAGCCGGGGCAGGTGGGGTAGCAAGAGCTTCATCGGCCGGTGCAGGCACCATGGCCCATCGGCAGCGATATCAACATGACAGTCCTTGGGAGCACAATCAACATATTGCAGAGGAGGTGTGATGATCAGTTTGCCATCCACAGTGCAAAAGATCCAGTGTTGCTCGGCGGCATGATCGACGACCCACCCAAAGAGCCGCCATCACCAGTGCTCATCGAGAGCCTGATGCCCCGCAAGGAATGGGCAGAGGACCTCTGTGATTCAGTCAAGACAACGGCAGCCTGCGGCTTCATCATTTCCCGCGGCAGTCGTGTCAACCTCGATCCCGATGATGTGGTGGCCAAGCTGAGTGCATCCTTGGCGGAGTTGACGTCCCCGACGAAGTAGAACATTGCCAACGTGATATCTTGAGTATGCAGGTGATGGATGAAATTTGCTACTAGGCCAAAGACATGGAAATGGAGCGGTTCCGTGGAGTTGTCATGCACGCGATTGCACACTGTCAAGCTCTTTTGGAAGAGGCCCAGCAGCCCCAAGAGCCTCCCAGCGCCAGCAGCTTCGTAGGCGGAGGCGGGTCGGGACACTTGGAGTGAACGTCCGCAAGGGTGCCATGCTGATCATGGAGTCCGAGAAGACCATCGTCGGAAGGCCGCCATCTCAGCCTTTTAGCTTATATTTTATAATAATTGTATGCATATGTAGGTCGTGAGTGTTCTTGGCCTTGCCACATTTGGCATTTTAAATTATCCTAAATATTTAAGACAATTATTAAGAATTATTAACCGTTGCCATTGTAAATTTGCCTCAACGGCGAGCAGAGCGCGCGCAGGGACGCCAGAGCGGAGCGCGCCGCGGCCGCCTCAACGGCGAGCAACCACGTGGTCAACCTTCTGCCATCAATAAATTTTGACCTTGTTCTTGTCACATTGCAAATTACAATGCAATAAGTAATTACAAATATGTCCACATCTATCAAACTAATATGTGTTCACACTTAGCACCGGGCTATAAAAACCACCCACTCAAAAATTACTTCACAGTTCATCTCCTCATCACCCACAAAACTGGTCTTTCCTGTCAAGTCGTTCCGCCATGACCGATAGGAGGAGTTTAGGGTGGACATATAACCGTGCAACAAAGACCAGGGCCGCGGAAGCACTAGAGTGGTCTCGCCGCAGCCGCAGCAGAGCTATCCCGGCGCGCCGCGGAGCCCTCGGAAGAGCTCTCACGGGCATGCGAGGGCTCTCACAAGCGCATTCGCGGCGTCGGCCATCGCAACGCGCCGGTGTTCCTGAAGTCCTTAGCCGGCGATGAAGACATTCTCGCTAGCGTCACTATGCAGCAGGAGCTGGTCGACGACTGGATGAAGCTGCTCAAGATCAGTGATGCCTCGGTTGACAAGGCGACCGGCCTCGTCGAGAAACTCATGGGTGACAATGCGAAGCTCCTCAAGTTGCTCGCCGAGAAGGAGGGGAAGGCCGCCGGCTGGAAGATGCTGCATGAGCAGAGCAATGCCTCAGAGATGACGCTGAAAGCGGTCGTCGAGGAATTGATGGGTGGCTTGAGGAAGTTCCGGATCAAGCGCATGCAGGAGGTGGAGGAATCCGTGGCTGCTTTCAAGCAAAGTCGTGAGGAATTGAAGAAGGAGCTGGAGGATTTTGTCGCCCGCGATCCATCGACGAGTAGAGACAATAGCGACCCAGATCCTTGTTTGCAATTTCCTTCTTCTCTTGCCCCCGTGTCTTCCGGGCTTTGCCGCCCATGGCATTTTAAATTATCCGGAATATGTAAGACAATTATTATGTGCGCCATTATAAATTTGTCGTCATATTATCTGTTGCCATTTTATTTGTGGTCGTATTATCTGTTGCCCTATGTGGCAATTTAAATTAGGGCGGAATACGAGTTGAAAACACGAACAAAGCAAATGCTGCCATGGGATTACAAGCAAACACCCTCCGTCCAAGTGCTTTAGTTAACCCATTAGTGAAGAAGTTGTGAGCGAGGCGGGCGGCGGCTGGTGCATGGAGGTCAAAGAGCTCGCTTCCCGGTGAGCATGGGAGGCCTTGCTGCTCGCACGTGTCCCGTCGAGCCTGCGAGGTGGACAGGATGCACGCGTCCCGTCGAGCCTGCGAGGTGGACATGATGCACGCGTCCCGTCGAGCCTGCGTGGCGGACTGCTCGCACGCGTCCTGTCGAGCCTGCACGGCGGACTTCTCGCGTCTAATCAAACAGCTGCACGCATGCCACCGAGTATGGTTAAATTTCGACACGGTTAACATAATACAACCATTTGTGATATTAACGTGTTAGTTTTTTTTTCAAAAAGGCCTTCATTGGCTACTAATGTCTGCGCTTCTTCTCGAACTGGACGATTTTTTTTACCACGACATATATGTGCCATGTCATGAAACCATGCCAAGTTTCATGTTTTTTGGGTGAGTTTTTGATTTACTAGGATTTAAAAACTGAGATTCTCAATGTTTCAGGACGACGACAAGTTTGAAATTCATTAACATTCCTTAAATGAGACTTAAACATGCACCCAATGACACATGTACGATTTCCCATCCAAACCTCACTGGAGCAAGTGCTTGTAGTTCAAATTTGAATTATGGGCTACATTAAATGCGTAGAAAACTTAGTAATTAGTAATATATATATATATATATATATATATATATATATATATATATATATATATATATATATATAGATATATACAATGGCCAAACGAATCCTGAACAGTTTCAGCTTTCAGCCCGACACTCATGTTATTATAAGTTGCCTGTGGAAAACAAAGTTCAAGGCGAGAAGAGGCAACGACTATCGTTTCACCCACAAGAGGGGCATGTTTCCCTACGGAACCACAAGGGTTGCGATAGGCTCTGGTTTGTAATAGGCTTGTAATATAGCTTCACCCAAATTGGACAATTATATGTACCATGTAGTGACACCATACCAAGTTTCATGATTTCCTAGTGAATTTTGGATTTACAGAGACTTAAAAACCGAGATTCACAATGTTTGTGGCCAAGCCAGGACGGCGAGATGGTTGAATTCATTCCCCTTCATTCCATGGGACCTAAACATGCACCCAACGAAACATGTACATTTTTTCTAGCCATTTTGGTGCACTGGAGCATGTATTTGTAGTTTGGATTTGAATTGTGGACACTAAATTGCCTAGAAAACTCAATTAATGAATAAAAAAGGTCAGACGAACCCTGAATAATTTCAAAGTTTAGCGCGAATCTCCGTTGTTCCGTGCCACGTGTAGAAGAAAATACAAGTCTAGAAGAGGGAGTGATTATTGTTTGGCCCACAAGGGGACATGTTTCCCTATCGAAACCACGAGGGTTCTTGCGAGAGGCTGCGGTTTGTAAGAGGTTTGTAATAAATCTGGGCCCAAATTGGCAATGTTTTTACCACGACATATATGTGCCATGACATGACACCATGCCACCTTTGATGACTTTTTGGTGAGTTTTGGATTTATGGGGACTTAAAAACTAAGATTCGAAATGTTTGAGGACGAGCCAGGATAACGGTATGGTTGTAATTCGTTCCCATTCCTGGCATGGGACCTAAACATGCACCCAAGGACACATGTATAATTTTTCTGGCCATTTTGGTGAACTAGAGCATGTATTTGTAGTTCAGATTTGAATTATGGACATTAAATGCCTAGGGAACTCAATTAGTGTATATATAAAAAGGCCAAACGAACCCTAAATAAGTTTAAATTTTGGCACGGATATCATGTCGTTCCATGTTGCCCGTGGACGAAAATACAAGGCGAAAAGAGGTAGTGATTATGTTTCGCCCACAAGGGGAACACGTTTCCCTATCGGAACCACGAGGCTTCTTTGAGAGAAGCTCTCGTTTTTGTAAGAGGTTTCTAATAAAGCTTGGCCCAAATTGGACAATGTTTTTACCACGACATATATGTGCCATGACGTGCCACCATGCCACCTTTGATGACTTTCTAGTGAGTTTAGGATTTACGGGGATTTAAAAACCGAGATTCCAAATGTTCGAGGACGAGCCAGGATGCGGGTACGGTTGTAATTCGTTCCCATTCCTGGCATGGGACCTAAACATGCACCCAAGGACACATGTATAAATTTCCTAGCCATTTTGGTGAACTGGAGCATGTATTTGAAGTTTAGATTTGAATTATGGTCATTAAATGCCTAGGAAACTCAATTAGTGTATAAAAAGTCCAAACGAACCCTGAATAAGTTTAAATTTCAGCATGGATATCCTGTCGTTCCATGTTGCACATAGAAGAAAATACAAGGCGAAAAGAGGCAATGATTATGTTTCAACCAGAAGGGGGACACATTTCCCTATCGGAACCATGAGGCTTCTTTGAGAGAAGCTCCGGTTTGTATGAGGCTTGTAATAAAACTTGCGCCACAATGGACGAAAAAATTCCTAGACATATAAGTGCCATGTCATGACACCATGCCAGGTTTCATGATTTTTGGCTTAGTTTTGGATTTACGAGGATTTAAAAACCGATATTCTTCTCACGAAATGTTTTCAAATAGCACATGGTTCACTCACGAAAGTCAATATTCAATGAAAACTTTGTGGAAACCATATTTTAAAGTTTCATAAAAATCTGAAAAAATGTGTGATGTTAAGAAGGTTATGTTTTATTGCGACACAAAATTTCAAGTTGAAAAACATTACGAGATGTGAGCTATGAAAAGATAAGTTCAGCCCTGAATAGTGACATTACTATTCGGTACTATTCATTGCTGATTTTGTCTTTTTCATAGCTCACATCGCTTAATGTGTTTCCACTTGAAATTTTGTGTGGCAATAAAACATCATCCTCTTAACATCCCGCTTTTTTCAATATTTTTTGAAACTTCAAAACATCTTTTTCTCGTGGTTTTCACCGGTTTCCACCGAATGTTGGTTTCCGTATGATATCCTCCCCCTGCTGTGCATGCGGTCTGAGTCATGCGTTCTGATTGGCTAGAACCCAAACCCCACGGATCATACGTGTGCACCGTTGGATGCTCATAGATCGAACGACAACTCTGAGCCCTTTTGAAAGCACATGCAGTATATGGGTAAGCACTGTGCGCATGCATCGTGCTAGCTCACGCTTCCTTCTCTACTAGGTTTTCAAAACAGGCTACCGTTTCTCGCCACTCCTCTCATCGGTTTCCCGCCTCTTCTCCCATTGTTTTCCCGCTACCAGTGCCAGTGCTCATTGAAGGTTTGAGTCATATATGCATGATGTAGATGTTCGTTTAATTCTTATAGTTCATCTCATCCAAAATCAATTAGTTTTATAAAAAAAATCTATTTTAAGATTCATTGAATTGTGCATTGTAAAGGTAAAAGCAAAAAGTGACAATTCATTTAGAAAAAAAAGTTTGGGCAATTAAGATATGGAAGATTCTAGAGAAGAAAGGAGAAGTGATTGTGTTTTGAGGTTTGTGCATTATGCTTAAGTTCAACCATGGAGTCTTCTAGATTGTACATGTGGCAGAAGCTGGTGGAATGTAGATGATATCCAACGGCTAGTAGTGCTTGGATTTTCCATCTTTGTACCGTCGGATTGGCTTCATCCAACAACCAAGTTTCAAAGTTATTCGCACACTATATAGGTGTATAGATATAGATGTGTATATATATATATATAGATGTGTCCCATGCTAGACCAAATAAAGTTTGAGTGCATGCGTGGGACGACCCCCCTGCCGCCGCCGCCTCGAAGTTGGTAAACTGACATCATACGTATTGAACCAGGCTTGGAGTTGGGTACGGTGTTCGGTTTGTAATGTAGTTGGTGGCCCATCGAAGTTGTGAATTTGGGATTTAAACACATCACACACCACCATACCCATACATATTTTCGGGCCGCATGCAGTGTATACAGGGTCTTCTGATTGACCACGTCTCCCTTGTGCTGTTTTTTGTGACGACACACATATTTGTGGGCTCCTCGAGTGTATATATATCATCCCTTTGACCGATATTGATGGGTACATGTTGGCCATGAATGTATTCCTCCTAGTTCATGTCAGGGCCGGTCATCGTCACATGTCGCTCAACCAAAGCTCGAGCTCATGCATTGTCAGGATTCCCTCCCACATGCTCGGATTGCTGGGTTCGACCTACATCAAACCATGCGTATCTCATCCTGAACTACCTTGCCTTCATGGTTTTTGTCTGTATCGAGAGGTAGGCACCACATCTAAATTGTACATTATTCTATATTGAAAACACACATCACCCCTTCCCAATGTACATCATTTTGGGCCGCATGCAAGAGGTGTTGGTTTTGTGGTCCCTCTCGTGCGATTTTTATGATGGTTCAATCTATTGGCCCAAGCGGTTTATCGACAACAACAACTGTTGTTTGACCAAACGTTAGATTTATTGGTCCATATTATGGTAGGTCATGGCGACATGCATGTATGACCAAAGTATCGATCATTACATGCATCCGCCATGCTAGACACGAAGTTGTTGTTGTCGATAAACCGCTTGGGCCAATATATATCCAAGGGTGCTTTGGGGTTTATGAGGTAGGTGCCACCAAAGTTATGCATTGTGTATTTAAAGTTTTGAACATCCCCAATATTCCTACATATATTTGGCCACTTCCAGGTGGTTCTTGACTTCTGGCCCCTCTCATTGATCTTCGACGATGCGCCCAACCGTGGGCCCGCGTGGTCAAAGTTGTGCATTGGAATTTTGAACATCACATACCACCCTTTTCACTCATATATATTTGGGCCTCATGCTGGTGTGGCTGTCTTCTGACCCTCTCTAACGTTATTTTTTGCTGCAAAGACTCTGATGACGCTCAACGGACACGGGTATAATATCTTTGCCGTGTGCGATACAAGTGTGCTGTGAATCACCATGCCTGCACAAGCGCGAGCAAAGGTGGAGGTACTGGCTCAACCATGTGCGATGCAAGTGCGCTGTAAAATCACCACGACCGCGCAAGCGCGAGCAAAGGGTGGAGGTACTGGCTTAATTGTGTGCGATGCAAGTGCGTTGTAAAACCACTACATGTGCAAGCTAAAGGCGGGTAAGTTTATTTGGAAATTAGGACGAACCGTGTGCGATAGACCAGCTAGCTAGAAATATGAAAACAAACTACCCGCCTTGAGCATTGCATGAATCGGCGGTGCCGCGCCACTTTTTCTTATTATCATACACATATATTGTTATTGGACCGTGCGTGATCTTGGGCACTCCCGCCCCTCATCAATCCATTTACCCAAATTTTAGTAGCCGCCGTACTTCAACCGTCACCCACACTCCTCTAGCACCGACCTTATAGTAAAATTGCAGTAGCCGAGGCATTTGAACCGTCGCCCTCCCTCATCCACCACCATCAATTTTTAGTAGCCGCGGCGAATCCTCAAACACCAACCCCCCTCCATAGTCCCCCAGCCACCCCTTGTTGGTGTCAAAACTGGCAGATCTCGGGTAGGGGGTCCAGAACTATGCGTCTAAGGATCGATGGTAACATGAGACATGGGACACGATGTTTACCCAGGTTCGGGCCCTCTTGATGGAGGTAATACCCTACGTCCTGCTTGATTGACTTTGATGAGTATAGGGGTTACAAGAGTTGATCTACCACAAGATCGTGATGGCTAAACACTAGATGTCTAGCCTATGTGATTATTATTGTCTTCGACGGACCAAACCCTCTAGTTTATATAGACAAGGGAGGGGGCTATGGTTGTACAGAGTCGGTTTACAGAAAAAGGAATATTCATATCTGCACGCCAAGCTTGCCTCCCACGCAAAGGAGAGTCGCATCCGGACACGGGGGAAAGTCCTCTATCTCGTATCTTCACGTCCCATTAGTCCGGCCCATGTTGCATAGCCCAGACGCCCGAGGACCCCGTAATCCGGGACTCCCTCAGTAGCCCCCGAACCATTCTTCAATGATGACATGTCCCGCGCGCAAATTGTCTTCGACATTGCAAGGCAGGTTCCTCCTCCGCAGATTTCCAAGCATCTGAACCGAAGGACTGTATTCAGATCTACTTCTTCGGTCTTCAGCTTCACATTAAATGTTATATCCTTCGGCTTATGCGCCATCGCCGCTCCAGCTCCCACGTGTCAGACGAATACGAAGGGTCCAAGCACTTTTACACATAACACCTGGGCCATGTAAGGAAGGCGTCTATTTAAGGAGATTTAATCTCAGATGCCATTCCACACCAGGCGGAAAATCCTTAGAGCTTGTCACAAGAAACCACACAAACATGGCCAACGCTCCGAGTTCTTCTTCCCGCCCCATGGTCCACAGAAAGGCGATTGGGAGAGTTGTTCTGTATCCCACGCCCAGCTGACCAAGCTCCAGATGCAGGGATATCTCCCCCTGCGGATCTAGCCCCCATTCGGGCGAGATTAACCTTCTTTACTGGCGAAGCCCTGGCATAAAATTTCCCAAACCCTTCAGAAGGGGAGCGAGTATGTTTCATTTCCTTTCTCCTAATAGGCGTTGGATTTCCAATCCATCCTTTCCTCCGAGGTCTCCTGGAGTACTATGGCCTTCAACTGCACAATCTCATGCCGGGCTCCATTCTGCACATCGCGGATTTTGTCGCTCTCTGCGAGCTGTTCCTAGGCTGGGAGGCCCATTTCGAGCTATGGAGAAAGCTTTTTTGCCTCGTACCTCGCTCCCAAAAGGGATCCATATTCGAGGTGGGCGGCGCCGAAGTATGGCGCATAGCTGGAACAGGATACCTACCCGGCACTCCAAAGAAGGCATCCGAGGAGTGGCCCTCAGAGTGGTTCTATATTGAAGGCATCATTCTTTCAGACCCAATCGACGTGGCATACCTGAATTTTCCAATAGCCCGTTAAAGAAATGCCACAGCTGGCGCCCCCGGAGCCACGAGGAGGAGGACAGTGTGGAAGTTAAGAAGTTAATGGACAAGATAAATGTACTTGCCCAGTCTAGACTGTCCATAATTGAAGTCATGGCGATTTCCATAATGCGTAGTGTCCAACCACTCCAATCAAGAGGATTCCCCATGTGGAACTACAACGGGGAGGATGATACATCCTGCTATGGGCGCAAGGGTCCGGATAACTTGACCGCCCTGGCCGCCATGTTGGCTGATCTTTACAAAGGGGAGAAAGAAGAATTCACTCGCCTCAAGTGCCGAGATGGCTTTTCCATGTACAACCCCCCTAGTTGGGTAAGCTTTCAATCCAACACCTCACTTAATCTTCTTCCTGAGTTGTAATTAGTCAATATTAACTCGACCATTTTTACCAGGAATGGAGGAAGGCTACTGCGGGGATCTACAGCCCCGCTCTACAGCCGGAGGACCATAATCGGGACCTGGATCTCGGATTCGAGGAGGATCCGGATATATCCTTGGAGCTCAAGGAGGGGGTCTTCTATCAGGTGAGCTATGATGGCACAGAAGTGGCCATCGAAGCCGATTACCCCGGCCTCCTTCCGTCTTCCCATGTAAGTGCCCAGGGAGCATCTCCTCCAAAAGAGTCTTCCCATTGTGCCTCACCCATTGCACTGTCTCGTGCTTCAAAGGGGCGGCGCTCGTCTCGCCAAGCTGCATCGGGATCGTCCCTTGAAAGGATATGCCGACAGAAGGCAGATCTTTGAAAAGAAAGGCAGACAGTGATTCTTCCAAGCTTCGTCCTTCATCAAAAAGGTACGGCCTTTGATACGCCCTGCGGCAAGCATACTGAACTGTGTTGTTTTTTCCTCCCCCATATTCCAGGAAGAGCACTCACTGGACTATATCCAGAGACCTCGCAGGATACACGTCTGTCAACCCGACCCCGGACCCTGCATCTAGGGCTGGAGTCGATACGGGTGCCATGCCAGACTGTTCTCTCTTCGACGATTTGGACAATGTATCCGTCACCAACTCCGAGGTGGAGAGTGCCATGAACCATTGGCGGCGGAGGGCCGCCATGCGCGATCCTACCTTTACTGAAGAGGCATTTAACGCCTTTAGTTCGGCGGACGCATACATCCGAGCTGCTTGGGATGGGCTTCCTGGGGCCACTCGCCAGCTTTCAAACGATATGTGAGTAAGATCATTTCGTGTAGATTTAATAGCCATATACCAGTAGCCCCCGAGACTTGAAAACAGTTGAAGCAACTGATTTTAAGGATGTATGTGTAATCAGGTACTCATAAAGAAGAATAGCATGCTATCTCGGGAGCTGGAGCAGTGTCGGATGCAGCTGACTGCTGCTACTGCCGAACTGGAGAAGTCCAAGGAGGCACCGATTGGTAATGTTCCCTTCTGTCCGGAAAAATAATCCTGTGCCGGTCATGTGTATGCAAATGAGCATAGTTTTGTTTTACAATGGCAGGATCGGTGGCGTGGCTGGAAGAGAAACTGAAGGCCGCGTAGGCAGACAAAGAGCATGCCGAAAGGCAAGAGGCCGCTGGTCAACGTGTACTGACACGGACCAGGGACAAGAAGAACAATCTGCAGGACGCCAACACCCAGCCCGGCGAAGAGCTGAAAGATGTGCGAGACCAATTAGCAGATGCCTTGAAGGAGAACAAAGAGCTGAGAGGCGGCATATTCAGTATGTCTTTTAACTTATTGTCGTATAGTTCGGTGATGCGAATCCTAACAAGTTTTATGTCTGCAGGTGTGTTTACTGGGCGGCCCATAGAAGAGGTAGCCAGATTTCAAGGTGACCTGCTACAAGAGCTGTCCAAGGTGCATGAGCGAGCACGGAAGGCGATGAGAAGCATTGCTAAGGCTTTATGGCTAGCGATTCTCCTCTAGGAAGTATGGGGGACCTTGTGAATTTATTCAAGGGAGCTTAGCGCCGTTTTGGGCTATGGAAGATATCGACATGCTGAGAAGGTACTTGGGAAGCCTGGGCCATGGTAAAAACACGGTACACCGGACTTAACCCCAATCATATGGCCTGGGTCGGACCTCGAGGATCCGATGGACAGGAAATTCCGGTCAGCCTGGTGTACGACCAAGTGAAGGTGGCTGCCAAGTTCTCCCAACAAGATTATAAACTAGGCAGCCTATCAGAGGGTCTAGAAGTAAAAGAAGTTTTTTAGTCTAAGTAGCAATGTACATAGGGTAAAACGAATTTGTAAAATGATTGTCATGGCAGACTTTCTGCTTCGACCTCCAAAAACCCTAGGTTAGGAGTGTTCCAAATACATAGGTAAACACCAAAGTATGTTCGGAAACTAGGCAGTCCGGTCATCATTGCTTGAATAGAAAAGTTGTATTCGGGGAGTTATGTTATATTACATTTGATTATAAGAAACATCTTCCAAAGAGAATAGTCCCGTTAAGGGTTCCTTTCCCTGGGCTGGTATGCGGTTCTTTGTGCATACCGAAGTTGTGATGCTGAAAAATCACAGTACGCGTTTATACTCCAGGTTTTGTAGTGCCATGAGGGCAGTTCGTCTTTTACTCACTGACAAATCATTCCCTTAAGGACGCTAGCTTTCGGCTTCACCCGTCTGAGGTACGTGTCCGGATGACCCGACTGTAACAATCGCAGAGGTGCTCCCTTTATGCCCTAGCCGAACAAACGGGAACGTATGGCATAAGCATAGGAGCCAGGCAACCCATCTTGGCAAAAACTTAAGTCATAAAGGTGCATATAATGGTGAATAAAAGACATATATGGATAGATGACACATATATATGGTGAGCTTGATGCTCGAAAAATAATAATAAGAATAAGATTCTTGTGAAAATAAGCCCCCAGGTATTGTGGGGTAAGTACATTTGAGGATGTCTACCCTTCAAGTGTACGGTTTATCCGAACACGAACAAGAAGTCGTATAGAAACGAGGCAAAAAAGGGAAAAACTCTAAAAAGGAGAAAAGATAGAACGAGAAAAAAGGGATATGTGCGGACTTAGGCGTAGAATCTTCGGAGCCTTGCGGTGTTCCATGGGTTTGGCTCCAAGTGATTGTCCAAAGCTTTGCGAAGACGATAGGCTCCTCTAGTGAGAACTTCATCTATAATGAAGGGAGCCTCCCATTTGGGCTTGAGCTTGTCCTTTTTCTTTTCTGGTAGGCATAAAACTAGTTCACCGACATTGTAGGTCTTTGCCCGTACTTCTCTGCTTCGGTATTGCTGAGCCTGCTGTTGGTAGAATGCGGAACGGGCCTTCGCGACATCGCACTCCTCCTCTAGGCCGTCCAGGTCGTCCTGCCGATCGAGCTCGGCTTCTCGCTCTTCATACATGCACACTCGAGGTGAGTCATGAATAATGTCGCAAGGTAAGACTGCCTCTGCACCGTACACCATGAAAAAGGGTGTATATTCGGTCATGCGATTGGGTGTGGTCCGCAGCCCCCAGAGTACGGAATGGAGTTCCTCGACTCAGTGTTTGTCTGATTCTTGTAGAGATCGCACTAGTCTGGGTTTGATGCCGCTCATTATCATGTCGTTAGCTCGTTCGACCTGACTGTTTGTCTGAGGGTGGTATAGTAGGCGTAATCAAGCTTGATGCCCAAGTTGGTGCACCAAGTTTTCACCTTGGTGGCTGTAAAGTTAGAGCCGTTGTCAGTAATAATACTGTGCGGGACACCATAATGGTGTACGACACCGGATATGAAGTCTATCACCGGTCCGACTTCAGCCATTTTAACTGGTTTAGCTTCTATCCACTTAGTGAACTTGTCGGCCATTACCAACAAGTATTTCTTCTTATGGCTTCCCCTTTAAGAGGTCTGGCCATATCAAGCCCCCAGACCGCAAAGGTCCAAGTAATGGGGATTGTTCGGAGAGCAGTAGGCGGCATGTGGCTTTGGTTAGCGAAAAGCTGGCATCCAACGCAACGCTGCACGAGGTCTTGTGCATCTGCCCGGGCTGTGGGACAAAATAAACCCGTGCAAAATGCTTTACTTACAAGGGCCCGGGCTGCGGCATGATGGCCGACAAGGCCAGCGTGTATTTTAGCCAAGAGCTGTCATCTCTCGTCTTCAGAGATACATCGATGAAGGACCCTGGTAGTACTCCTTCATGAACTTTGTACGCTTTCGAAAGTCAAACGATGCGACGGGCCTCAGTCTGATCCTCAGGGAGCTCATTCCTAGTGAGGTAGGCAAGGAAAGGCTCGGTCCATGGGGCAATTACAACCATAATTTCGTGGGCCGATGGTGTTATTTCGGTGCTTGAGCCCCCGATGATATCGGGACTGTGTTCGGAATCGGGGGGGGGGGGTATGATCGGCTCCTGGTCGGTGCTCCCGTTCTGGTCCTGCCACACCACGGATGGCTTGAAGAGCCTTTCCACAAAGGTGTTAGGTGGGACATGGGTACGTTTAGCGCTGATGCGAGCAAGGATGTCCGTGGCTTGATTACTCTCTTGAGCCACGTGATGAAACTCGAGACCCTCGAACCGAGCTGATATTTGGAGTACGTCGTTGCGGTAGGCCACCATCTTCGGATCTTTTGCATCGAAGTCTTCGTTTATTTGGGATATTGTGATGTTGGAATCCCCACGCACCTCAAGGCATTGTATGCCCATGGAGACAGCCATCCGGAGACCGTGCAATAGTGCCTCGTATTCGGCTGCATTGTTAGAGTCTATATAGCGTATTTGGAGCATGTAATGAACTATGTCTCCTGTGGGGGATGCCAAGACGACACCAGCCCCCAGTCTGGCTGACATTTTAGAGCCGTCAAAGTGCATCACCAGTTGGAATACGTGTCGTACTCTTTAGGGAGTTCGGCCTCAGTCCATTCAGCGACGAAGTCAGCCAACACCTGAGATTTAATGGCTCAGCGTGGTTTGTACATTATTTCAAATGGTAGGAGCTCAATGGCTCATTTGGCAATCCTGCCAGTGGCATCCCGGTTGTTTATAATATCATTGAGTGGTACTTTGGAAGCCACCGTGATTGAGCATTCTTGGAAGTAGCATTGTAGCTTGCGGGATGCCATAAAGACCGCATATTCTATCTTCTGATAATGCGGGTATCGGGATTTGCATGGTGTGAGGACCATCGATACGTAATATACTGGTTTCTGGAGTGGGAATTTATGTCCTTCCTCTTCTCGTTCGATGACGAGCACCGCACTCAGCACCTGGTGAGTTCCCGATATGTAAAGCAGCATTGGTTCACCGATGTTTGGTGCATCCAGGATGGGGTTGCTTGGTAGCAAAGTTTTTATTTCCTCCAGCCCGCCTGTTGCAGCATCCGTCCACACAAAGTGGTCGGTGCGTCGGAGCAGGCGATACAGTGGAAACGCCTTTTCTCCTAATCTGGAGATAAAGCGGCTCAAGGCTGCCACGCACCCTGTTAGTTTTTGGAACTGCTTGAGGTCGGTTGGTGTTGCCAATTGTGACAAGGCTCGAATTTTGGCTGGGTTTGCTTTGATTACCCTATTGGAGACAATAAACCCGAGCAGTTTGCCGACGGGAACGCCGAATACACACGTTTTCGAATTGAGCCTTATGTCATATGTTCGGAGGTTGTCAAATGTGAGGCGTAAGTCATCCACCAATGATTCAACATGCTTGGTTTTGATGACTACGTCATCTACATATGCCTCCATAGTCTTGCCGATTTGTTTTTCTAGGCACGTTTGAATCATGCGTTGGTAAGTGGCGCTGGCGTTTTTTAGTCCGAAAGGCATAGTGTTGAAGCAGAAAGGCCCATACGGAGTGATTAATGTCGTTGTGGCTTGGTCAGATTCCTTCATCTTAATTTGATGGTATCCGGAGTATGCGTCGAGGAAACATAGTGAATCATGTCCCGTGGTTGCATCGATAATCTGGTCGATGCGAGGCAGTGGGAAGGGGTCCTTAGGGCAGGCCTTTTTAAGGTCTTTGAAATCGACAAATAGGCGCCATGATTTATCCTTCTTTGGTACCATGACCAGGTTTGCTAGCAAGTCCAGAAGTTTGATCTCTTTGATAAACCCGACTTCGAGTAGTTTGGCCAGCTCCTCCCCCATAGCCCGTCGTTTGGGTTCAGAAAATCGCCGGAGCGTTTGCTTGACAGGCTTGTCTCCCTTCAGTATATTGAGACTATGTTCGGCCAGGGCGCGTCGGATTCCTGGCATATCTAAGGGGTGCCAGGCGAAGATGACCAAATTCTCACGCAAGAACGCGCGTAATGCGGTGTCGACCATCAGGTCCAGCCGTGCCCCAATGGAAGCTGTTTTGTTGGGATCTGTCGGGTGGACTTGAAATTTGACTATCTCATCAGCTGGCTTGAAAGAGGTGGATTTGGGCCTTTTGTCAAGAATTACGTCGTCCCTATCCACTTTGGAACGCCGTGCGGTGAGTTTCTCGGCCGCTAGGGCTTCGGACAATGCCTCAAGGGCTAGGGATGCGGTTTTATTTTCGGCGTGGAGTGCTGATACATCTCCATCGTATCTACTTTCCTAACACTTTTGGCCTTGTTTTGGACTCTAACTTGCATGATTTGAATGGAACTAAACCGGACTGACGCTACAGCAGAATTGCCATGGTGTTATTTTTGTGCAGAAATAAAAGTTCTCAGAATGACCTGAAACTTCACGGAGAATATTTTTGGAATATATAAAAAATACCGGCAAAATAATCAATGTTAGGGGGCCCACACCCTATCCACGAGGGTGGGGGGCACGCCCATCCCCCTGGGGCACGCCCCCTATCTCGTGGGCCCCCTGATGCTCCAGCGACCTCAATTCCAACTCTATATATTCACGTTCGGGGAGAAAAAAATCAAAGAGAAGGATTCATCGCGTTTTACGATACAGAGCCGCTGCCAAGCCCTAATCTCTCTCGGGAGGGCTGATCTGGAGTCCATTCGGGGCTCCGGAGAGGGGAATCCGTCGCCATCGTCATCATCAACCTTCCTTCATCACCAATTTCATGATGCTCACCGTCGTGCGTGAGTAACTCCATCATAGGCTTGCTGGACGGTGATGGGTTGGATGAGATTTATCATGTAATCGAGTTAGTTTTGTTAGGGTTTGACCCCTAGTATCCATTATGTTCTGAGATTGATGTTGCTATGACTTTGCTATGCTTAATGCTTGTCACTAGGGCCCGAGTGCCATGATTTCAGATCTGAACCTATTATGTTTTCATGAATATATGTGAGTTCTTGATCCTATCTTGCAAGTCAATAGTCACCTACTATGTGTTATGATCCGGTAACCCCGAAGTGACAATTATCGGGACCACTCGCGGTGATGACTATACTTTGAGGAGTTCATGTATTCACCAAGTGTTAATGCTTTGTTCCGGTACTCTATTAAAAGGAGGCCTTAATATCCCTTAGTTTCCAATAGGACCCCGCTGCCACGGGAGGGTAGGACAAAAGATGTCATGCAAGTTCTTTTCCATAAGCACGTATGACTATATTCGGAATACATGCCTACATTACATTGATGAACTGGAGCTAGTTCTGTGTCACCCTATGTTATAACTGTTGCATGAGGAATCGCATCCGACATAATTATACATCACCGATCCAATGCCTACGAGCTTTTCACATATTGATATTTTCTTAGTTACTTTTCCGTTGCTGCCGTTGCAATCACTACTAAACCAATACTGTTACTTTTGCCACCGTTATCGTTACTTCCATATTACTTTGCTACTAAATACTTTGCTGGAAATATTAAGTCTTTCAGGTGCGGTTGAATTGACAACTAAACTGTTAATACTTGAGAATATTCTTTGGCTCCCCTTGTGTCGAATCAATAAATTTGGGTTGAATACTCTACCCTCGAAAACTATTGTGATCCTCTATACTTGTGGGTTATCAAGACTATTTTCTAACGCCGTTGCCGGGGAACATAGCTCTATTCTTTAAGTCACTTGGGATTTATATTTGTTGATCACTATGAGGAACTTGAAAGATGGAAGAACCAAGATTTTTCCCTCAACTACGAGGGGAGGTAAGGAACTGCCATCTAGCTCTGCACTTGATTCACCCTCTGTTATGAGTAAACTTGCAACACCTACTCCTGCTATTTATTCTGATATGTCGCATGTTATCGACACTACAAAAAAATACACTACCGTGATGATACGTGTTTGTCACAGTAGGTCACGTTTTCTGTCATGCATGTACATCCATGACAAATTTATGACAGAATCAAGATAGTCATACCCGTGCTGTCGTAGAAGTGTTCCATGACATTACCAAAATTATCATCACGGAAGTGTCCACTTCCATGACAATAAATCACGCGTCACAGAAGTGCTTTCATCAAGGGTGACTGACACATGGCATCCACCGTAATGGAACGCCGTTAAGCTATCGATTCTGGTTTTGGATCCGATAACCCGTTAACAGCCCTGACCAATGGGGATTTTTGTAGTGCGTATCCCAATCGTTCTTGATCTGGCCCGATCCGAACATGCTCGCGTTTCTCTGCTTCCATAAGGTCCAGCAGATAAGCATTATGAACGTGTCAAATCCTTTCCGAGTTTGCTTGTGTATTCGCTTTCTGGCTTCTGACCACCATTGCACCAACCTAGAGTCGTTTGCCAGGCATAGCTCCATCCTCAAGCTCATCCTAGCAATGCAATTAGACCACACTTGCCGTGAGAACACACACTGCTACAAAATGTGGTCGCCCGTGTCTTCCTCCTGGTCACATAGGTAGCATTTTGACATTTGGTCTTGTAACCCATGTCTAGTCCTTCTATCCGACATCCATAATCGATATTGCACTGCCAGTACCATGAAGATCTTACACGCAAGAGGTGCCCAACATTTCCAGATGGCACCAAAGGAGTGGAATCGGACTCCACCCTCACAAAGCATCTTATAAGCAGAAGATGCATAATAGACTCCGGACACATTCCACGCCCAAATGGGGCTGTCCTCAGTCTGAGCGTCAAGTTGCATCTCCCGAATGATCTCCAAAGTCCGATGAACTGGGTTAGGCCCTCCGTGCATAAGTTACCCACCACATCATTCATCCATGCGTGCATGAACATAGCATCACACACCAACCTCCTGTTGGCCACTTGGGTACGGACAGTCGCCGCGACTAGAGGGGCAATATCCGTGATGGTTGCGCCGTGGAGCCACCAATCTTTCCAAAACAATATTTTGTCTCCCGCTCCCATCTTCCATTTGACCAGGCTCCCAAAAGTTTGATCTACTATTTTATCTGTGGTCAAGTTGAGACCCTGCCAAGGCCTAGATGCATCCGTACGTCGGAGCCATTCCCATCTTAACCTTAGGGCAATGCCATGCTTAAAAAGGTCAATTACGCCCAATCCTCCCATGTGCTTTGGCCTACATACTCTTGCCCAAGATACCACACATTTGCCGCCATGCACTTTCTCTGTCCCGGCCCAGAAGAAGGCCCTACATCCTCTGTCCACTCTTTCTAGAGACCATTTAGGCGCCTCCGCAATCATGAGATGATGAGTGGCCCATGCTCTCATGACTTGGTTGATAAGGATAAGCCTTCCCGGTCTAGTCACCAAGCCCTTTTGCCATCGCGGCAGGATGTGTAAGGCCACATCCACCATCTGCTGCCACTCGAATCTTTTGAGCTGTCTTATGCTTAGCAGGAGCCCTATATATTTGCACGGTAAAGAGATAATCTTCCAAGGTAGCGCCGTCTTAACAAGCTCCTCATCATCATCCTCCGCACAGATCATGATTGCCGCTGATTTGGCAAAGTTCACTTTAAGCCCGGATGCCACTCCGAAGATGGTGAGAGTTTCCTTAACGAACAGGAGGTTTGGCCTTGTTGGTTTGATGAAAAGAACTACATCATCCGCATATAGGGACAAGCGCTACATCGGGCTACATCCATTGATGGTACTCATCACTCGAGCCTCGTGCGCCTTGATAATGATTGCCATAAGTACATCCATGGCAATAACGAAAAGCAAAGGTGAAATTGAATCCCCTTGCCTCAAACCCTTGGCGTGCATGAACTTGTCACCCTATCCTAACTCTTCCAGTATAAAAAATGCTGGAGTACCCGTAATCCTAAGCGCCTGGCGGGCTAAGAGGCCCTCCCAGCCGCGGGGGCCTCCCCAGCCGTCTAAGTGCAAGGGCGATCCGGTTGGGCAGTCCATGATGGATGGACCACGGGCTCATCCAGGGAGAACATCATTGCGGCGGCGGCGGGCATGGGCCCTTTCTCGCATTGTCCCTCCGTGCGGGAATGGAGGTGGGCCGTTCTATCCGCGTTGGCCAACCGTGTTGGGCTGGTTCGGTCGGGCTAGCTAGGGGTGCATGGCTGTCACAGCGCCGACTCATATGTGGGGCCCATTTTGGGGTACCTGCGGCCAACTGTGCGGACGGCATCGCCTCGGGCTGGGTTGCATCGGTGGGGCAGCGCTCGACGACCTGGATGCATAAGGACAAGCCTGCCTGAACACGGGAGGGCTTGGGCTGCGCGTCGCTGGTTCTGACCGGTTGTCATGGAATGGAGCATGTAAGGTCGGTTGGCCAAGCTGTTCCGTCCATAAAAGCACCTAGTGTGCTTGCCCGTTTGGCTGGCCTTTCATATCCTCCTCTTGTTATTGAAGAGCGTGAGCTTCTTCTTGCCGCGCTTCCTCCGCGAGTATCTTTGACGGTCATCGCGTGCGTCCATCATTGAGGTGGCGATCGTTGCATGCTTGAAGCAGGAGGGCGGCGGATGTTTCCGATTTCGTTGGGGGAAGGTCTGGGAGGTGGCCGCATTCGCTGTAGTTTTGCAAGCTTCTTCCCGTCATTCCTTGGTCCTGAAGGAGGATGCAGGCGTCGTTCAGTTTCAATGGTTCTTGGACCGCGTTGGATCTTTTGTTTGCTCTTTTCTTTCCCCTCATAAAATTTCTATCATGTATACTAGCTATTCATTTGTTGTTGATGTATAGTTAGTTTCTACGAGCAATACAACTTAAAATATATTATGAAGTTTGCATGTAACATGTTGTTGTGCATTTTTGGGTTATTGAGATATTCATGGAGGCCGAGTTGGCTCGATGTGTGTCGAGTGGGTTCATGTGGTTTTTGATGGGCGTGTTGTTGGTGTATTTGTTACCGGCTCTTGCTCTGACGCATAGGGGCATCATGTGCCGAATTCTTGACGTTGCTTCCCTTGGTCGGCTGTCGTTTCTTTGAGTGACAAGATCAGGGAAATGGATGCTGAAAAGATCAATATGGTTGACTAGAGGGGGTGGATGGGGTGAATAGGCGTGGGTGGGGTGAATAGGCGACTAATAAAATTTTAGTTTCTTCTACAAATTTAGGCTCAAATAAATAATTGGTTGTCTAGATATGACAAGCATAACAACAACAACAACAACAACAACAACAACAATGAGGGCACCGCCACCGCCGCCGACGATGATGACAACGCCGCCGCCGCCGTCGATAAGAAGATAGCACGAAGTAAAGGACCAAAATAACCGCAGTGGAGTCGATGAAGACGAGGATGTGTTTCCAAAGTTCCCTCCTTTGGGGGGGGGGGTACGTCTCCGTTGGAAGGGTGTGGAGACACAATGCTTCCCAAGCGTCCCAAGGACTCACCCTATTCTCCTCACGCCCTCGCACAATGCAAGGTGTAATGAATCTACTAGGGGTGCCCTTGAAGGAGGCAATTGAAACTTTTACGAACAAGGTTGGGGCTATGTCCATAACTGAATTGGAGGCTCCCAACACCATCACAAAGCTTCACCACAATGAAATGTGGCTCCGTAGTAATCTCTTCCATCTAGTGTGCCCAAACACCCAAGAGTAACAAGTTGATGAAGATGTAGAAGCCGGGGAACACAAAAATGGTTTGGTAGGAATGTAGATCGGGTGAATCTCCTCCAAACCCTAAAGTATTAGAGAGTTTGGGTTGATGGGGATGGAGATATGTGACGCCCGACTTAATCGTGCACTAATAATACATGAAAATGCGCACGATCAAGATCAAAGACTCACGGGAAGATATCACAGCACAACTCTAGACACAAATTAAAGTCATACAACTTTATATTACAAGCCAGCGCCATGAAGGCTCGAATGCATAAGTCAGCGGAAGCAACAATATCTGAGTACAAACATATATAAACAAGTCTGCCTTAAGAAGGCTAGCATAACAAAGATATCTGGATCGAAAAGGCGCAGGCCTCCTGCCTGGGAGCCTCCTAACTACTCCTGGTCATCGGCGGTTGATACGTCTCCAACGTATCTATACTTTATGAATTATTCATGCCATGTTTGCAACAATTTTATATGTTTTTCGTATGATTTGATTAGAACTAACCCGGACTGGCGCTGTTTTCAGCAGAACTATCATGGTGTCTTTTTTGTAGAAATAGAAGTTCTCGGAATGGGTTGAAAATTTATGGCGATTTTTTATGGACCAAAAGAGACTCCCGAGGAATCGGAGTTGGGCTAGAAGAGTCCCGAGGCGATGACAAGGTAGGGGGCGTGCCCTACCCCCCCGGGAGGGTGCTCTTGTCTTGCCGCTGCCTCGTGGACCCCCTTGACGTGAGATGGATGCCAAAAAATCCTATAAATACCAAAACCCCAGAAATAAACCTAGATCGGAAGTTCCACAGCTGCAAGCCTCTGTAGCCACAAAAGATCAATCTAGGCCCTCTCCAGCACCCTGCCGGAGGGGGCCATCATCACCATGGAGGCCAAGGACCAGAGGGAGAACCTCTCGCCATCTAGGGGGAGGCCATGGAGGAGGAAGCACAGGGGGGAGACCCTCTCCCTCTCTCTCTCTCAGTGGCACCGGAGTGCCACCGGGGGAACCATCGTCGCAGTGATTGTCTTCATCAACATCACCATCTTCATCAGCTTCCTCATCTCTTTTAAGTGGTCCACTCTCCCGCACCCCACTGTAATCCCCTACTTGAACATGGTGCTTTATGCCAAATATTATGATCCAATGATGTGTTGCCATCCTATGAAATTTTGAGTAGATTTGTTTTGTCCTTTGGGTTGATTGATGATCTAGATTGGTTTGAGTTGTATGTTTTATTTTGGTGCTGTCCTATGGTGCCTTTCGTGCCGTGCACACGTGAAGGATTCCCGCTGTAGGGTGTTGCAATACGTTCATGATTCGCTTATAGTGGGTTGCTAGAGTGACAAAAGCTTAAACCCGAGTAAGGGGGTTGTTGCGTATGGGATAAAGGGGACTTGATACTTTAATGCTATGGTTGGGTATTACCTTAATGATCTTTAGTAGTTGCTGATGCTTGCTAGAGTTCCAATCATAAGTGCATATGATCCAAGTAGATAAAGTATGTTAGCTTATGCCTCTCCCTCATATAGAATTTCAATAATGATACCGATCTTGTTAACAATTGCCTAGGATAATTCCGCACACCGATCCATCATTATTCCACACTCGCTTTTTATAATATATAGTAATATTTTCTAAATTTATGTTAACAACACCTATTTTTATATTTTAGCTCTCCGATATCATGCAAAGCTATCCTTTTCATACCCATAACGTAGTTTTATTTCTCGTTTCTAGATGGAAACAAACGTTCGGTGCACATAGAGTCATATTAGTGGCAGATAGGACTTGAGAGAATATTGATCTTACCTTTAGCTCCTTGTGGGTTTGACACTCCATACTTATCACTTCCATCTTTGGAAATTGCTATGATGATTGCTTGCACTTGGGTATTATCAAGCTCTTTTCTAGCGCCGTTGCCGGGAAGGAATAGCGTAGATTTTGTTTTCCCTTTTGTTTTTATTTTCTTTAGTTGTGGGTGAAATAAAAAAATGAAAAATACAAAAAAAATTACTTGCCTCTTATGCCTAAAAACTTTTTTTTCAAAAAGAGAAGTAATTGGAAAGTTATGCATTGGAGAAGTGAGGGTCGACCTTGAACACTTGTGTTCATGCTCATGGAAACAATGTATAATTTTTCATGGAAATTTCTCAAAAATAATTATCCCCTTGTATATATATCCATTTTATTATAAAATTAGTCCCAAGTTTTGGCTTTTTGATGATTAAATGGCTTGTTTGCTATGTGCGGTGCAAAAATAGAAACTTTTGCTGTAGTAATTGAATTTACATTTTTTACTCGAGCGTGATAAAATCTTGAAATTTTACACGGTACTTCTATGCAAATTGTTTATTTTGTCCTAATAGTTCATAATTTTTGGAGTTACAGAAGTATACGAAAATTCCAGATTGCTACAGATTGTCCTGTTTTGACAGATTCTGTTTTCTATGTGTTGTTCGCTTATTTTGATGAATCTATGGGTTGTATCAGTGGGTATGAACCATGGTGAAGTTGGAATACAGTAGATATAATGCTAATAAGAAATTGGAATGAGTTCACAATAGTACCTAAAGGTAGTGAGTTGCTTTATTATACTAACGGATCTCACAAGGGTTTTGTTAAGTTTGTCTGGATGAAGTGTTCGAAGATTGATGAGTTATCGATATGAGAAGAACAAGGAGAGACAACAGTTCAAGATTGGGGATGCCCAAGGCACCCTAAGTAAATATTTCGAGGATACTCAAGCATCTAAGCTAGGGGATGCCCCAGTTTGCATCCCATCTTTCTTCTTCAAGAATTATCGTTATACCTCAATTTTTGTCTTGTTCACATGATATGCGTCTTTTGTGTTCTTATTTTCCTTCATGTACCATGCTGGTATGAGATAGTCCTTCATTGATTTATAGAATGCTTCATGCGCTTCACTTAAATCTTTTTAGTATGGCCTTATAGAATGCTCTTTATGCTTCACTTAAATCTTTTGAGTATGGCTTTATAGAATGCTTCGTGTGCTTCACTTATATATATTTTGAGCTTGGATATTGATAAAACTATATTAATTGTAGAATGCTCCATGACCTTCACATATATCTTTTGGAGTATGAATAAGACTGTCATCAAAATTGGGCTTGGAAGAGTACCATTAAAATATCATGCCTAGCTAGGGGCGTTAAACAATAACAATTGTTGGGAGGCAACCCAATTTTATTTTTATGTTTTTGGCTTTTGGTTCTATTTTTCAATAAATACACATTATTACCTATGTAGTAATTGTATTTTGGTGTTTCAATTAGTGTTTGGGCCAAGTAAGACCTTTGGGATGGCTTACGGTGATAGTTGATTTGATCTTGCTGAAAAACAAAAACTTTTGCGCGCAGTAAAATAATTTAAAAAAATCACAAAAGGGTGCTTTTGTTCTGAATTTTTTACACAAGATTTACATACAAATTTCCCAGGCTGTCCTATTTTTCAGAATTTTGGAGTAACATAAGTATGGTTGTTGTTCAAATCATTACAGACTATTCTGTTCTTGACGGATTCTGTTTTCAATGCATAGTTTGCTTGTTTTCTAGTTTCTATGGCTTATATTGCTCAATATAAATTGTAGAAATGATATGGTACAGTAGGCATTGTGTGAGAACAATTATGAGTCTTGTCTTGACAGTACCAACGTGAATTATTTGCTCTTATTCATACTAACCCATCTCACGAAGTTCCATTAAGTTTTGTGTGATTGAAGTTTTCAAGTTTTGGGTGAGATATCGATATAAGGAGAATAAGGAGTGGAAAGACCCTAAGGTTGGGGATTCCCAAGGCACCCCAAGATAATATTAAAGGAATACTCAAGCACCTAAGCTTGGGGATGCCCCAGAAGGCATCCCCTCTTTCGTCTTCAAAACCATCGGTATACCTTACTCGGAGCTATATTTTTATTCGTCACATGATATGTGTTTTTCTTGGAGCGTATTTTCATTTTACTTGATGTTTGAATAAAACCATTGGATCTGAAATCTTGAATGACAAAGAGTCCTCCCATGGCTAGCTAATTATTTGACTACTCATTGATCTTAACTTATATCCTTTTGAAGTAGTTTGTCATTTACTCTCGTGCTTCACTTATATTCTATGAGTAAATGGTTGAATGAATTGAATGTCACAAATTTGAAATTATATATGCTTCATATTCTTATACCATGGGGACTAATGAATTCACATATAATAAGTATAGGTGGTAAAATTTATTGAAAGTTAGCAAACACAACATTGGTCACTTGAACAATTCATGAAAGAATATTGAAGGTAGAGAGATTTCACATATAAATATACTATCTTGGACATCTTCTATGATTGTGAACCCCATTAATAATTTTCAAACTTGAGCAAATTAGTTGAAGTTGGACAAGGAAGACAACGCAATGAGTTATGTTTGGGTATATTTGCATAGAAGTTATATTGGTATGGATCCTCTAACATGTGGTGCTTTCTTAGGATCTTTGCTAGCCAAAAATTTGTACTAAGTAGAGATA
Organism: Triticum dicoccoides; assembly: GCF_002162155.2. NCBI lineage: Eukaryota > Viridiplantae > Streptophyta > Magnoliopsida > Poales > Poaceae > Triticum > Triticum dicoccoides. The sequence continues at coordinate 483,734,923 of NC_041388.1, forward strand.
CTACTTGTGCATCCAAAACCCTTAAACCCCATTTCATGCCATGAGTGTCCACCATATCTACCTATGTATTGAATAAGATAATTCAAGTAAGTCGTCATCGGTGCAAAAAGCAATAAAAATTGCTCCTAAATATGTATGATCTTTTATTGTAAGGGAAAATAAGCGTTGTACGAACTTGTGATGGTAAAGAAATAAAAGCGACGGACTGCATAAGAAAGGTAGCTATCACAAAGGGCAATACAACGTGATGTTCCTTTGCATTAAGGGTTTGCACGTCCAAAATTAAAAAGCGCATGACAACCTCTGCTTCCCTTTGCGAAGGGCCTATCTTTTACTTTCATGTATTTACTTTTATGCAAGAGTCAGTAGTATTCCTTCTTATTTCAACCTCAGTTATTCTTTAGTTGCAAGCATCATGTGGTGGAGAAATATCCAAGCATATATGGCCATTCAATTATATTTGATCATGAATTATTATTGTTGACAATTATCTATATGATAAATAGTTGGGAGGCGAAACATTAAGCCCCTATCTTTCTCTATGTTCGACGGATGATATTTGTTCTAAAAATAAGCTTTGAGTGTTAGCAAGCATGGAAGACTATATGATAGTTGAGTATGTGGAATTTGCTAAAACAAAGCTCTTACATAGACCCTTCTTGAAAATAAGATGAATTGCAATTGTTTGGTGATTGAAAATATAGTTTGTTAGTTTTCTAGAAACTTCATGGTCTATACTTTAACATGTGAACAACTTGTTACTTAACCATGAGACTTTTTATGAGATGAGATACTATTTATGATATATAATGATGCTAGAAAAAGTGTTTGGAAGTATCATTGATCAAATTTATGCACTATGCTAGCATTCACACTTCATAAATTATTTCATTTAACATTTACCTACTCGAGGACAAGCATGAATTAAGCTTGGGGATGTTGATACGTCTCCAACATATCTATAATTTATGAACTATTCATGCCATTTTTACAACAATTTTATATGGTTTCGGTATGATTTGATTAGAACTAACCCAGACTGACGTTGTTTTCAGCAGAACTACCATGGTGTCGTTTTTTGTGCAGAAATAAAAGTTTTCGGAATGGGCTAAAAATTTACGGTGATTTTTTATGGACCAAAAGAGACCCCGAGGCATCGGAGTTGGGCCAGAAGAGTCCCGAGGCAACAACAAGGTAGGGGGCGTGCCCTACCCCTCGGGAGGGTGCTCCTATCTTGCCGCTGCCTCGTGGACCCACTTGACATGAGACCGACGCCAAAAATTCCTATAAGTACCAAAACCCCTAGAAAGAAATCCAGATTGGAAGTTTCGCCGCAGCAAGCTTCTATAGCCGCAAAAAATCAATCTAGGCCCTATTCATAACCCTGCTAGAGGGGGCCATCATCACCGGAGGCCATGGAGGAGGAAGCCGGTGTTGGGAAACATAGCATGCAATCTCAAGAAGAATTCCTCTGCTCATGCAGGATCTATCTAGGAGATGCATAGCAACGAGAGGGGGAGAGTGTGTCCACGTACCCTCATAGACCGAAAGCGGAAGCGTTTGTTAACGCGATTGATGTAGTCGAACTTCTTCTCGTTCCGACTGATCAAGGACCGAACGTACGTCACCTCCGAGTTCTGCACTCGTTCAGCTCGATGATGTCCCTCGAACTCTTGATCCAGCAAAGTGTCGAGGGAGAGTTCCGTCAGCACGACAGCGTGGTGATAGTGATGGTGAAGTGATCCATGCAGGGCTTCACCTAAGCACTACGTGAATTTGATCGAAGGTGTAAATTGTGGAGGGGGGTGCCGCACACGGCTTGGAACAATTAATGTCTGTTGTAGGCGCCCCCCTTTCCTTTTACCAGAGGGGGAAAGGGGGAAAGAGAGAGAGGGGGAGAAGGAAAGGGGGCGCCTCCCCCTCTCCTAGTCCTATTCGGCTTCCCTCACCTGTGGGGGGTGCACCACCCCTTTGTGGGGTGGTGTGCCTCCCTCCTATGGTCCATATGGCCCATATCTTCCCCGGGGGGTTCTAGTAACCCCCCGGTACTCCGAACAACATTCAGTCACCAAATCACATAACTCATATAATATAAATCATCATCGAACGTTAAGCGTGCGGACCCTACGGGTTCGAGAACTATGTAGACATGACCGAGAACTATGAAGATCTTTATCGGTCGTACCGTAATGACAACAGACGTTATCCCCTTTGTCTTCGGTATGTTACTTGCCCGAGATTCGATTGTTGGTATCTTCATACCTAGTTCAATCTCGTTACTGGCAAGTCTCTTCACTCGTTCCGTAATGCATCATCCCGTAACTAAACTCATTAGTCACATTGCTTGCAAGGCTTATTATGATGTGCATTAATGAGAGGGCCCAGAGATACCTCTCCGATACTCGGAGTGACAAATCCTAATGTTGATCTATGCCAACCCAACAAACACCTTCAAAGATACCTGTAGAGCATCTTTATAATCAGACAGTTACGTTGTGACGTTTGATAGTACACAAGGTATTCCTCCGGTATCCCGGAGTTGCATAATCTCATAGTCAAAGGAATATGTATAAATCATGAAGAAAGCAATAGCAATAAAACTTAATGATCATTATGGTAAGCTAACGGATGGGTCTTGTCCATCATATCATTCTCCTAATAATGAGATCCCGTTCATCAAATGACAACACATGTCTATGGCTAGGAAACTTAACCATCTTTGATTAACGAGCTAGTCTAGTAGAGGCTTACTAGGGACACTGTGTTTTGTCTATGTATCCACACATGTATGAAGTTTCCAGTTAATACAGTTCTAGCATGAATAATAAACATTTATCATGATATAAAGAAGTATAAATAACAACTTTATTATTGTCTCTAGGGCATATTTCCTTTAGTCTCCCACTTGCACTAGAGTCAATAATCTAGATTACATTGTAATGATTCTAACACCCATGGAGTCTTGGTGTTGATCATGCTTTGCTCGTGGAAGAGGGTTAGTCAACGGGTCTGCCACATTCAGATCCGTTGCAAATCTCTATGTCTCCCTCCTTGACTTGATCATGGACGGAGTTGAAGCGTCTCTTGATGTGTTTGGTTATTTTGTGAAATATGGATTCCTTCACCAAGGCAATTGCTCTAGTATTGTCACAAAATATTTTCATTGGACCGGATGCACTAGGTATTACACCTAGATCGGATATGAACTCCTTCATCCAGACTCCTTCATTTGCTGCTTCTGAAGCAGCTATGTACTCCGCTTCACACGTAGATCTCGCCATGATGCTTTGCTTGGAACTGCACCAACTAACAGTCCACCATTCAATATAAATACGTTCCCGGTCTGTGACTTAGAGTCATCCGGATCTATGTCAAAGCTAGCATCGACGTAACCATTTACAATGAGCTCTTTGTCACCTCCATAAATGAGAAACATATCCTTAGCCCTTTTGAGGTACTTCAGGATGTTCTTGACCGCTGTCCAGTGATCCACTCCTGGATTACTTTGGTACCTCCCTGGTAGACTTATAGCAAGGCGCACATCAGGTCTGGTACATAGCATAGCATACATGATAGAACCTATGGCTGAGGCATAGGGAATGACTTTCATTTTCTCTCTATCGTATGCAGTGGTCGGGCATTGAGTCTGACTCAACTTCATACCTTGTAACACAAGCAAGAACCCTTTCTTTGACTGATCTATTTTGAACTTCTTCAAAACTTTATCAAGGTATGTGCTTTGTGAAAGTCCAATTAAGCGTCTTGATCTATCTCTATAGATCTTGATGCCTAATATATAAGCAGCTTCACCGAGGTATTTCATTAAAAAATTCTTATTCAAATATCCTTGTATGCTATCCAGAAATTCTATATCATTTCCAATCAACAATATGTCATTCACATATAATATTAGAAATGCTACAGAGCTCCCACTAACTTTCTTGTAAATACATGCTTCTCCAAAAGTCTGTATAAAACCATATGCTTTGATCACACTATCAAAGCGTATGTTCCAACTCCGAGATGCTTGCACCAGTCCATAAATGGATCGCTGGAGCTTGCACACTTTGTTAGCACCTTTAGGATCGGCAAAACCTTCTAGTTGCATCATATACAACTTTTCTTTAAGAAATCCATTAAGGATTGCAGTTTTGATGTCCATTTGCCAGATTTCATAATCATAAAATGTGGCAATTGCTAACATGATTCGGACAAACTTAAGCATTGCTACGGGTGAGAAATTCTCATCGTAGTCAACTCCTTGAACTTGTTGAAAACCTTTTGCGACAAGTCGAGCTTTGTAGACAGTAACATTACCATCAGCGTCAGTCTTCTTCTTGAAGATCCATTTATTCTCTATGGCTTGCTGATCATCGGGCAAGTCAACCAAAGTCCATACTTTGTTCTCATACATGGATCCCATCTCAGATTTCATGGCCTCAAGCCATTTCGCGGAATCTGAGCTCATCATCGCTTCCTCATAGTTCATAGGTTCGTCATGGTCTAGTAACATGACTTCCAGAACAGGATTACCATACCACTCTGGTGCGGAACATGCTCTGGTTGACCTACGAGGTTCGGTAGTAACTTGATCCGAAGTTTCATGATCATTATCATTAGCTTCCTTAGTAGTTGGTGTAGGCATCACGGGAACTAATTTCTATGATGAGCTACTTTCCAATTCGAGAGAAGGTACAATTACCTCATCAAGTTCTACTTTCCTCCCACTCACTTCTCACTACTGTAGGATGTTGCTAACGTGGCACTATGATCAGAGACCCTTTGACGAAACTGTGTGCGATGCATTAATCACAAGCAAGGATGTAAAAAACCGTCAAAAAAGGTGCAAAACCTTTGTGATGGCGGATCCATCAAACACGGTTCAGATTTTAGTTGTGTGTGCGATTTAGGGCACATAGTTAGCCCGTTCGAACTATTTGCGATGTGGCAGAACAACAGAAACAGGCAAACATATCAATGTGTGTGATTTTTTGGCATACAGTTTGCTCCCATGAACTATTTGCTATTAGGGAGTGCAACAGAAATGGTTAGCCAGATCAAGGTGTGTGTGATATAGGGCATACAGTTCACTCGGGCGAACTATTTTTAATTAGCGAACACAACAGAAACTGTTCAACTTAACAAGATGTGTGTGATACGTGGCAAACAGCCAACTCAGATGAACTGTTTGCGATGAGAAATTACAACACAGATGGTAAATACAATTAATTCGTGTGCGATTCTGTGTGTACAAAAAAGTTTGAAAAATGCAAACTAGTTGCTTGCGGTGGCTAGGAGTGTCTATAGCGACCTGATCCCAATGGACCGTAGTCTCTGTGCTTAAGTGTCATCCCTGGATCGGTATGCTGACACACACAGTACTCGAGGAATTATAATAGAGTTCAATGACACACTTATTACATCGAGGTCCTCATAAAGAGTGATTATTACAATAATATGGCTGAATGCCATCTAATAAAATAACCGCGGAAGCTTCGAAGGTAAATGAGTCCATCCAACTCCACGGCAAAACTGAGTTCAAGACAACGACCTATCGCACCTTAATCCTCGTCTAAAAATTCTGCAACATGAGACGTCGCAGCCGTGTAGGTCAGCACATGGAATATGCTGGCAAGATCACACTATAGAGCAATGATGAACAATAGCTATCACTACATGCATATTTGGCTAGTGGAGGCTCTAAGTTTAACATTTGCATAAAGCTAAATTTTCCCTACAACAAAGGAATAAATTTTATTTACTACCAAGTTTATGCCATTATTGAGGGTAACCCCAACTCAATCCCAAAATTATCAAGTATCAATAGTAATATTAGCAACCCAACAAATTTATTAAGTAAAGTGATGATATCAACCAATAACTCAAATACCAGATACTCAAAATTGTGCATAACCGAGGACACGGCTAATCATGATTAGTTTTTACACTCCGCAGAGGTTTGCACACTTTTCCCCACAAGACTCGACCGCATCCATGATCGGATGATCGAGACATAGCCTTTCTAAAGAGGTCCCCGTAACCGATAGAATGGCCGATACACCTACAATTCCCCTACATCTACTAGCCCACATGGAAAGGTTTCCCACAACTTACTTAACTATGCCAGAGCCCATAATGCCTTGTGGCCGCACACGGAAGTTTCTGAGCATGAATAATCTTATGATCCCTTTGAGCCTGGGTGGCATTCCATAGAATGATCACACGGGTACCCCGGGATCTCCTAGGACAACACTGGATTCCTCAGGTGCCCACAACAAATCCACCCAGATGTGTATTAAAGTAGCCACCTTTAGTTTCCCTTAGTTATTATCTCTCACAACTTGCATGATTCTCACATACCAATCCCCGTCTACGAGCATGGCTAAGCAATATGAGCATAACGTATATTCCCGGGTGATCAAAGGTATTAGGTTCCTACCTCATCAACTACATAACAATAACCACATGTTCCCAATCCTACTCATGCAATGTTTGAGTATGTAACTAATGCATAAAAACTGGGTAAAAAAGAATATGATCAAAGTGTAACTTGCCTTGCTGACGATCGGAAAACCCTAGAGATTCATAGTAGCAAGCTTCGCACTCCGGAAAATCTATCGTAGACAAACAATAGCATACATAAGCACTCAAGCATGAAGATGCAAAGAAAACCAGATAAAACGATCTTAACAGAAAGTTTAGGTCAGGAACTCTGATTTGCAAAAAGAATCAACTAAATCGGAGTTACGAAACTCAATTTACGATAAAAAATATATTCAAACTCAAATCTGTTTGAAACCAAATTTTAAACTTTCAAAAACATGTCTAAGTTGGTTATCTGGATAGAGGGGATCATAATGAAGAATTTGGGGTTGGTTTCATTGGATTTGGATAGACGAGCAAAAAGTTGTGATCGTTTGAATAACAGGGACTACTTTGCGAAGAAAAAATTATTACGGATGAGTCCCTGGCCGAAAATAAACATAAAAAGAAAAATCTATCGGACGAATGTCTGCTACAAAAACTAATCTAACGAATTTGTTCGTTAAAGATCCTAAACGAACGAACATTCGTTAAATAAAACCAATCCGGTTTTTAAAGAAAAAAACCGAGGAAAATCATAACTAAAAATCAACCGGATCGAGGCAGTTTTTTACCGGTGTGGTCGTCGGCGGCGACAGCGGTTCCTGGCGATGGTGAGGTGAGACGAGGCAGTGGCGGCGGCTCCCAGCGACGGCGAGGTGAGGCGTCGGCGGCGGCTCGGGGCGTCGGCGGCGGCGGCGGCGGCTTGGTGGCGGTGGGCGGCGGCTTGGGGAGAGAGAAAGGGTCGGGGCGACGGCTTATAAGGAGGGGGGTGCGGCGGCCTTGGAGGAGGGGCAAGGCGGCGGCGGGCGCAGCTCGGACTCCTGCCGAAGTCTCGCTCAGGGACGGCGGAGGCAGGCGGTGGCGGCTTGGGCCGGTTGCGCTTCGGCCCAGTTCGGTCCAAAGGATTTTTTTAAACATTTTTTCCAGAGACGAAAAATAAGAAAAACGTATTAAAATATTTTTGAAAAAATTCCAGAAAAATTCGCACAATTCCCTCCTAATTAAATGGGCTAGGTGAACATTTTTCTTGACCTAAATAAAATAAACTTTTTTTGCACTAATAAAATAATTAGACACGCATATAAAATCAAATAAATATAATTTTATTCAAAAATAATTTCCAACATTTCTTTACTGTTTTTGAAGAAGTCATATTATCTTCTCTCTTTATTTTATTTATTTGAAATTATTGGAAAAATAGTTTGAATAAAACTCTTAGATCCAATTTGCCAATTTTGAAAATTCAAAAATGGATTTTTGAGAAAACCTCCAACTCTCTCATTTGGCGCTTGAGTTGCTTAAGGTTTCTAGGATCAAATTTCAAATAAAAAAATTTCAAAAATGCACGAACGGTGAATGCATATGAACAATCTAAATAACATCCAAATTGAAAATTGGGATGTTACAAACCTACCCCCCTTAAGATGAATCTCGCCCTCGAGATTCGGTTTGGCTAGCAAAAAGGTGTGGGTGGTCCTTCCAAAGGTCTTCTTCTCGTTCCCAGGTGGCTTCATCCTCGGTATGGTGACTCCACTGCACCTTGCAAAACTTGATAACCTTGCTACGAGTAACTCGGTTGGCAAACTCGAGAATCTTGACGGGTTTCTCCTCATAGGTCAGGTCACTCTCCAACTGAATTGCTTCCAGGGGCACTGTATCTCTCAGAGGAATATCGGCCATCTCTGCATGGCACTTCTTCAACTGGGTAACATGAAACACATCATGAACTCCTGACAAACCTTCGGGTAATTTCAACTTGTAGGCAACTTCACCCATACGTTCCAAGACTCTGTATGGCCCACAAATTGTGGCACCAACTTTCCTTTGACTCCAAACCGTTTAACTCCTCGAAGTGGCGACACACGAAGATATGCTCTATTTCCGACTTCATAACTTATCTCATTGCATTTAGTATCAGCATAACTCTTCTGCCTGTACTGGGCTATCTTGAGTCTATCACGAATCAACTTGACCTTCTCTTCAAACTCTCTGATTAAATCTGGTCCAAACAACTGTCAGTCTCCAACATCATCCCACATCAATGGTGTCCTGCACGTCCTTCCATACAAAGCTTCAAAAGGAGCCATCTTCAAACTAGATTGGTAGCTGTTGTTATACGAGAATTCTGTGTAAGGCAAATTATCATCCCAACTAGATCCATAATCTAGCGCACAAGCTCTCAACATGTCCTCCAGAATCTGATTGACTCTTTCGGTCTGCCCATCTATCTGCGGATGAAAGGCTGTACTGAATTCTAGCCTGGTACCCAAAGTTCAGTGTCACTGATGCCAAAACTTCGAAGTAAACTGTGTTCCTCTATCTGATACTATGGTCCTCGGAACTCCATGCAGACATACGATCCTGGTCATATATATCTTGGCCAACTTAGCACTCATATAAGTGGTTTTCACAGGGATAAAGTGAGCCACCTTGGTCAAGCGATCAACTACAACCCAGATGGAGTCATATCCTGAACGAGTCCTGGGTAATCCGGTGATGAAATACATGCCAAGCTTATCCCACTTCCATTCGGGTATCGGCAAAGGCTGAAGTAATCATGCTGGTTTCTGATGCTCTGCCTTTACTCTCTGATATACATCACATACTGCATCATACTTGGCAATATCCTTCTTCATACCTGTCCACCAGAAATGTTCCTTCAAATTCAGATACATCTTGGTGTTGCCTGGGTGAATCGAGTAAGGCGAATCATGTGCCTCCTGAAGAACTAACTTCCTGATATCTGGTTCATTACGCACATAGATGTGATCCTCAAACCATAAAGTTCCGTGTTCATCCTTACGAAAACCTTTGGCCTTTCCTTTGCTCATATTTTCTTTTATATCTGCAATTTCCTTGTCCGTCTTTTGGGCTTCTCTGATCTTTCCCAACAAAGTGGACTGAACTTCCAATGCCGCAACAAAACCTCTCGGAACTATCTCCAAGCGAAGTTCTCGGAGATCATCGGCTAACCCCTGTGGCAATCCTCCGGTTATGAGAGTATTGACATAACTCTTGCGGCTCAAAGCATCTACCACAACATTGGCCTTTCCTGGATGATAATGTAGTTTCATGTCATAATCCTTTATGAGCTCCAACCATCTCCTCTGCTTGAGGTTCAACTCCTTCTGCGTGAAGATATACTTCAAACTCGTATGATCCGTGTAAACGTCACAATGGCTTCCGATAAGAAAATGTCTCCAGGTCTTGAGCGCATGCACTACGGCTGCTAACTCCAAATCATGCGCGGCATAATTCAACTCATGAGGTCGAAGCTGACGTGAGGCATATGAAAGAACTCTTCCTTCTTGCATAAGAATGCCTCCAAGTCTGTGTCGTGAAGCGTCGCAATATACCTGGAGATCCTTGCGGATATTCAGAAGAATTAGCACTGGGGTTGTAACCAAACGTTTCTTCAACTCCTGAAAACTGGCCTCACAATCCTCTGTCCATTTGAACTTGGTGTCCTTCTTTAATAAATAAGTCATGGGCTTCGCAATCTTGGAAAAATTCTCAATAAATCTTCAATAATATCCTATGAGTCCAAGGAAACTGCGTATCTCTCCAACTGAGGTGGGTGCCATCCATTCGGTGATGGATTGAACCTTGGAGGGGTCCACTGCTATACCTTCTCCTGATATAACATGTCTGAGGAATCCGACTTCCTTTAACCAAAACTCACATTTGTTGAACTTGGCATATAGTTGATGTTCCCCGAGCTTCTCGAGAACCAAGCGCAAATGTTCCTTTTTTTCTTCTTCATTCTTTGAGTACACCAATATATCATCAATGAACAGCACACCAAACTTATCCAAGAACTCCATGAACACCTTATTCATCATACTCATAAAGTAGGCAAGGGCATTAGTCAAACCAAAAGACATGACCGTGTACTCATATAGCCCATACCTTGTGGTAAACGTTGTCTTAGGTATATCCTGTTCTCGGATCTTCAGCTGGTGATATCATGATCGAAGATCAATCTTGGAGAAAACTTTAGCTCCCTGCAGCTGGTCAAACAAATCATTGATCATCGGTAGAGAATATTTGTTCTTGATGGTCACCTCATTTAATGCTCGATAATCAACTACCATTCTCAAGGATCCATCCTTCTTCTCAACTAGAAGCACTGGGGCTCCCCACGGTGATGAACTTTGTCGAATATAACCTTTCTCCAATGACTCCTTAATCTGCTTCTTAATTTCCTCCAGATCATTTGCAAGCATCCGATACGGTCTCTTAGATATTGGTCCGGTACCTGGCAATAATTCAATCAAAAACTCTATGTCTCGGTCTGGTGGCATGCCTGGTAATTCCTCTAGGAATACATCGGGCTAATCCTCCACAACTGGCACTTCCTCTTGAACAACTCTCAAGAGTGAATTTACTTGAGTCCCCCTTGGCGCATGCCTAGACACATACTTGATCCGTTTCCCATCTGGGGTGGTGAGAAGAATTGACTTGCTAGCACAATCGATGTTTCCCCCATACTTCAATAGCCAATCCATGCCTAGTATCACATCCAATCCTTGTGATTCCATAATAATGAGGTTTGTGGGAAAAGCATGCCTACCTATGGTCAACGGCAACTAAAAACATCCTTGGCTAGCCATATACTCCGCTCCTAGCGAGCTTACTAACATAGGTGTCTTAAGGGCTACGGTTGGCAACTTAAACTTGTCCACAAATCCCCTTGATATGTATGAATGCGATGCACCAGTGCCAAAAAGAACAAGGGATGTAAATGACTTAATCAAAAACTTACCAATAACTGCGCCAGGCTACTCGTCAACTTCCTCCACGTTGACATGATTCACCTGTCCCCTGGTGAAAGGGTTTGGCTTCTTTCCTGAGCTTCCATTGCCATTTACATTCTTTGCCTCAAAACAGTCATTGGCGTAGTGTTGGGTCTTCCCGCACTTGTAACAAGTAATGTGACTTAGATCCTTTTTGGCGGGGGTCACTGGGTTGGAACGGCTCTGACTGTTGTTTCCTCCACTCCCATTACCATTCTTTGGGCCACTGTGGTTGTGTGTATTTCCTCCATTGTGGGAATGGCCTCCATGGTTATGTTCTCCATGGGTATGAGTGTGTCCTCCCGAGTACGGGGAATAGCGGGGCTTCTGCTGGGCTCTAGAGTTGTACTTTCCCTGTCCATACTTTCGCTTGCGGTTCTCTATCTGCTGCTGCTTGCCTTCAATCATGAGGGCCCTATCTACCAGCTCCTGATAGTTGGTGAATGTTGCCACCATCAACAGCATACTCATCTCATCATTCAGTCCTTCAAGGAACTTCTCCTGCTTCGCGGCATCTATGGCCACATCATCTGGGGTGTAGCGTGATAACTTGCTGAACTCATCCACGTACTGCGCCACTGTATGATTTCCTTGGCGTAAGTTGCGGAATTCACACTTCTTCATACCCATGGCTCCATCTAAGACATGTGCGGTGCGGAAGGCCTGCTAAAACTGATCGCATGTAACATTGGCCATGGGGAAGGTGGTGGTGTAGTTCTCCCACCATGAGGTTGTGGGTCCATCAAGCTGATGTGCGGTAAAGCGCACCTTCTCTGCATTCGTGCATCCAACAGTTGTTAGCTCTCTTCTGATCTTGCGGAGCCAATCATCAACAACAATCGGCTCGGTGCTGCTAGAGAACACCAATGGATTCAACCTTAGGAAACGGGCTAGGTTGTCAACTGGGGGTGGTGGTGGTGGGTTGTTGTTGTTGTTGTTGTTTGATGTGCTGCTGCTGCTGCCTTGGTTCTGGACGAGGAACCGCATCAAGGCCTTCTGCTGTTGGATCAACTGGGTGAGCTCCGGCGGGAAAACGAATCCGGGGTCACGTCTCTGAGGCATCTGATAGGTTAGAGGGGCGAGAATAGAATAGAATAGGGTCTAAAGAGATATTGCACTACCCATATGCACATGAGACAAATATATTCAATCCACACCACTCAATTCAAACAAGATTCATACAATTGATGTAAGCTACTATTACAAGATCTCACTAACGATTTCTAACTACTTGGAAGAATTCTAATAGTAATATGGTGGTCGACTAGAGATTTTGATCGGTGGAAGATTCCATAATATCATCTCCAACTTTGTCTTCAAAATCATCACCGTCCTTGTCATCTCTATCTTCTTCAGCATCACTGTCGGTGTTGGTGTCATCAAGTATGATGTAATCTCCAGAACGAATGTCCACTTCAGGTTCTGGTCTCACTACAGATATTCCTATCTTCTTCCTCATGTCTTCATTCTGCTCCAGTAGCACAACAATTTCCTCTTTGTATCCATCGCGTGTTGCTTTGAGTTCCTCTTCTAGCTCCATATTCTGGGTTCCTTCTTGGTATCTATCATGTTAGTGCACATCTGGTTCTCATATCGACGAATGTGTTGGTTCAACTCCTGTATGTAGGCTGCAATAGATCCATCCTTCCTAGTGCAAATCATCTCCCATTGCTCATCTCAGCATCCACATATCTGATAGACGGTGTCCTTAAGATCCTTGTTATACACCTCGCCTATGCGTCCAATGGTGATGTGGGTGGCCATGCTCTTTCCTAAGCTCCAGGTTGGTGCATCAAAAGAAAACTCGATGGGCTCGGTAATTGGTGCAGAAGTCCTCCCAGGGACACGAACTTGAATCATCCAACGCTCCTCTTCAGGTAAAGTTGCATTGAAGGTTCCGGTGAAGCTTGGTATGCTGATGTTCAGGTACTCGGTGACTTCCTTCAAGTGTCCTCCAAAAGGGGTGTCATCATCTGGCTGAGTGAACTTGTTCCTGGGGTCTGACATCAATAGAGTAGAAACGGAGAAGAATTAGAAATAAGTGGAGAAGAGTATCCTATGGCTTTTCCTAGTGGCCGTGTCCTACAGTTAGCGTATGCTCTGATACCATCTTGTAGCGGCCCGATCCCAATGGACCATAGTCTCTGTGCTTAAGTGTCATCCCTGAATTGGTATGTTGACACACACAGTACTCGAGGAATTATAACAGAGTTCAATCACACACTTATTACATCGAGGTCCTCATAAAGAGTGATTATTACAATAATATGGCCGAAGGACATCTAATAAAATAATTGCGGAAGCTTCGAAGGTAAATGAGTCCATCCAACTCCATGACAAAACTGAGTGTAAGACAACGACCTATCGCACCTTAATCTTCGTTTGAAAATTCTGCAACATGAGATGTTGCAGCCGTGTTGGTCAGCACATGGAATATGCTGGCAAGATCACACTATAGAGCAATGATGAACAATAGCTATCACTACATGCATATTTGGCTGGTGGAGGCTCTAAGTTTAACATTTGCATAAAGCTAATTTTCCCTACAACAAAGGAATACATTTTATTTACTACCAAGTTTATGCCATTATTGAGAAGGTAACCCCAACTCAATCCCAAAATTATCAAGTATCAATAGTAATATTAGCAACCCAACAAATTTATTAAGTAAAGTGATGAGATCAACCGTAACTCAAATACAAGATACTCAAAATTGTCCATAACCGGGGACATGGCTAATCATGATTAGTTTGTACACTCTGCAGAGGTTTGCGCACTTTTCTCCACAAGACTCGACTACATCCATGATCGGATGATCGAGACATAGCCTTTCTGAAGAGGTCCCCTTAACCGATAGATAGGCCGGTACACCTACAATTCCCCTACATCTCCTAGCCCATCATGAAAAGGTTTCCCACAACTTACTTAACTATGCCAGAGCCCATAGTGGCTTGTGGCTACACATAGAAGTTTCTGAGCATGAATAATCTTATGATCCCATTGAGCCTGGGTGGCATTCCATAGGATGATCACACGGGTACCCCGGGATCTCCTAGGATAACACTGGATTCCCCAGGTGCCACAACCAATCCACCTAGATGTGTATTAAAGTAGCCACCTTAAGTTTCCGTTAGTTATTATCTCTCACAACTTGCATGATTCTCACATACCAATCCCCGTCTACGAGCATGGCTAAGCAATATGAGCATAACGTATATTCCCGGGTGATCAAAGGTATTTGGTTCCTACCTCATCAATTACATAACAATAACAACATGTTCCCAATCCTACTCATGCAATGTTTGAGGGTGTAACTAATGCATAAAAACTAGGTAAAAAAGAGTATGATTAAAGTGTAACTTGCCTTGCTGACGATCGGAAAACCCTAGAGATTCATAGTAGCAAGTTTCGCACTCCGGAAAATCTATCATAGACAAACAATAGGATACATAAGCACTCAAGCATGAAGATGCAAAGAAACCAGACAAAACGATCTTAACAGAAAGTTTAGGTCAAGAACTTTGATTTGCAAAAAGAATCAACTAAATCGGAGTTACGAAACTCAAGTTATGATAAAAAAAATTCAAATTCAAATCTGTTTGGAACCAAATTTTAAACTTTCAAAAACATGTTTAAGTTGGTTATCTGGATAGAGGTGATCATAATGAAGAATTTGGCGTTGGTTTCATTGGATTTGGATAAACGAGCAAAAAGTTGTGATCGTTTGAATAATAGGGACTAATTTGCGAAGAAATTAATTACGGATGGGTCTTTGGCCGAAAATAAATAGAAAAAGAAAAATATATCGGACCAACGTCTGCTACAGAAACTAATCTAACGAATATGTTCGTTAAAGATCCTAAACGAACGAACGTTCGTTAAATAAAACCGATCGGGTTTTTAAAGAAAAACCGGGGAAAACCATAACTAAAAATAAACCGGACCGGGGCGGGTTTTTTACCGGTTCGGTCGGCGGCGGCGACGGCAGCTCCCGGCGACGGCGAGGCGAAACAAGGCGGCGGCGGCTCTCGGCGATGGCGAGGCGAGGTGAGGCGGCGATGGCGGCTCGGGCTCGGTGCGGCGGCGGGTGCGACGACGGGTGCGGGTGGCTGGCGGTGGCTGCGAGCGGCGGCGGCTTGGTGGCGGTGTGCGGCGGCTTGGGGAGAGAGAGAGAGAGAGAGATAGGGCCGGAGCGGCGGCCTTGGAGGAGGGGCAAGGCGGTGGTGGGCGCAGCCCGGACTCCTGCCGGAGTCCGGCTCGGGGACAGTAGAGGCAGGCGGTGGCGGCTTGGGCCGGCTGGGCTTCGGCACAGTTCGGTCCAAAGGATTTTTTAAAACATTTTTTTCCAGAGACGAAAAATAAGAAAAACCTAATAAAATATATTTTTAAAAATTCCAGAACAATTCACACAATTCCCTCCTAATTAAATGGGCTAGGTGAACATTTTTCTGGACCTAAATAAAATAAACTTTTTTTGCACTAATAAAATAATTAGACACGCAAATAAAATCAAATAAAGTATAATTTTATTAAAAAAATAAATTTCCATCATTTCTTTACTGTTTTTGAAGAAGTCGTATTATCTTCTCTCTTTATTTTATTTATTTGAAATTATTGGAAACATATTTTGAATAAAACTCTTTGATCCAATTTGCCAATTTTGAAAATTCAAAAATGGATTGTTGAGAAAACTACCAACTCTCTCATTTGGTCCTTGAGTTGCTTAAGGTTTCTAGGATCAATTTCAAATAAAACAAAATTCAAAAATGCACGAACGATGAATGCATATGAATGATCTAAATAACATCCAAATTGAAAATTGGGATGTTATAGTATCGCACACGATGCATCTTCGAGTACTCGTGTGCGATGATTAGTAAGTTACACATACGTTTTTTTATGTTAACACTTGTGTCATAAATAACACATGGCACCAGATATGGTATTCGGGTTGTGTGTGTGCTCCACTTAGTCTTCCCGTGCTCCAGCGAATGCTTCCGGCGCTCCACATGGGTGAATTGTAAAATCCACGCCTCTTCTCTCACCTATTTCCCGCCACCAGCTAATGGCTTGCTGCATATAACCCAGGCGACAACGCACCGCCGCGACACTCTTCGCAGATCTAGTCCTCACCCATCTACCATTAGTTATTCCAAGCATGCCAGACAACTACCAAAGCTTCATCGTTGAGGACTACCTGCGTTACATCTTCGGCGAGGAGAACGAGCTGGGGCAGGTGGGGTAGCAAGAGCTTCATCGGCCGGTGCAGGCACCATGGCCCATCGGCAGCGATATCAACATGACAATCCTTGGGAGCACAATTGACATATTGCAGAGGAGGTGTGATGATCAGTTTGCCATCCACAGTGCAAAAGATCCAGAGTTGCTCAGCGGCATGATCGACGACCCACCCGAAGAGCCGCCATCACTAGTGCTCATCGAGAGACTGATGCCCCGCAAGGAATGGGCAGAGGACCTCTGCGATTCAGTCAAGACAATGGCAGCCTGCGGCTTCATCATTTCCTGCGGCGGTCGTGTCAACCTCGATCCCGATGATGTGGTGGCCAAGCTGAGCGCATCCTTGGCGGAGTTGGCGTCCCTGACGAAGTAGAACATTGCCAACGCGACATCTTGAGGATGCAGGTGATGGATGAAATTTGCTACCAGGCCAGAGACATGGAAATGGAGCGGTTCCGTGGAGTTGTCATGCGCGCGATTGCACACTGTCAAGCTCTTTTGGAAGAGGCCCAGCAGCCCCAAGAGCCTCCCAGCGCCAGCAGCTTCGTAGGCGGAGGCGGGTTGGGACACTTGGAGTGAACGTCCGCAAGGGTGCCATGCTGATCATGGAGTCCGAGAAGACCATCGTTGGAAGGCCGCCAACTCAGCCTTTTAGCTTATATTTTATTATAATTGTATGCATATGTAGGTCGTGAGTGTTCTGGGCCTTGCCGCATTTGGCATTTTAAATTATCCTAAATATTTAAGACAATTATTAAGAATTATTAACCGTTGCCATTGTAAATTTGCCTCAACGGCAAGCAGAGCGCGCGCAGGGACGCCAGAGCGGAGCGCGCCGCGGCCGCCTCAACGGCGAGCAACCACGTGGTCAACCTTCTGCCATCAATAAATTTTAACCTTGTTCTCGTCACATTGCAAATTACAATGCAATAAGTAATTGCAAATCTGTCCACATCTATCAAACTAATATGTGTTCACACTTAGCACCGGGCTATAAAAACCACCCACTCGAAAATTACTTCACAGTTCATCTCCTCATCACCCATAAAACTGGTCTTTCCTGACAAGTCGTTCCACTATGACCGGTGGGAGGAGTTTAGGGTGGACATATAACCGTGCAGCAAAGACCAAGGCCACGGAAGCACTAGAGAGGTCCCGCCGCGAAGCCGCAGCCGCAGCAGAGATGTCCCGGCGCGCCGCGGAGCCCTCGAACAAGCTCTCACGGGCACGCGAGGGCTCTCACAAGCGCATTCGCAGCGTCGACCATCGCGACGAGCCAGTGTTCCTGAAGTCCTTAGCCAGCGATGAAGATATTCTTGCTAGCATCACTACGCAGCAGGAGCTGGTCGACGACTTGATGAAGCTGCTCAAGATCAGCGATTCCTCGGTTGACAAGGCGACCGGCCTCGTCGAGCAACTCATGGGTGACAATGCGAAGCTCCTCAAGTTGCTCGCCGAGAAGGAGGAGGAGGCCGCCGGCTGGAAGATGCTGCATGAGCAGAGCAATGCCTCGGAGATGACGCCGAAAGCGGTCGTCGAGGAATTAATGGGTGGCTTGAGGAAGCGCCGGATCAAGCACAGGCAGGAGGTGGAGGAATCTGTGGCTGCTTTCAAGCAAAGTCGTGAGGAATTGAAGAAGGAGCTGGAGGATTTCGTCGCCCGCGGTCCATTGACGAGTAGAGACAGTAGCGACCCAGATCGTTGTCTGCAATTTCCTTATTCTCTTGCCCCCGTGTCTTCCGGGCTTTGCCGCCCATGGCATTTTAAATTATCCGGAATATGTAAGACAATTATTATGTGCGCCATTGTAAATTTGTCGTCATATTATCCGTTGCCATTTTATTTGTGGTCGTATTATCTGTTGCCCTATGTGGCAATTTAAATTAGGGCGGAATACGAGTTGAAAACACGAACAAAGCAAATGCTGCCATGGGATCACAAGCAAACACCCTCCGTCCAGGTGCTTTAATTAACCCATTAATGAAGAAGTTGTGAGCGAGGCGGGCGGCAGCTGGTGCGTGGAGGTCAAAGAGCCCGCTTCCCGGTGAGCATGGGAGGCCTTGCTGCTCGCACGTGTCCCGTCGAGCCTGCGAGGTGGACAGGATGCACGCGTCCCGTCGAGCCTGCGTGGCGGACTGCTCGCACGCGTCCTGTCGAGCCTACACGGCGGACTTCTCGCGCTCGTCCCTTCTAATCAAACAGCTGCACGCATGCCACCAAGTATGGTTAAATTTCGACACGGTTAACATAATACAACCATTTGTGATATTAACGTGTCAGCTTTTTTTTCAAAAAGGACTTCGTTGGCTACTAATGTGTGCGCCTCTTCTCGAACTAGACGATTTTTTTACCACGACATATATGTGCCATGTCATGAAACCATGCCAAGTTTCATGTTTTTGGGTGAGTTTTTGATTTACTAGGATTTAAAAGCGAGATTCTCAATGTTTCAGGACGACGACAAGTTTGTAATTCATTAACATTCCTTAAATGAGACTTAAACATGCACCCAATGACACATGTACGATTTCCCATCCAAACCTCACTGGAGCAAGTGCTTGTAGTTCAAATTTGAATTATGGACTACATTAAATGCGTAGAAAACTTAGTAATTATATATATATAGAGAGAGATACAATGGCCAAACGAATCCTGAACAGTTTCAACTTTCAGCCCGACACTCATGTTATTATAAGTTGCCTGTGGAAAACAAAGTTCAAGGCGAGAAGAGGCAGCGACTATCGTTTCGCCCACAAGAGGGGCATGTTTCCCTACCGGAACCACGAGGGTTGCGATAGGCTCCGGTTTGTAATAGGCTTGTAATATAGCTTCACCCAAATTGGACAATTATATGTACCATGTAGTGACACCATACCAAGTTTCATGATTTCCTAGTGAGTTTTGGATTTACAGAGATTTAAAAACCGAGATTCACAATGTTTGTGGCCAAGCCAGGACGGCGAGATGGTTGAATTCATTCCCATTCATTCCATGGGACCTAAACATGCACCCCAACGAAACATGTACATTTTTTGTAGCCATTTTGGTGCACTGGAGCATGTATTTGTAGTTCGAATTTGAATTATGGACACTAAATTGCCTAGAAAACTCAATTAATGAATAAAAAAGGTCAAACAAACCCTGGATAATTTCAAAGTTCAGCGCGAATCTCCCGTTGTTCCGTGCCGCGTGTAGAAGAAAATACGAGGCTAGAAGAGGGGGTGATTATCGTTTGGCCCACAAGGGGACATGTTTCCCTATCGAAACCACGAGGGTTCTTGCGACAGGCTGCGGTTTGTAAGAGGTTTGTAATAAATCTTGGCCCAAATTGGCAATGTTTTTACCACGACATATATGTGCCATGACATGACACCATGCCACATTTGATGACTTTTTGGTGAGTTTTGGATTTATGGGGACTTAAAAACTAAGATTCGAAATGTTTGAGGACGAGCCAGGATACCGGTACGGTTGTAATTCATTCCTATTCCTGGCGGCTATATCTCCCATGTGTCGAAGCATGACTTAGAGGCATAACCGCATTGAAAGCAATGTCGCAAGTGAGGTAATCTTCGCAAACAACCCATGTAATACAATAAGGGAAAAGATACATAGTTGTCTTACAATCGCCACTTCACACAATTACATGAATAAAGCGTTACATCATCCAAATACAATCAGGGCCCAACTATGGAGCCAAAATAAAAGAAGACTACCCAAAAAGCTACACAGATCCCCGATCGACCCCAACTGGGCTCCACTACTGATCAACTAAAATGAAACAACACAAAGGACAAGATCTTCATCAAGCTCCTCCTTGAGCTTGGTTGCGTCATCTGCACGGTTCAACGGCACCTGCAAGCTGGTTTTGGAAGTATCTGTGAGTCACGGGGACTCAGCAATCTCACACCCTCGTGATCAAGACTATTTAAGCTTATGGGTAAGGTAAAGATATGAGGTGGAGCTGCAGCAAGCGACTAGCATATATGGTGGCTAACATACCCAAAAGAGAGCGAGAAAAGAAGGCAAAGTGCGGTCGAGAAACTATGATCAAGAAGTGATCCTATAACAACCTACGTCAAACATAACTCCAACACCGTGTTCACTTCCCGGACTCCGCCGGAAAGAGACAATCACGGTAACACACGCAGTTGATGCATTTTAATTAAGGTCAACTTCAGGTTTTCTACAACCGGATGTTAACAAATTCCCATCTACCCATAACCACGGGCACGGCTTTCGAAAGTTCAAAACCCTGCAGGGGTGTCCCAACTTAGCCCATCACAAGCTCCTCACGGTCAACGAAGGATATTCCTTCTAGCGGGAAGACCCGATCAGGCTCGGAATCTCGGTTACAAGACATCCTCGACAATGGTAAAACAAGTCCAGCAAGACCACCCATGCGCCGACATCCCGATAGGAGCTGCACATATCTCGTTCTCAGGGCAACACCGGATAAGCAATCCGTACAACTAAAACCAGCCCTCGAGTTTCCCCGAGGTGGCGCTGCAAGGGGCTCTAGTTTGGACCAACACTTAGACAAGCACTGGCCCAGGGGGGTTAAAATAAAGATGACCCTCGAGATGCATGACTCCCAAGGGAAAAGGCTAGGTGGCGAATGGTAAAACCAAGGTTGGGCCTTGCTAGAGGAGTTTTATTCAAGGCGAACTGTCAAGGGGTTCCCATTATAACCCAATCGCGCGAGGAACACAAAATCCGGGAACATAACACCGATATGACGGAAACTAGGGCGGCAAGAGTGGAACAAAAAACCAGGCATAAGGCCAAGACTTCCACCCTTTACCAAGTATATAGATGCATTAATTAAATAAGAGATATTGTGATATCCCAACAAAATATATCCATGTTCCAACACGAAACAAGCTCCAATCTTCACCTGCAACTAACAATGCTATAAGAGGGGCTGAGCAAAGTGGTAACATAGCCAAACAATGGTTATGCTAGGACAAGGTTGGTTAGAGGCTTGGCTTAGCAATATGGGAGGCATGAAAAGCAAGTGGTAGGTATCGCAACATAGGCATAGCAAAAGAGCGAGCAACTGGCAAGCAAAGATAGAAGTGATTTCGAGGGTATGGTCATCTTGCCTGAGATCCCGCAAGGAAGAAGAACGAGTCCATGAAGAAGACAAATGGACGTAGTCGAACGGATCCTCACAAACGCGACATTGTCGGAACTAACCCGAAGAAGCAACACCGGAAAGAAGCAAAAAACATAGTAAAAGACCACCACATAAGCATGGCATGATGCACAATCAAGTATGATGCATGTCCGGTTTAATGAAGCATGGCATGGCAAAATGCACAAGCAAATTCTACAAATTAAGTGGAGCTCAATATGCAACGAGTTGCATATTGACGGAACACCACATTAATTATTTAGTTCTCTCCCGGTTAGGTACCCAACAATATTAAATGTTGGTTAATATGGCAAGAGGTGAAGCATAACAAAACTATACCATCTAACAATTTAAATGAGGCCGGATATAACCAACAACAAATCCGGTAAATCCCCATATGCATTTATCAATTTGGTGCAACAACAATTTTAAACATAAAGTTGTTAACATGATGCGGATGGCATGTTCAAGTTTATGCAATTTTATTAAAAGTTGACAAGAGCATTAAGAAGCATTTGTCATCATGGCGGAAACAAAAGGGGTGCCACAGCAACGATAATGAAATGGTGCCACGGCAACGTTCCGGTTCCCGGTAACTCAATTGAGATACCGATGCAAAGGAGAAGTGTGCGGATGCGGGTCATGCGATAAACAGTGGGGTGCTCCCGGTTACCGGATTCCCACGGGTTAGCGGCAAACGAGGAGGACCGAGCAAGTGACAACTCGGACACGGTGCAGACAACGGGTGCATCTCAAACATCGCAAGCATTCGTTCACGGACGTCGTCTCGGGGTTATACCTTCGGAGCATGCAAAGGGGACGGCTCTCATTCGTAGAGGGAAGTAGGCATTCTCACGATGGCGGTAGTGGAAGTAGTCGTTCTCGCTTCGTAGATGTTCACACTTCGTAGGTGTTCGGGGTCAACAAGGAACTTGCCATCCACGGGTCTTCGAGGATCGAGGGTACATGTTCTGTGAACGTTCGAGCGACGGTAGTGGTACACATTCACGGAGTAGGTCGTACACGTCGACGGTCTTATCGGAACCTCGTCAACGTTCGCGATCCACCTTGGCAATCCGAAGGGGTACATGGCGTCATGGTACTTGGGTCTTCGGACTTGCCGGTCTCGGTTCTTGCGACGGTAGTTGTACAAGGTCGTCGTGGGAGGTAGTGGTACTCGCGAACTTGTCGGATCCACGGCGACGGTTGTGGAACCTCACGGATTCGTGGTCTCCGGGCGGTCCCGGTCTTGACGGTGGGGTACTTGACGCATCCCGGATATGTAGTCGTACACGGTGTTACATGTAGCCGAACTTGAGGTGGTCTTGGCGTCGGACTTGCGGCGTTGGACAGAACCATGGCGAGGTTCAACAGCTACCCCATGTCCATGACGAAAAACGGAGCTCGGGCAGAGAGTCGAAGTAGCTAGCAGGGGCGTGTGTGGAGCAACAACATAACACCAGCAAAGGCCATGGCGACATGGAGCCTTGGGCGCCATCGGGGTGGAAGGATGCGGTTCCTGCCAAGCTCTCGGAGAGGCCGGCAATGGAGGCAGGAAGGTGACGACGCTGGGGATCGATGCTGGGGCTCCGGCGAACTCCGGCAATGCAGATGACGAAGGGAGCGAGCGGCGCGAGGCTCCTGCTGGGCGCTCGAGGTGGCGCAGGCACGCCAGAGCCACCGGACAAGATGCGGGTCACCGGGAGGTTCGGCAGGGGCGCGATGGCCATGGAGGTGGGGCGCAGCACGGCGGCAGAGCGGCGACGGCTGCGGGGCGCCGGCGGCGGGCTCCATGGCCGCCTGAAGAGGAAGGGGGGCGGCGCAGGTTGGTAGAGGAGGGTGGTTCGCGTCCTTGGGGTTCCCTGCTCGCGAGCACAAGGGCGCAGGAGGATGGCCAGGGTGCACGAGGGCATCGGGTGCAGGTGCGAGATCGAGAGGAGAGGGAGGGGATCGTGGGAGAAGGGTGGCTGCGGAAGGGAAGCGAGGAGGAGATGGGATTGGGAGCGGAGTCGGGCAGCGGTCTCCCTGGCGGCGCTGGGAGAGATCGAGAGGGAGAGGGATGGACATCGAGGGAACGGGCTCAGGAAGGTTAGGGTTAGGAAAGGAGACCGGGCCTTAGGAAAATGGGCCGAAGCGGTGGAGAGCGCTGGTTGTCTGGCCTGGTAGAGCTGGCAGGGACGCTGGGCTCGTCACTCCCTCTCTCATCTCTTAAACTCTCCTTTTCCATTTAAAAACAAAATAGAATAGAGAAAGAAAATAAAGAGGAGGAAAGGGTGGAATCTGGGCATGGGGATAATATTCCCGGACTCGCAAAAATGTGTATGATCCAAGAAAAATGGAGTGGCCATTTTTCAAAGTATAAAATTCACACTCATTTGATTTGAATTCAAATGGTTCGAATAGGAAGTGAGGGTTAGGAAGGTCCAAAAATGTTCAGATTTTTGGTGGAGCTCCGAAAAATGATGAGAGAAAATATGGCAAGGTTTGATGAGCAACTCGAAGCAGAAAAGACTTGAGAGTTACATTGCAAGTGCGTCACGGTAACTCCACAAGAATGGAAATATTTATAATAGCTCCCTAATATCGGGAGGATATGTTATAAAGAGAATCACCATGTGAATTCCCTCGATTTAAATGGACCGAAAATCCATGCAATTTATTTAGTGAGATGCAAAAGACTTATGACATGATGACATGATGACATGATGCAATGCACAAATAAAAGGGCAGGCACAAATGAAACACACGGCGAAACCCGGAACACATGGAAGTCTTCTCGAGCATCGGTCTCGGGGCGTCACAACACTCCACCACTACGAGAGGATCTCGTCCCGAGATCTAGAATGGCACCGGAGGGAAAACGAAAGAGAAAGAGAAGAGGTATAACTAAGTTGCTTCTTTGACAAACGAGTGAAACCACGAGCCTTGAGAGGTTGAACAAATTGAAAGAAAGAATGCAACGAGAAAGAGCGAAGTTGAAAGCACTCCGTTACAAAAAAAAGAACAAGGAAGAACAAATTCGAACAACACTCCGGTTGGAAAGATATGCAAGGCTTGATAAAATGAAAGAACTTGAGCAGAGGACACAACACTCCGGTTAAAGGTGTAAGGACGAAAAGAACATGATCTTTGACAAACGAGATGATGGGTTGAAAAGAGCAACATCACAATGCCTCCAGAATGAAAGAATAGAATATAGATAATTGAAATAAAAGAATGGAGAAGCAAATGCCAACTTCTGTCACAAAAAGAGTTTGAGAAGGCATCCTTAGGGGAAGGGCCGGACGGAATTGTTGGAAAACCAACAACGAAAAGAGTAAGCTGGTAGTGGGCTTATGAAAAAAACTTCTCAAAACTATGAGGTGAAATTTTGCCACTAACGGAACGATAGATTGACTTGATATCAAGAAGGAGACGATAAACTTACTCGCCGGAAGGATAAAAGAACTTGGGTTAATTATAAACACCATAATAGCAACAAACCTTAGGGGAAGCTTTAGGTGAAATATAACCCAAGATAACTCCAACGAAGAGGTTGATGGATTTAAAATATCTCACTCTTAACAACAAGTGAATCATGAAGCATGAACTCAAATTATCAAGAATGACATAATACCACCTCCAATGATATGGAAGAAAGAATTGCACTCCGGATTGCAAGATGAAGAAACTTAAGCTCCTTAGAAAAGAATCTTGATGAACGCTTCGAGAAGGAAATAAATCCTTGATGAACCATCATGTATAGCCTCCATGAAGAAACTCCGGTAACAAAAGAATAAAAAGAAAGAGAAATTGAAACCACAAGGTGAATCCTTGCAATGATTTAGATGGATCTCTGTGATAATTAGAGCTTGGAACTCCGGGAAAGAAAAGATAAAGCATCTCGAACTGAGAATATGATATGATGAACCACTCCGGAAAAAGGAATTAATCACTTGGATGGAACAAGAATAAGAATTATGTTATGCGTATCCTTCAACAATTTAATTGCTGACAAGCAATGGATTTGGCATACTACTTATCCTCGTAGAAAGATTAAGATAGATATAGCGCAAACTTGAGAAAGTCTTCAACGATCCACCGGTAGAATTTGAAAAGCACGAATGCATCGATATGATACACGAAGGAAGAAAAATCTTGAACGAACCATCGTAAGAATTGAAAAGAACGATTAAAAGATAGCGAATCACCGGGAAGAATTTGCAAATGAACAAAGATGCTCGAGAGAATCTAGATACATGAGAATGAAGGGATCACGAACTGACTAGAGATCACTTGAACGAAGCACCGGTAAGATTTGGAGAACCATAGCTGAAAGCTAAGAATGAATAAATCTTAGATGATGGGCTCCGGATAATCAAACTGAACAGAATCTTGAATTGCTCCGGATGGGTGAAAAAAAACCTCACAACCGAAAACAATTATGAGAGGATGGCAGAGAATGGGGCAATATTTAAAAGAAACTCTTCTTCGGTCTTCAAAATCTGAGAATGACGATGAGAAACACCACCAAATTGTTGAGATACTCCGGGATGAAAAATGGAAAAGTTGAGCCAACGATGAAAATAATTTAGCCGATCTTGGAGAAGGCATTTGACTGATGATAACTCATTCTTATGTCAAACTTGGAAAAGAATTTGAGAGTAACGCCAAGAAAATAAGAAGAGTTGGGTAAGATCCTGGGAAAAGACCTGTGGGTTAGGGCCCACTCAAAAGATACACCGTTGAACGATTTGAAGGAGAGATTACACCGGTTGAATTAAATGGCTTGAATAAGATAGGACCTCGAAATAGCTTGAACGGATGCAAAGTGAAAACACAAATCTTCGAGATATCTTCAGCAATCCGGAACAAATGAATAACGAGAAGTGAATGAATATGAGGAGCACCGGCATGATAGGGTATTTGAAACGAGGAAAAAGGGATATGAGATCAACACTGAAAGCTTGATTTGAAACCACCGGAGATGAAAAGAATGAAGAATGACAAACTTGAAGCTCCATTAGAATCTTCATGAGAATCACCGGATAAGAACATTGACGGAAAAGGAATGGAGAGGCTTCACACAATAAAATGATACTTGAATAAGAAATCTGGTTCCTTGAAGAAAAGGGTGGGAGGGAGGGAAAACAAAGGCAACTTGGAGACGGATGAAACAAACACCGTTCAGAAGAAACTGATACTTGATCTTGCGGATGTTGAAATGATCGGATCCACTTGAAGAGAAAACACACCGGTTGAAAAAGAATTAACATGACAATCTCGATTATCGAGAAGGATTAGTATTCACATCGGAGTATGAGAACACCATTTGGGGAAGGTATGGAATCAACACTTGACATTGAAGCAACTCGAATACCAGAACTCCAAACAAAAACAAAGGATTGGCTTGCAGAATAAGCCGGAACAAACATATGATAGAGATTTCGTCCGAAGTTTTCATGGTGGGGCCTACACGGGCTCGATCGTACAACACCATCATGTACAAGGCAGTGCACATGACATATGAAGCGCCCCCGAGTCGGCATAGCCAAGGACTCTTTAAGACACAACGAGACCACTGTAAAACCAACCGTGAATAGGCGGACCACTAGACGTCAAACCCCAATTTCATATCATACATCCGTCGGAAAGATATCCTAAGAGCTACTTGAATTCCCACTTATAAACTCCCGAAATTTTCCCGGTTATGCAATCAGGTGTTGGGGATATAGGGGAAGCATAATATCTCACCCAAAACTAGCAAATCGTACATCCAGTTGTATCCATCCTTCAACACATAACCAAGAAACCTTCGGAAATCGTCTACCTCAACCTTCGAAAAGCATCCGTTATACGAGTTATGGCAATACTCTCGAACTCCCGCCCCAGTACTGGGTGGCGTCGAGGTTATCTCACCAACAACTGCATAAAAGATATTTTTGATGTCGGCGAACCTAAACTCAGGTATTCCAGAACTGCAACGATAAAATTGTGACGACAACACCTCGGAGCTCAACTCCCCGGGACACTGCCACAACCCCTAAATGACAGGAGGCACCAAGAACAATGTTATCGTCACAAAACCATTGGAACGATTCCAAGATACCCGCATGATCCTAAATTTTTTTTAGTGAAATTTGAGAAGAGAAGAGTCAAAACTCTAGGTCAGGATGCCTTACCAGAGCGATGAAGGGACTAGGGAGTAAAAAGAATTCCTAAACTCTCCGATATATATAATCCTAAATGACTCAAAACATTTTTCTAGACTCAACAACGCCAGCTATTCGATCAAGCAGGGGGCTCCTAAGGTCGGGGAAGGCTCTGATTACCAACATGTAACGCCCTCAATGCGGCTATATCTCCCACGTGTCGAAGCACGACTTAGAGGCATAACCGCATTGAAAGCAATGTCGCAAGTGAGGTAATCTTTGCAAACAACCCATGTAATACAATAAGGGAAAACATACATAGTTGGCTTACAATCGCCACTTCACACAATTACATGAATAAAGCGTTACATCATCCAAATACAATCAGGGCCCGACTACGGAGCCAAAATAAAAGAAGACTACCCCAAAAGCTACACAGATCCCCGATCGACCCCAACTGGGCTCCACTACTGATCAACTAAAACGAAACAACACAAAGGACAAGATCTTCATCGAGCTCCTCCTTGAGCTTGGTTGCGTCATCTGCACGGTTCAACGGCACCTGCAAGCTGGTTTTGGATGTAACTGTGAGTCAGGGGGACTCAGCAATCTCACACCCTCGCGATCAAGACTATTTAAGCTTATGGGTAAGGTAAAGATATGAGGTGGAGCTGCAGCAAGCGACTAGCATATATGGTGGCTAACATACGCAAAAGAGAGCGAGAAGAGAAGGCAAAGCGCGGTTGACAAACTATGATCAAGAAGTGATCCTATAACAACCTACGTCAAACATAACTCCAACACCGTGTTCACTTCCCGGACTCCGCCAGAAAGAGACAATCACGGTAACACACGCAATTGATGCATTTTAATTAAGGTCCACTTCAGGTTTTCTACAACCGGATGTTAACAAATTCCCATCTACCCATAACCGCGGGCACGGCTTTCGAAAGTTCAAAACCCTGCAGGGGTGTCCCAACTTAGCCCATCACAAGCTCTCACGGTCAATGAAGGATATTCCTTCTAGCGGGAAGACCCGATCAGGCTCGGAATCCCGGTTACAAGATCCTCGACAATGGTAAAACAAGTCCAGCAAGACCACCCGATGCGCCGACATCCCGATAGGAGCTGCACATATCTCGTTCTCAGGGCAACACCGGATAAGCAATCCATACAACTAAAACCATCCCTCGAGTTTCCCCGAGGTGGCGTTGCAAGGGGCTCTAGTTTGGACCAACACTTAGACAAGCTATGGCCCAGGGGGGTTAAAATAAAGATGACCCTCGGGATGCGCGACTCCCAAGGGAAAAGGCTAGGTGGCGAATGGTAAAACCAAGGTTGGGCCTTGCTGGAGGAGTTTTATTCAAGGCGAACTGTCAAGGGGTTCCCATTATAACCCAACCGCGTGAGGAACGCAAAATCCTGGAACATAACACCGATATGACGGAAACTAGGGCGGCAAGAGTGGAACAAAACACCAGGCATAAGGCCGAGCCTTCCACCCTTTACCAAGTATATAGATGCATTAATTAAATAAGAGATATTGTGATATCCCAACAAAATATATCCATGTTCCAACACGGAACAAGCTCCAATCTTCACCTGCAACTAACAACGCTATAAGAGGGGCTGAGCAAAGCGGTAACATAGCCAAACAATGGTTATGCTAGGACAAGGTTGGTTAGAGGCTTGGCTTAGCAATATGGGAGGTATGAAAAGCAAGTGGTAGGTATCGCAACATAGGCATAGCAAAAGAGCGAGCAACTAGCAAGCAAAGATAGAAGTGATTTCGAGGGTATGGTCATCTTGCCTGAGATCCCGCAAGGAAGAAGAACGAGTCCATGAAGAAGACAAACGGACGTAGTCGAATGGATCCTCACAAACGCGACGTTATCGAAACTAACCCGAAGAAGCAACACCGGAAAGAAGCAAAAAACATAGTAAACAACCACCACATAAGCATGGCATGATGCACAATCAAGTATGATGCATGTCCGGTTTAATGAAGCATGGAATGGCAAAATGCACAAGCAAATTCTACAAATTAAGTGGAGCTCAATATGCAATGAGTTGCATATTGATGGAACACCACATTAATTATTTAGTTCTCTCCCGGTTAGGTACCCAACAATATTAAATGTTGGTTACTATGGCAAGAGGTGAAGCATAACAAAACTATACCATCTAACAATTTAAATGAGGCCGGATATAACCAACAACAAATCCGGTAAATCCCCATATGCATTTATCAATTTGGTGCAACAACAATTTTAAACAGAAAGTTGTTAACATGATGCGGATGGCATGTTCAAGTTTATGCAATTTTATTAAAAGTTGACAAGAGCATTAAGAAGCATTTGTCATTGTGGCGGAAACAAAAGGGGTGCCACAGCAACGATAACGAAACGGTGCCACGGCAACGTTCCGGTTCCCGGTAACTCGATTGAGATACCGATGCAAAGGAGAAGTGTGCGGATGCGGGTCATGCGATAAACGGTGGGGTGCTCCCGGTTACCGGATTCCCACGGGTTAGCGGCAAACGAGGAGGACCGAACAAGTGACAACTCGGACATGGTGCAGACAACGGGTGCATCTCAAACATCGCAAGCATTCATTCACGGACGTCGTCTCGGGGTTATATCTTCGGAGCGTGCAAAGGGGACGGCTCTCATTCGTAGAGGGAAGTAGGCGTTTTCACGACGGCGGTAGTGGAAGTAGTCGTTCTCGCTTCGTAGATGTTCACACTTCGTAGGTGTTCGGGGTCAACAAGGAACTTGTCGTCCACGGGTCTTCGAGGGTCGAGGGTACATGTTCTGTAAACGTTCGAGCGGCGGTAGTGGTACACATTCATGGAGTAGGTCATACACGTCAACGGTCTTATCGGAACCTCGTCAACATTCGCGATCCACCTTGGCGATCCGAAGGGGTACTTGGTGTCATGGTACTTGGGTCTTCGGACTTGCCGGTCTCGGTTCTTGCGACGGTAGTTGTACAAGGTCGTCGTGGGAGGTAGTGGTACTCGCGAACTTGTCGGATCCACGGCGACGGTTGTGGAACCTCACGGATTCATGGTCTCCGGGCGGTCCCGGTCTTGACGATGGGGTACTTGACGCATCCCGGATATGTAGTCGTACACGGTGTTACATGTAGCCGAACTTGAGGTGGTCTTGGCGTCGGACTTGCGGCGTTGGACAGAACCATGGCGAGGTTCAACAGCTACCCCACGTCCATGACGAAAAACGGAGCTCGGGCAGAGAGTCGAAGTAGCTAGCAGGGGCGTGTGTGGAGCAACAACATAACACCAGCAAAGGCCATGGCGACATGGAGCCTTGGGCGCCATCGGGGTGGAAGGATGCGGTTCCTGCCAAGATCTCGGAGAGGCCGGCCATGGAGGCAGGAAGGTGACGACGCTGGGGATCGATGCTGGGGCTCCGGCGAACTCCGGCAATGCAGATGACGAAGGGAGCGAGCGGCGCGAGGCTCCTGCTGGGCGCTCGAGGTGGCGCAGGCACGCCGGAGCCACCGTACAAGATGCGGGTCACCGGGAGGTTCGGCAGGGGCGCGATGGCCATGGAGGTGGGGAGCAGCACGACGGCAGAGCGGCGACGGCTGCGGGGCGCCGACGGCGGGGCGCCATGGCCGCCTGAAGAGGAAGGGGGGCGGCGCAGGTTGGTAGAGGAGGGCGGCTCGCATCCTCGGGGTTCCTTGCTCTCGAGCACAAGGGCGCAGGAGGATGGCCAGTGTGCGCGAGGGCATCGGGTGCAGGTGCGAGATCGAGAGGAGAGGGAGGGGATCGTGGGAGAAGGGTGGCTGCGGAAGGGAAGCGGGAGGAGATGGGATCGGGAGAGGAGTCGGGCAGCGGTCTCCCTGGCGGCGCTGGGAGTGATTGAGAGGGAGAGGGATGGGCATCGAGGGAACGGGCTCAGGAAGGCTAGGGTTAGGAAAGGAGGCCGGGCCTTAGGAAAATGGGCCGAAGCGGTGGAGGGCGCTGGTTGTCCGGCCTGGTAGAGCTGGCAGGGACGCTGGGCTCTCCACTCCCTCTCTCATCTCTTAAACTCTCCTTTTCCATTTAAAAACAAAATAGAATAGAGAAAGAAAAGAAAGAGGAGGAAAGGGTGGAATCTGGGCATGGGGATAATATTCCCGGACTCGCAAAAATGTGTATGATCCAAGAAAAATGGAGTGGCCATTTTTCAAAGTTTAAAATTCACACTCATTTGATTTGAATTCAAATGGTTGGAATAGGAAGTGAGGATTAGGAAGGTCCAAAAATGTTTGGATTTTTGGTGGAGCTCCGGAAAATGATGAGAGAAAATATGGCAAGGTTTGATGAGCAACTCGAAGCAGAAAAGACTTGAGAGTTACATTGCAAGTGCGTCACGGTAACTCCACAAGAATGGAAATATTTATAATAGCTCCCTAATATCGGGAGGATATGTTATAAAGAGAATCACCATGTGAATTCCGAAGATTTAAATGGACTGAAAATCCATGCAATTTATTTAGTGAGATGCAAAAGACTTATGACATGATGACATGATGCGATGCACAAATAAAAGGGCGGGCACAAATGAAACACACGGCGAAACCCGGAACACATGGAAGTCTTCTCGAGCATCGGTCTCGGGGCGTCACATTATGGTGAAAGCCCCTCCCGTGCCGTCCTCATTGACAGAAACCTTCTTGGTTCCCGGCGTATGGCCCTGGGCTTCTTGTTTCCGCCGGTGGAGCTCTCTGGCACGTCCTCGACGGGAGCGCTACACTCCGAAGAGGTGCGCTTGCCGGAGTGGGTGTCCGAGGTCTCACCGGTCTTCTTCTTCTTCTTCCCTCCCGGGGTCCCAGCGGCAGGAGCAAGTGCCCTAGTGGCGGCAGCTGCTGCAACTGCTTGCTGGTATAGTTGGTCAGCACAAATTAGCGCATCTTTCTTATCGGAGGGGATGGTGATGATCGTCACAGGTCCTGGCATCTTCAGGGTGTTGTAGGTGTAGTGTGACTCCGCCATGAACTTGGCCAGCGCTGGGCGACCAAGGATCCCGTTGTAGGGCAAGGGGATCTTGGCAACATCAAACACGATCCTCTCCGTCCTGTAGTTCAGATCGCTTCCAAAAGTCACGGGCAGCATGACCTTTCCCTTAGGTTGGCTTCTTCCCGGGTTGACCCCTTGAAACGTGCCCGTCTCCTCGAGGTCTCCATCAGGAATCTGTAGTTTCTCGATCACGGCAGGCGAGATCAAGTTCAGACCGGCCCCGCCCTCGACTAGCATCTTTGTCACCTTGAGGTTGCGTATTGTTGGTGAAACCAACAATGGCAAGCACCTGACCGCAGTAGTGCGATCAGGGTGATCCTCAGTGTCAAAAATGATAGGTGTGCTGGACCACTTCAGCGGCCTTTGGGCATCAAACGACGGCTCTGCCGCTGTAATCTCTCACGCCCACTGTTTAAGCTGGCAGTGAGAAGTATGCAGCGAGGCGCCACCGTCGATGCACATGGCCTCTGTAGCTTTCTGAAACTCTTGGTCGCCGGATTCGTCGTCCTCTTCGTGATCGTCGTCTTCTAGCTTTTTGTCACGGCCCCGGGCGGGCCTCTCCTGTTGTTTATCCTTGCCGCGATGACCCGCCTAGCCGTCACGCTTCTTGCTGGACCCCTCAGCACCATCTTGGCCCTTCTCCTTGTCCCGCCTCTCATATTCATCCCTCTGCTTCTCAGCGAGGAGCTCAACCTATCGGCAGTCTTGGAGAGCATGGCCTTTGGTGCGATGGATCTTGCAGTATCGCTTGTCGGAGTTCCCTGGCTTCTCGGCAACCGCCAAGGCCCGGCAGGCGACACATCCGGCAATTTCCTTGTCGGGGTCATCTGCCTTGGTTTTCTTGGTGGAGCCGGTGTCACCAGATCCCTCGACGGCAAGCACGGCTTTACCTTTGCGCTTCCTGTTGCGGCGCCGGCCCTTCTTCACCGGGGCGGCAGTATCTTCATCTGGGGAGTCGGTTTCCACGCCGCGTCTTCGCCGGGGTACTTCCTTCCCTCTTTAGCCTGGGCACATCTATCAGCAAAAACATAGAGTTCTGCTACATCTTTCACCTTGTTCATTGTCAGCTCTTCGCGCATCTTGCGGTTACGCACGTTCTGATGGAACACGCTGATGATGGCGGCAGGGTGAACATCAGGGATATTGTGCTGTATCCGGCTGAACCTTTGTATATACTTGCGGAGATTCTCGCCTCCCTTCTGGGGAATGACGTGCAGGTCGCTCGCTTGGCCATGGGCTTGGTGGCCTCCAGTAAAGGCACCCACAAACTCATGGCACAAATCCGACCAAGAGGAAATAGAGTCTACCGGCAAGTGCATCAACCATGACATGGCGTTGGGTTTAAGAGCCAACGGAAAGTAATTCGCAAGCACCTTATCGTCGCGGGCTCCGGCAGCTTGCATCGCAATGGTGTAGATGCTGAGGAACTCGGACGGGTGGGTCTTGCCGCTGTACTTTTCGCCCACATCAGGTTTGAAGGTGCGGTGAGTGGGCCACTGGAACTGCCGCAGCTCACGGGTAAAAGCCAGACAGCCTACCTCGTAAGGTAGGCCTCCAGGGCTCTCCGATGTCGGGTGGTTCATAGTAGGCCCTGCTCGCCTGTCTGACTGGTGGCGCGCTCCGCGCCGGCGCTCGATAGTGGTTCGAGCATCTTCATGTTCTCATTCCCGAAGGACTTGGCGCTGGTCACAATGGGTCCTCGGGTCGGACGACACTATGGAGATTTCGTCGCCCGCAACATCGCGACGGGCTGGCGTCCGTGGTACCGGGCGAGGAGGAGGCGAGTGCACTGTGGTCGCGGCACCGCCGGCTTTCCTGCCACTGGTACATGGGACTCCGTCGGAGCATCGACCCAGGGGCTCCACCGGACTCGGTTCGTCTTTGTTGGCCACCGCAACAAGGCTTCGGATTGTGGCTCTCCATTCGTCGAGTTTCCCCGTGGTGGGAGGAAAATCGAAGAGCAACTGCGCACGCGCCAGGGCTTCTGCTGGCGTTGGTGGCAGCGAAACCTGCACGGATCGCGACGCACTTCGACTTCTGACCATGTCAGAAGGAGCTCTATCATGACCCCGTGGTCGCATGCCATCTTCACCAGCGCCTCGACGAGCGGGCAGGTCTTCTACCTCCCGTGAGTGGCGCTCGGGGCTCTTCCCGCGGTGACGCCCGGGGTCTTCGGTGTGATTGCGCCGTTCGTCGCGCGCCGCTTGAGAGGAGCGCGCCGTCACGCCGGCGTGAGAGTCTTGGAGGCCCTCGCATCGCCTTCGGGCGGGGCGGTAGCGATCTTGGAAGGACCCGCGCCACCCGCGGAGGGTCTGGCTCCGTCTTTGGATTTGGCGGCGTGCGGCCCGTTACCAGGCGCACGAACATCGCCGCCTCCCAAACTCCGGCTGCTGGGACGGTGTTGGTGCTCGCGAACGGCGCCCCGGGTCCTTTCTGCGACCGGTCCGCTGCTCGCCCGCGTCGGGATGGGATGTCCGGCATCCGACGGGCCAACCGCCACCATCGTCTTCTTCTTGGGAGCCATGACGATGAAGAAGCGTCGAACTAACTGCTAAAGCCGATTCTCACAACTGCGCCCGCTACCTAGCGTGCCAAGGATGTCGGTGGGAACGACACCTATGGGATCACAAGAATCCCTACTACGGTTGCGGGGCGCGGGGTCGTGAGAAGAGCGGATCAAACAGATAGCACATGGTTCGTTTATCCAGGTTCGGGCCGCGGGGATGCGTAAAACCCTACTCTTGCTTTGGTGGATTGTATATCTATGTTCTTGAGCTAGCTATGGGGCGTGAGGAGCTCCAAAAAGCCGAATCCTCCTCCTGGTCGCCTCGGGCCTCCTTTTATAGGAAAGGGGTTGCCACAGTGGCACACAAGAGGTGGAAAGGGTACAGTGATGTGATGTTATCCCTCGCAGTACATGACAAGGCGCATTTAATGCGTCTTGCCCAGGTGTCCTTGCTTTATCGGGGATGGGAGAGAGCCATGTCTCGTCCGTCGCTGCTCCCTCTCGTGTCGACACGGGCCCTGGCCAGCGGCGCCCGCGGTGCCATGTAGGCAGGCAGGCAGCTGAGGTGGCGCAGTGGTGGGTCTCCACGAAGATCCGCATGCCACCACGCAGGTGCCTACCCAGCTGGTTGGGTCGGCAGCTGCATGCGAACGGCGGTGGAGGTTTGACTGGTGTGGGCCTAATGGTGGCCCTACGGTGTTCTTGGCAAGGGCCTTGCCGGGGCCCCGGCAATGGTCTTGCTGTGGCGCCTGCTGTCATCCCCGGCAAGGCTCTTGCCGGGGGCCTTGTGGTCCTCCTTGGCTGGGATCCCGCCAAGGATCATCATCTTCTAAAGGGTGTATCTGATCTTGAATGTCTTCACAAAAATCTGCATGCCACCACGGGGATGTCTCCCGAATCCTTGCCCCATGGGGGCAGTGGACTCAAGGGTGACTCACTCCGTAGGTGTGGGGCGAGCTGCCACGGTAAGGGTCTTGCCGGGTTTGCTAAAACCGCCTCCCGGCAAGGATCTTGCCGGGGGGTCCGCTTCGTCCCCTTCGCTCTTTGTGGTCTTGGTCTTGGCGTCGTTCTGCTTCTCCTGTGCTTCGGCCTTACCTTGGCTCACCTCCCTTGCCTTGCTCAGTGTGGTGGTGCCTGTGGCTCAGACTGCCCGTGCACAGTTATAGGGGTACAAAAAGTGTACCCCTCTTTTTGTACACCGACATGCACGCATGCATGCACACACCAGTACACCACACGACCAACACACACTCTCACGCTCAAGTGCTCAACCTACACATGCATGCGCACACATCAGGCCCTGACAGACACATACACAACCAGCTGATTCCCCCGCACGGGTTGGAGTCTTGTTGCGCCTGCGTAAATTTGTGTTTATATGACCTTTTCCCTATGCAAACTGATAGGTGGGACCCACAAGGAACATGGTCAATTTAACTAGTCAATATGGTGCCATGCAGACTATTTGTCCGGTCAACAGAGTGTAATCCGATGCTGAACCATGAGCAAGTGATCGTATAATCACCGCAAAACGTATATAGTGACCGTAATCAGCTTATTATGAAGTTCGGTGAACGTATTATGCTTTTCTCTTTGTAGGCCCTCCAAAACTACATCTCTACACGTTCTCTCATGTTACATCTAACAGCTATACAATAGAACACTACTACTGCACTCTAACACAAGAAATCACATATATTTTTAGTTTTACTAGATATCATATTGTTACTTTATTATTCAGTTTGCATACATTAAAATTGCCTTTGAAATGTATGGCCAGTATAATATACCGCACGGGAAAAATCCTGCCCTTTCCTGTTTAATCGGGTTTGTATCGATGGATCGTGCGAAACAACAAAACTATAGTACTATACGGTACAAGTGACAGTTCACTGGGCCATTGTGTCGTGTACTCCTCCGTCGTAAGAGTGGAGCGCTCGCTTTCATAAATCTTATAGTCCCTTTCACCTACATGTGGGACATCAAGCTACCGGGTCCACGTGCCATACCGGAATACAGTGCAGAGCAGCCGGGGTGAAGCACCCAATCATGGCGCCAGCGTACTAATGAGCAATGAGGCGTCAAATCACAAAGTTGCACCTTTCCCGCAGTTAAGTTCGAGGGACGAAGTAATAATGCTAAAAAAGAAGTTGGAGGGACGAAGCAACCATCATTTCACTCATTGCTGAATCCGCTTCTCCCTCATCTTCTTCAAGTGAACCACGTGTTGCTTCTGCCGTTTTTCTGTCTCATGTGGGACACGGATCGGCTTGGTAAAGCACTAACACGTGGGACCGCATGTTAGAAAACCGCCCGGACAACGTACTCTAAAAATAAGAAACCTCCCCCGCCATCCGCGCGGAAAAATCACCTCCTTTTTACTAATCTTGATTCTATAATTTTTTGGATCAATATAATTGAGATTTGTATAGATAGCACACAGGAGCAAAACCAAGTGGTACGGTTAAGGGCATCCACAATGTGTAGCCAAATGTGAAAATAGCTTTTGGTATCGTGGGAACCATTGTGGACGGTGTTGCCAAAGCCAAAAGGATGGAACCGAAGCTCCCTGATTGATTGATTGATTGAAGGAATAGGAAAATGCAACGTCTCTCCTCTTTCTCCCGTGCTTGGACGCATGTACAGCATAGAGCACAGAGTCTACTCCCCTGTCCCTTCTATCACAAATCACAAAGCAGTGAGGCGTCAAATCACAAAGCACGGACGAAGCAACCATCATTTCACTCTTCGCTGACTCTGCTTCTCCATCATCTTCTTCGAGAAACCATCTCACCGCACTAAACTGGACGGACGACGCTATTGCATACGAGTAGTACTAGTACATTTACGCGTCCTTTGGTTCAACGGACTTCCTGGATGCAAATATGGCGGTTGTCTTGGCTTGCAGGTGGCACTTGCGAACGACTTATCGTGGTCTCCCTCAATGGTGTTCTCCGTCGAACGCACTTCGCCAAACCACAACGTTCGAGATATCGTCGACGTCACCGCAATGGGGAAGGAAGTCAAATGTAGTTACTACCTCCATTTTGTTTGTACACAAGGCTTGTATGTCAAAATTACAATTTGCAAAAGGCCACTAACACTAATCGAGGCAAAATTGATGGGGTTTGCCTCGTACTAGCAACCAAGGACATTAATATCCCCTGCATGCATGCGGAAGTGAGAAGGTTGGTTTGCATGGCGCTGCATTAATCAAGTGATGAGGAGTGAGATGGTTAGCTCTTTGGGCTTTGGAGAAAAAAATACGCATTAATTGACACGTGAAACGAGGATTTGTATCGATTAATCCTGCGAAGGAAAACCCCACCTTTCTTTTTTAACACTAGTACTCCTAGTACGTAGTACGTACTTATCCTGTTTGGGTCTAGGCCTTGCATTGCCATACTTCGCCACACATTTTTGCCAAGCTTGTCTAAAGTTCTCAAAATGAAAAGGAGGTACACTTGTGCACGGCTATCGCAGTCGCACCGCACCCTCACATGGTCGCTCCTGCACGCCACGGTCGCACCGCACCCTCACACAGTCACTCCTGCACGCCGCAGACCCAACCAAGGGAACGCACCCTCACTGACACGTGCTATCGCATGTGAACAAACCAAACTCAGCCATCCTACCGCTGACACATAATTTTCGTTCATAGAGTATGTTTATCCAACCGCATGTTGGGGAGTATCCGTACGGCCCATGCGGTGGTCTGTTGGGGGAGAAGAAGAGGTGAGGAAGAAGGGTTAGAAGACGTAGGATATTCATCCAACCGCCTAAAATGGTAGACTGGCCCAAGTCAGGTGACTTGCATAACAATATATGTTTTTACACAGCAAAAGATCCATAAAAACAACAACATAAAGAAAAACTATCACTGCTCGCGGAACGAGACGGCCTAGTCGTCTTTGTCTGCCGGTGCGAACCAGCCGTAGCTGCCGACGTGTGTCTCCGCACCATGGTTGTCCTCGGCCTCCAACTACTCGTTCACGCGGAGCATGCGGGTGCTCTGCATGGACGAGAGCACCGCCCGGTTCAAGTCGAGGACGTCCAGTTTTGCCTGCAAGAGGGCCTCGATGGCAGCGGCATCCGCGCGCTCCGCGTTGAGTCGAGCCTCTGTCGCCCGGTTCAAGTCCAGGACACCCGGTTCCGCCTATAGGAGGGTCTCGATGACAGCGACATCCGCGCGCTCCGCGTCGAGTTGAGCCTCTGCCGCCCGGTTCAAGTCTAGGACGTCCGGTTCCGCCTGCAGGAGGGCCTCGATGGCAATGGCATCCGTGCGCTCCGCCTCATGTTGAGCCTCCGCCGCCTGGTTCACATCCACGACATCCGGTTCCACCTACAGGAGAGCCTCGATGGCAGCGGCATGCGCGCGCTCCACGTCGAGTTGAGCATCTGCCTCCCGGTCCTCCTTTAGTATCGCCAGGTTGAACCGCTGGTCCGCCTGCACCATGGGCGACTCGGACGCCGGCACGAAGTCGACGGCCATCGTCTCATACCCATTGGGGGAATTCTGCGCCGCGACCTCCGCCATGAACATTGGATCGGCTTCCTCCTCCTCGTAGCTTGGCTCCAAAAAACTCAGGGATTGGCCCGCCGCAAAGCGAGCTTAGGAATGGAGGTCTGTGGCGCCGACCGTCGCCGTGATTTCTGCGCGGTGCTCCGGCGTCAGCATCTTGTAGTACATGATCTTGCGGCGCACCATGGCTTTCCGGCGAACTAGGGGACGCTTGATGCAGGCTAGGGGATCGAAAGGTGGGGGAATGGGCTGGAGATTAGGTGTGGTTTTAGGGTAGTGGCTAGCGTAGGCCGAGCAACGAAGGTTCTGGTGTGAATAGTGGTTTCGGTGACGACCGGTCAACCGGTTTTTACTATACATCACTCTTGTCGCGTTCGCGTTGTAGCCCGCCACGCTGGACCCTCCATGTCGCTTACCGGATGTAATGCGCTTCATCTTGCGTTTCCGCTCGCTTGTGGGACCACAGTTGAGAGCAAACCGACGTCCCTCCCCTTCCCCCGCCTGCGTCATTTATACTACCACTCCCTCTGTTTTATGCGGAGTAAATAAAAACAGAGGGAGTATACTATGGATGAGGATCCCCTGACATGGCCGAACCCATTGAGTAACTGACATGCGGGGCCTAGCAAGCATGGGGTCCGCCAGTAAGTGACCGAAAGGGAGGGTAAGGCAGGGATACCTACGTCAGAGGATCCACTTCCACTACTACTCCCTCTGTCCATTTACTATACAAGGCCTAATGCGTTTTTCGAGGCTAACTTTGACCAAATGTTAGAGTAATATTATATGACATGCAACTTACACAAAGCATACAGTCAAATTCGTATGTGAAAGGAGCTTCCAATGATATAATTTTCACATTATACATCTCATGTACTATTAATCTTGTCAATAGTCAAATGCGGTTTTGAAAAACGCATTAGAGCATGGTTAATAATATAGCCAGTCGATGGCTATAAGGAACTGCCATGTCATCTATAGCCATCATCTATTATATGCACTCATACAGTAGTGTGGGCTATAAGGTTGGCTATTTCCCGCAAAAAAATTATAAGGTTGGCTATTGTATTAGTACTTTTTTCCATCTCCTCTCCATATCTTTCTTCATATTTATTGTATTTAACTAGGAATGCGTATATAGCTAGGCTCTTGCATGAGAGCTCACTCCCCATACTTTTTCACATCTCTCTCCTCCATATAGGCCCTATATAAATGGAAGGAGGGAGTACTACTATGAGCACTGCATACTCTAGTACAGATGTTGTCAGTACTCCACTAGTACTATTAGACAGGGAGCTTAAAAAAGTTACTATTGGACTAGCTATACGTGGCGAAATCCTAGTAGGAAGAGCATGCGCGATAACAAGCACATTCACGTGGTTGAAAACAAATTGGAAACCATCTCGAGTACAAATCTAGGAGTACGTACGAATCTAACAATATTGATTGGGCGTTGTTGAATGTTGATACTTTTTTGATCAAAGTAGAGATACTTTGACTACACATAAAACTTATATGTAAACTAGAAAGGATAGGAGTGAGTATATTGTACGTTCAAAAACGAAACGAACATTGAATACCCTTTATATATGATTTGTGGATGCTATGATCACTGGTTCAAAATTTTGAATCCGCCTTAGGTATGACACATGCCCCCACTCGTTCTCTCTCGATTTCATCTCGGGGCCCGGAGATCGTTTGAAAGAGGAGTAGGGTGGGT
>NC_041388.1:483776883-483811283 GCF_002162155.2 Triticum dicoccoides
CAGACCAAACCTTTATCCCTTGCACAACACGCAATTGATCTCTGAACATCAATCGATCTCGTCAACATGTGTCGGGGCATGAACCGAATGGGATGTCAAAACTAAGACGCGAAGCGACACATAGTGGAGGCAAAGTGAAACTTTAAACGAACCATTTGTTCGTATGCATGTTGGACAAATTACAAAACATTGGAAATACAAGCATGGTCTAGGCCCACATGCGAATGATACTCGGCGGAATGTTCAAATGAGGCATGCGGGAGGATGGACTCGACCGGAGGCCAACATGATCGATGGAGAAGAGGGTTGGAGAGGAATGATAAATAAGCAAACGCCACATGATTATACTTGAACGACTCAAATAAACAATAAGTTGTCTCACTTGGCCTACATAGTGAAAGGCGTAATGCGCAACGCGGAGCATTGACGCTCGAATATGGTCGGGAAAACAGGGAAACTGACATGTGGGGCACACCTATTGGGACGACGTAGCGCAGACTAGTCCAATGGAGGATCTGGCCCACGACCTCCTCGCCACCGGCAACCGTTCATGTGGGTCGTGGGGGCCAACAACGTGGCGCAGCTCCAGCACCGCCTCTAGACACGGCGACCGCGGTGAGCGACACGCTCATCGTCGCTAGACACAATCGGTTTCAGTGTGCCGAGGGTGGCGTTAGTGCCGTGGCACGACCAACAGTATGTTTGGTTTGTGCCGAAGGTTGCCCCATCAAAGCATTGGGTAGCCAAAATTTTGGTTGAGGTTTTGATTGCACATGATTTGGCCGACATTGGCAAGAAAAATGAACTAGAGTTGACTAGAGTTGATTGGCATGCCAAAAAAATGGCAACCATCCAAACAAAGACCAATCTTTGGGTCATGACCAAAATTTTGGTAAGGTGCACTTTGGACACAATCCAAACACACCCCAACACTCGGCTCATCAAGGATGCATGGGGCGTCGGGACGCGTCCGCAGAGTGGTGTAGCACGACCAACTGCATCCTCAGGACCTGAGACCATGCTGGGTCGTCTTGCTTTTTCAATGACATGCGTCGATCGCATGTGAGCAAAGGGCATATCCAACGTTGCCACGACCGCAGCTGACTATGTCGGATCACAGGTTCTGTCAGAACCCTTAAGGTTCAAACTCTGGGGTGCGCGCGAGGATTTCCCCCTACCGATCCATGTCCTTTTTTTGCTAAGATCTCGTGGACTAACTCGACGAACTCACAACACAAGGGACACACGATTTATACTGGTTCAGGCCACCGTTGTGGTGTAATACCCTACTCCAGTGTGGTGGTGGTGGATTGCCTCTTGGCTGATGATGAACAGTACAGGGGGGAGAACAACCTCTTGAGGAGAGGTGTTCTTGTGCTTGGTGGATGTGATTGTGGGGATGAACTAGTTCTAGTCTAAGATGAGGTTGCCTAGTCTAAGATCAGGTCGCCCTAGCTATGGTGGTCGCTAGTTCTATTTATAGTGGCCCTGGTCCTCCCCCCAAATATTGAGCAGGAAGGGAGCCAACAACGGCCAATTTGAAAGGGGACAGCTAGTACAGCTTATTCTGACAAAAGTGGTCTTCGCCTGCAAAAGGCTCTAGTGGTGACGCCGCCTTGGGCTCCATGGTGACCTCCATCTTGCCGTCCTGCTGGTCTTGGTCTCGTTGCACCGAT
This sequence comes from Triticum dicoccoides, assembly GCF_002162155.2. NCBI lineage: Eukaryota > Viridiplantae > Streptophyta > Magnoliopsida > Poales > Poaceae > Triticum > Triticum dicoccoides. The sequence goes on from NC_041388.1 coordinate 483,778,560, forward strand.
ATGGAAACCTTTGCTTGATGCCTCGGTACTCCGCGCCTGCACTTGCCCCCTTAGCACCAAAGAGGAAACAAGGACGCTATGCGCGCTGGCGCCCGCCTGGTCTCGATCATCACGGCTCACGTCACTAGAACCTCGCGAGGTTTGATGTGCCTTGATCTCTCCGCCCCTCGCGACCCTGCCCGGCGAGGCCGCTCCTAAGGAGGTCTTGCGTCGTCCGCCTCGCGAGGCTTGGCCCCTCGCAAAGGTCTTGAATGCCTTGTTAATGAAGATGGGTCGTACAGGCCTGCTAGCAAAGCCATGCCATGGGCCGCAGGCAGGCAAGTCTGGGGACCCCCGTTGCTGCACCTTCATGACCCCAGCGCTCGTCTTGACGAGCTGCTGGAGCCTGTAGCTGATGAACACTGCACATCACCGATCTTGACAAGGCGCCACTTGCTTGATGCCCTACGTGGCGCAACTGCTTCTTCTTCTTGGGGGTGGCCTCAAGAGGGCGCTCGCCCTGGCTGTCGGGGTCGTCGATTGCTACAGCTTGGAAGGCACGCTCGAGGGAGCACACCGCATCTCTTTCCTCACACCGGACTGTGATGATCCCGCCACTTCCCGGCATCTTGAGGACATTGTAGCCATGATGGGTCACCACCATGAACTTGGCCAGGGCTGGATACCCGAGGATGGCATTGTATGGCAGGCGGATGTAGGCAACGTCGAAGTCGATGAGTTCGGTGCGGTAGTTGTTGTGTTCTTCGAAGGTAACGGGGAGGCGGACCTGCCCGATCGGGGTAGTAGAGCCGTTGGTCACTCCTGAGAAAGGCTTGGTAGGCTGAAGCTGGTCATATGGCACTTGGAGGTTGTCAAACGTGTCGACGGACGGGACATTGAGCCCTGCGCCGCCATCGATGAGGGTTTTGGTAACTTGCACGTTGATGATGACTGGTGAACAAAGCCTTGGGAGGGCGCTTGCAGTAGCTATGCACTTGAGCTGATCTGCCGAACTAAACGTGACGGGGCACTTGGACCATCTGAGCGGGCGTGTGGCATTGAGCTTGGGGAGGACTGCATTCACTTCGCGAGCAAACTATTTGAAGATATGCTGCGAGGGTGGGGCTTGAGCTCCGCGAAACATGCAAGCGCTAGCACGGGGCTCCTGGAAGCCCCCAGCCCCTCGTCTTGATGGTGGTCGTCATTCCTTCTAGGTGGTGGCGGTAGTGGAGGAAGGCCAGCGTTGCCTTGAGGACGATCCTCACGAGCCTGGTCCCTCCAGGCGCCCTCGCGAGGCTGATCCCGCCAGCTATCCTCACCAGGCCGGTCGCACCACTCCTGGCGCGGGCCATGGTCGTCCCAGCATCCGCCACCACGTCCTCCTCCTCGGCCATAGCCCCGGTCGCTGCACTCGGGGCATCGACCGAAGCGTCCTTCTCGAATGGCTCTGAGCTCTTGACAGTCGCTGGTGTTGTGGGTATGCAGGTTATGGAAGGTGCAGAATGGCCGGCTGCTCTTGGATGACTCGGGCTGATCTCTGCCGCGCTTGGTGTCTAGGTCTTGAATGCCTTGTTGATGAAGATGGGCCGTACAGGCTTGTTAGCAAAGCCACGCCGTGGGCCGCAGGCAGGCAAGTCTGGGGACCCCCATTCCCAGAACACCGACAGACTACCCTGGCACACCAAAAACCCTCGTCCCTCATGCGGTCGCGTGGTGCGTTCCCAGCCGGCGCCAGCTGCCTGCATTCATGCCTTCCGTCCGTATGCCGTTGTTAAGAGGCTCGGTGCCCGAGGAACCAACTCCGGCAACTTAATGACGCACCGGGACGCTTGGCCTCACCGGAATGCGCTACTTAAAGCGGCAACGCCCAGCTAACCTCCACAGCATAGCGCATCATCTTCCTACCTGGCACCACATCCGCCATGACCGCAAGGGCGAATGCTCTGCGGGAGAGCTTGTCTTCGGGGATGAAGCTCGATGTCGCCGCCCTCGCTCAAGTTGCCTCTCGCGATGCAATAGCGGCGTAGACGGACGCGGACGCGACCGCACAAGCGGTGGCCACGCTGGCGGCCGACGACAGGAGCACCGTCAGCCACGCGTCCTACTTGCCCCGTCCAACATCCGGCACCGCCGAGGTTGGGGACTCCTCCGAGGATGAGTAGGGCATGGGAAGCGGCAGGGCATGGTGTGCCAACTGGCTGGTCTGTATCCCGTGTTCTACTCTTCCTCACCGTAGACCGCACCTTCACTTCACGGGTCTTGAACCCCGCCCCGTACATACAGATCGCAGATGGAGGACGTCGGTCGCCGCCATAGAATAGGTTTAGCGTTGGGTTTTCTTTATTTTTCTGTCCTATAAAAGTTCGAAATGTAATGAAAATCTGTCGTGTTTGCAATATTGTAGGAGTACTAGCAAGATGCCCGTGCGTTGCACGGAAGATCAAGATCTTGTGGGAGAAAAGGATGAATGAGGGAAGGCCTTATCTACAAATATGGAGAGGAGTGCGGGTAAATTGTCATAATTTCCTTCCTATCCGTTAGATATAGATCGGACGGCCTATATTGCAGGATGACAGGCACACCATCATCACCAACTCTTCTCTTTATTGAACCGAGACAAAGATAACATGCGAAGTAAAATGAACACATAGGGTCTATACATACACAATTTATCTTAGGCACTCCAATAGTACGTCCACTACACATTCACGCATTTCACATCTTTCTACATCTATGGGAACCTACGAAAGGGTTAACGTAAATTGCCTCTCTCTCTCCTCGCCTGATTTTCATGGTGGTGGGCCCCTCCCTCCCCCAATCTACAATCAACAGCTCACACGTTTCACATTACGTTAATTACGTAACTGGGATTACGTAGGTGTAGCATTACTCGTCCTAAAAAACCCAACTAAGCCAACCTCCCAGCATATCACATGGGAAAAGACCCGGCCAAGCCGTTTTAGTCGGGATTACCGGATTACTAGTAGTAGTATCGATGGATTGCCCGAAGCAACAAGTTTTTTTGAGGGGGTGAAGCACCTAGTTTAAAAGGAAAAAAAGGCGGTACACTCAGAGCACCCCTGTCGCGGTCGCATTGCACCCCACGCACGTTCGGTCCTACACACGGCTCATGCAAACGGAACGCGCTTCGGCTTTCCTCTTCACTGACACATGGGACTGCACTTGGAGAAACTCATGTCATAGCCACTGAATACATCGCGAGTGCTACATACTCTGCAAATAAAGAGACAATCATCCTACAGAGCACATCGATTTTTCCCATTATCTTCACAAGCTCTTTCATCTCCTCATTGCTGTCAAGGTCGTTCAGCAGCTGTTGCTTGGCCATGATCAGAGGAACTGCGTCTTTAACCTTCTGCTCTGCATCTTCCTTTTCTGTCGTTCCTTCAGTTACTTGTCCAACACCCCAACCTGCTGGTATTGGGATTCCTCGGCTAACCAAATAATCAGCGTAGTTGCACTCCCCCCACATCAGCAACTTCCCAGAAATACAAATCACATGAATCTTCCCTTTTCTGCACGAATCAAATTGGAAGATCATCAACCAAACTATTAAAAAATCAGCAACTGAAAGTAGCAGAACAATACTTAAACATATTATTACCCCATGATTCGGGCATTTGTAGAAGACTCGGCCAGGGTTGAGGATTGTGGTTGAGAGGCGACAAATGACTCTGCGTGATTTGCAGCAGTGGCACCACACCAACGGCAGCGGGTTGCGATGAGCAACTGGCTGCGGTGCGCGTGCCGGCGGGGGTGTGATGAGACCCACAGGCGATGGTACGGGTGGCGACTTGGCGCATATTTGGTTGTTGCCCGCTGAAGAGTAGGCGGATGAGCAGCCAGCGGACATGGTTGCTGCGGCCAGAGCTTCTGATGCTAGGCAGAGTAAGTAGAGAAGAGGAGAAGCGAACGTTGGATATGTCAGTTTAATTACTTGCAGAGTAGCATAGAACCACATATAGTCATAGTCTAGGTTTGGATTCGAACTAGCTACAGAAGCACGTCTCTCTTTTTTCTAAAACTCAGCAACGTTTCTTTACTGGTACACTAGCTTGTTCTGTACGCCTTCTCAAGTCTTTGATTCCTCCACCTGACATCTGGGACCCACCTGAAGTGCCTCTGTATTTTGCGAAAAAACATGCCCCCCGCTGACAAGTCAGACCCACCAGCTATATTCGCACGCAAGGAAGTGCCTCCTTATTATGCACAAAAAAATGAATACTCCCCCTGCCAGCTGGAACCCAGCATAGTGGTAGGCTGACTTGTTGGCCTACCAAGTTGACGGGGATGGAGGGCTTTGTCAACTTAGTCAATATGAACGATTCTAGCTCCAGTTACCGTACGATGTTCATCCAACGGCCGTAGTGCTTCTTCAACCTCTGGTCTTCTTGCTCCAGCCTCCCAAACCAGTGCCGGTCGTGCCGCGTGCTCCTGCCTCCCGTGGCCGGCTGTGATGCCGCGGAGGCCTCACCGCCCCTACTACTCCCACCGCTATCCAGGGCATCCCTCTACTCACCCACACCTCATGTTATTCTACGGCGACGGCAACCTCACACCGCAGCCGAACCAGTGAACCCTCGTACTCCTCTCCGCGTGGGCATCCACTGCCGCATCTTTCCCGGCTCCGCGTCGTCCCCTTCCTAGGCCTCGCCTTCGTCCACCGCCTTGGTGCTCTCAGTGCGGCGTAGTCAATGTGGTCAACGACCGACTTCCATCGAAAGAGTACTGTACGTGGAGAGGCCGACAGCTGGGTCCACGGCCACAGCCCAGTTTTTTTGTAATTTTCCAAGTAAGTCGCTTTGTCAGGTGTGTTGGGCTGAAAATCTTTCAAGACGAGGAGAGCTTCATTTGGCTGGCCGAGAAAATGGCCTATGAGTAATGAGAAAAGGGTTGTACATTTCTAAAACACATCAAACCGACAATTAGTTCCAAATTTATTTTTTTCATTTTGAGATTTTAAATTGCATTGATTTTTATGCGTGGACGATTTGTTGGATTTTATATTGATATAAATTTATTTTTAAAATCAGTTTGAATGTGACTCGAAATTTTGGGATTAAAACAGTTCGGACCGCACCGAAATATGCAAAATTTCATACAATTTTTTAACTGTGGCCACAATATGGGCTCTAATGCTAACAAAAAGAATATGGGCTCCAAAAAAACCTTAAGAATTAGCAAATGGGTTGTAAATTATTAGAAATAATGGCAGATGGGTTGTATGATATTTTCCATAGATTTGAGGCTTTCCTAAAAAAAGGTTGACGCACAAGCTGTGACTGTTGGATGCCCATCCAACGGCTGTCGTGCTTTTTCAATCTCTGCTCTTCCTGCTCCAGCCGCTCAAACAAGCGCCGACGGGACTGCCTGCTCCCTCCTCCCCGCGGCCAGCTGTGCTGCCGCGCAGGCCTCACCGCTCCACCATATTCCCATCGCTGGCCTAGCCATCCCTCTACTCACCCACACCTGTTGTTATTCTCCGACGATAGCAGACAAACCAGTAAACCCTCGTATAGTCGTACTCCCCTCTGTGTGGGAAACAACTGCCGAGTCTTCCCCGCCTCTGTGTCGTTCCCTTCCTAGGCCTCGCCGTCGTCCACCGCCCTGGTGCTCTTGGCGCGGCCTGGTCAACGTGGTCAACGACCGACATGCATTTGAAGTGGACTGTACATGGAGAGTTTGACAACTGGGTGCATCACCACACACAAGGAAATGCGTCCTTTTTATGCGCAAAATAATGATTCCTCCACCTGACATCTGGGACCCACCGAAAGGGCCTCTGTATTTCGTGAAAACAACATTACCGCCGCTGGCAGGTCGGACCCACCAGCTATATCTTCGCATGCAAGGAAGTGCCTCCTTATTATGCACACAAAATGAATACTCCGCCTGCTAGCTGGGACCCACAATAGTGGGAGGCTGACTTGTGGGCCAACTAAGTTGACGGGGACAAAGGGCTTTGTCAACTTAGTCAATATGAATGATTCTAGCTCTAGTGACCGTACGATGTCCATCCAACGGCCGTAGTGCTTCTTCAACCTCTGGTCTTCTTGCTCCAGCCACCCAAAGCAGCACCGGTTGTGCCTCGTGCTCCTGCCTCCCGTGGCCGGCTGCGATGCTGCGTAGGCCTCACCGCCCCCTACTACTCCCACTGCTGGCCAGGCCATCACTCTACTCACCCACACCCCCTGTTATTCTGTGGCGACGATAGCCTCACACCGCAGCGAACCAGTGAACCCTCATACTCCTCTACGCGTGGGCATCCACCTCCGCATCTTCCTCGGCTCCGCATCGCCCCCTTCCTAGGCCTCACTGTTGTCCACCGCCCTGGTGCTCTTGGCACGGTGTGGTCAACGTGGTCAAGGAACGGCTTCCATTGGATGTGGACTGTACGTGGAGAGGCTGACAGCTGGGTCCATGGCCGCATCAAGGAAGTGCCTCCTTATTACATGCAAAATAATTATTCCTCCACCTGACAGCGGGGACGCACTAGGCGGGCCACCATATTTTGTGAAAAAATATTTCCCCTGACTGCTGGGACCCACCAGCTACATCTTCGCACGCAAGGAAGTGCATCCGGGCAAAAAAATGATTTGCCCCCTGACTGCTGGGACCCACCAGCTACATCTTCGCATGCAAGGAAGTGCGTGACATTCGGGACCCACCTGGTCGAAGCGTATGTAGTGTTGTCATTCTGGTTGCAAACGTGTACGTACATACTGGTCGATGTAGAGGCACGCACGTGTCGTAGTAGAGGCGCGCACGTAGCATGTACACGTACGTACAACGGCCAGTGTGCAAGAAAGAAAATACGGCCACGTACGTACATACGGGCAGGGTCTCGAACGCCTACTCGCGCATATGTACGGCCAGGGCTCATGTACATGGCTGGGTCGGAACGGAGAAACTGCGTCATCATCGTGTTCATGGGGAGCCAACCGGCTGGACCGGAACGGAATGCATCGTCATGTTCATCGGGAGGGCTTGGATGGAACAACTGATGGAAACGAGGCCTGGTGTACCGCAGAACGGAGGAAACGGCCTTGTGTTCGACCGGCCATATTCGAAATGGGATCCTGTTCATTGGGAGGGGTCTGGCGTACCGCAAAACGGAGGAGACGGACCTCCTACGGTCGAAACGGGGTCCTGTTGATCGGGAGGGGTGTGGCGTACTGCAAAACGGAGGAAACAGACTTGTGTTGGAGCGCTACGGTCGAAACGGGTGTCCTGTTCATCGGGAGGGGTGTGGCGTACCACAAAACGGGACTCCATGGGATACTGTTCATCTCCACCATCGACCCCCTCCAGGCTCCACGGGCTACTGTTCATCCACCGTCGACCTCCTCCAGCCTCCACATGCGACTGTTCATCCACGGGCTCCTGTTCATCCAGCCTCCACCGCGCGCTACTCCACCGGCTACTGTTCAACCAGCCCTCTCCACGGGCTCCTATTCAACCACCCCTCCACGGGCTACTGTTCATCCAGCCCTCCACCTTCTACTGTTCATCCAGCCCTCCACGGGGTCCTATTCATCCAGCCCCAACCTGCTCGATCGATCGGGGTCCTGTTCATCCAGAGGCAACACCATGGGGTCCTGTTCATCCACCCCTACCGAGAACAGTTCATCCAAACCCCCCAACAACGCTCATTGTTCATCCAGAGGCGGCATCGATCGGCTTCAGTTAGCAGCAGTAGCGAAGGAATCGCTCGATCAGGTTCAGTTAACAGCCATCGATCGATCGCTCGGGTTCAGTAACACGTAGCCTGCAGTGCAATCGCTCGGGTTCAGTAGGTGAACACCTCGGTTGGGTTCAGTTAGAGCCCAATGCCTCGCACACACGTGCGTGCGTGTACGAGAGAAACGCGCATCGCTCGGCCCCGACAACCCACCGTAACCAGGAACACCCCAATATTTTCTATCATGATTTTTGTCATAGAAGTAGGAGCCCACCACATCTATGATGATACCGGGTTTTGTCACAATTATTATCATAGAAGTGTCATAAGTATGACAGAAAAAAATTTGTTCGGCCCAAAATGTCATGAATGTGTCTTTTTTTGTAGTGCGATGATGCCACTTCTGCTTTGCATGATACTTATGATGAAACAACTTCTATGTTTGATAATACTGTGCCACTAGGTGAATTTCTTGATGAACAACTTACTAGGGCTAGAGAGAATGAAATTATTGAAACTGATAATATTGATGAAAGTGATGATGAAGATTCTCCCCCTAGATATGAATTTCTCGTTGTGCCTGAGGGTTATGTTATGGATGAAGAAACTGCTAGAGACTTTTTAGCTTGCAATGATAGATATGATCTTAAGAAACTGTTAGCTAAGCTGGAAGAAAAACCCTTGAATGCTAGAATGAAACATGACCCTGCTTTTGCTACTTCACCTATCTGTATCTCTGATAAGGATTACGATTTCGCTGTCGATCCTGAGTTAATAACTTTGGTTGAGTCTGATCCTTTTTATGGCTGTGAATCTGAAACTGTTGTGGCACATTGATACGTCCATTTTGCATCATGCTTTTATATCGATATTTATTGCATTATGGGCTGTTATTACACACTATGTCACAATACTTATGCCTATTCTCTCTTATTTTACAAGGTTTACACGAAGAGGGAGAATGCCGGTAGCTGGAATTCTAGGCTGGAAAAGGAGCAAATATTGGAGACCTATTCTGCACAACTCCAAAACTCCTGAAACTCCACGGAAGTCAGTTTCAGAATATACAAAAAATATTGGGCGAACGAAGCACCAGAGGGGGGCCACCCACCATCCACGAGGGTGGGGGCGCGCCCCCTGCCTCGTGGGCCCCCTGGCAGGCCTCCGATGCCCATATTTGGCTATATGAAGTCTTTTGCCCTGGAAAAAATCATAAGCAAGCTCACGGGACGAAACTCCGCCGCCACGAGGCGGAACCTTGGTGGAACCAATCTAGGGCTCTGGCAGAGCTGTTCTGCCAGGGAAGCATCCCTCCGGGAGGGGGAAATCATCAACATCGTCATCACCATCGATCCTCTCATCGGGAGGGGGTCAATCTCGATCAACATCTTCACGAGCACCATCTCATCTCAAACCCTAGTTCATCTCTTGTATCCAATCTTTGTCCCAAAACCTCAGATTGGTACCTATGGGTTGCTAGTAGTGTTGATTACTCCTTGTAGTTGATGCTAGTTGGTTTATTTGGTGGAAGATCGTATGTTCAGATCCTTTGTGCATATTAATACCCATCTAATTATGAACATGAATATGCTTTGTGAGTAGTTATGTTTGTTCCCGAGGACATGGGAGAAGTATTGCTATAAGTAGTCATGTGAATTTGGTATTCGTTCGATATTTTGATGAGATGTATGTTATCTCTCCTCTAGTGGTGTCATGTGAACGTTGACTACATGACACTTCACCATTGTTTGGGCCTAGGGGAAGGCATTGGGAAGTAATAAGTAGATGATGGGTTGCTAGAGTGACAGAAGCTTAAACCCTAGTTTATGTGTTGCTTCGTAAGGGGTTGATTTGGATCCATATGTTTCATGCTATGGTTAGGTTTACCTTAATACTTCTTTGGTAGTTGCGGATGCTTGCAAGAGGGGTTAATCATAAGTGGATGCTTGTCCAAGGAAGGGAAGTACCCAAGCACCGGTCCACCCACATATCAAATTATCAAAGTACCGAACGTGAATCATATGAGTGTGATGAAAACTAGCTTGACGGTAATTCCCATGTGTCCTCGGGAGCGTTTTCCTTTATATAAGAGTTTGTCCAGGCTTGTCCTTTGCTACAAAAAGGATTGGGCCATCTTGCTGCACCTTATTAACCTTTATTACTTCTTGCCCGTTACAAATTACTTTATCACAAAACTATCTGTGACCGATAATTTCAGTGCTTGCAGAGAATATCTTACTGAAAACTGCTTATCATTTCCTTCTGCTCCTCGTTGGGTTCGACACTCTTACTTATCAAAAGGACTATGATAGACCCCCTATACTTGTGGGTCATCACACATCTTACTAAATTAAATGATATAGCCACTCTGTTCACTAATGATGAGAAAAATCGCTATTACTTTATCCTTAAGTTGTTTCCGTTCTCATTAAAGGGTGATGCTAAAATATGGTTTAATTTTCTTGATCCTGGTTGTGTGAGTAGTCCCTAGGATATGGTTTATTACTTCTCTGCTAAATATTTCCCCGCTCATAAGAAACAAGCTGCCTTAAGGGAAATATATAATTTTGTGCAAATTGAAGAAGAGAGTCTCCCACAAGCTTGGGGAGGCTTCTCCGATTACTTAATAATTTGCCTGATCATCCTCTCAAGAAAAATGAAATACTTGATATCTTTTATAGTGGACTAACCGATGCTTCCAGAGACCACCTGGAAAGTTGTGCTGGTTGTGTTTTTAGGGAAAGAACTGTTGAGCAAGCTGAATTGCTATTGAATAATATGTTGAGTAATGAAAATGATTGGACACTTCCTGAACCAACTCCTAAGCCAACTCCGAAGAAAATGGGTATTCTATTTCTCAGTCCTGAAGATATGAAAGAGGCAAATAAATCTATGAAAGAAAAAGGTATTAAAGCTGAAGATGTTAGGAATTTTGCACCTATTGAAGAAATTCATGGTCTTGATAACCCGACAGAGGTAGTAAAGGCAAATTCTCTCTATAGATTCGATTAAGGTGATATTCCTCGATATAAGTCTACTAGCCAATGCTTGGATGAGTTTGATAATTTTATGGTTAAACAAGAAGACTTCAATGCTTATGTTAGTAGACAATTGAAACATAATGCTTATATGATTGAACACTTGAGTGATTATATGTCTAGAGTTAAAGGTGAACTTAAACTTATTAGTAAACATGCTTCTATGGTTACCACTCAAGTAGAACAAGTGCTTAAGGCTCAGAATGATTTGCTCAATGAATTAAATGATAAGAAAAATGATAATGCTGTTAGAGTTATGACTAGAGGGTGTAAAATGAATCAGGAACCTTTGTATCCTGAGGGCCACCCTAAGAGAATTGAGCTAGATTCTCAGAGAACTAATGTTGATGCACCTAGTTCTTCTAAGAAGAAGAAAAAGAAAAACGATAGGACTTTGCATGCTCCTAGTGAACCTGTTGTTGACATACCTGAGAATCCTAATGATATTTCTATTTCTGATGCTAAAACACAATCTGGTAATGAACATGAACCTAGTGATAATGTTAATGATGATGTTCTTGTTGATGCTCAACCTGGCAATAACAATGATGTAGAGATTGAACGTGTTGTTGATCTTGATAACCCACAATCAAAGAATCAACGTTATGATAAGAGAGAATTTGTTGTTAGGAAGCATGGTAAAGAAAGAGAACCATGGGTTAGAAACCCATGCCTTTTCCTCCTAAACCATCCAAGAAAAAGGACGATGACGATTTCGAGCGCTTTGCTGAAATGATTAGACCTATCTTTTTGCGTATGCGTTTGATTGATATGCTTAAAATGAATCCTTATGCTAAGTATATGAAAGATATTGTTACAAATAAAACAAAGATACCCGAAGTTGAAATTTCCACCATGCTTGCTAATTATACTTTTAAGGGTGGAATACCAAAGAAACTTGGAGATCCAGGAGTACCAACTATACCATGCTCCATTAAAAGAAACTATGTTAAAACAGCTTTATGTGATCTTGGAGCCGGCGTTAGTGTTATGCCTCTCTCTTTATATCATAGACTTGATTTGAATAAGTTGACACCTACTGAAATATCTTTGCAAATGGCTGATAAATCAACTGCTATACCTGCCGGTATTTGTGAGGATGTGCTTGTTGTATTTGCAAACGTTACTATTTTAACAGACTTTGTTATTCTTGATATTCCCGAGGACGATAGTATGTCTATTATTCTTGGTAGACCCTTTTTGAATACTGCAGGGGCTGTTATTGATTGCAACAAAGGCAATGTCACTTTTCATGTTAATGGTAATGAGCATATGGTACACTTTTCGAGGAAACAACCTCAAGTCCACAGTATCAATTCCATTGGAAAAATTCCAATGAATTAGTATTGGAGGTTTTGAATTTCCTCTTCCTACTGTCAAGAAGAAATATGATATTCTTATTGTTAGGGACATGCATATCCCCACTGAGGTAACCTAGTGTCATTCAAAAATTCTCCGGTTTCATGTTATTCGAAAAGAGTTTGTTAACAAGACTTGATCAACCTTGTTAGTGGATTCCTTTTGATGAGCATGAGATGGATGAAGTTAGAAAGCACAACTCTCTGTACCCTCCTTTTACTCTCTGTTATGTAGATTAAAGAAAGCAAAAATAATATTTTCTCTCTGTTTTCTGAATTTCCTTGCATTAAAAAATACCCCCAAAATAAAAGTTCTCCAAATGTCCTGAAAATTTTATATGATTTTTTCTAGAATATTTAAGAATTATTAGCACTAAGAACACACCAGGGGGACCCACCACCTGGCCACGAGGGTCTAGGGCGCGTCCACCCCCCGGGGCGCGCCCCCTGCCTCGTGGACCCCATGTGGGCCCCCTCCACTTATTCTTGCACCCACACACTTCGTCTTCCTCTAGAAAAAATCCTCCACCAGCTCAAACCCGAGTTCTAGCTCATCTTGCTGCCATTTTTTATCTCCTTTCTCAAAGCTCCATTCACAAAATTGCTTTGGGGGATTGTTCTTCGGTATGTGACTCCTCCAATGGTCCAATTAGTTTGTGTTCTAGTGCTTTATTTATTGCAAATTTTTGCTACTTAGGGACCCTGTTCTTGAGCTTGCATGTCAAATTTATGTGGTCAAAAGTAGTTTTAATGCATGATATGGCCTCTAGGCACTTGTAGGAGTAGTTGCTATCAATATTGTTGAGTTTGGTTCACTTTTATTTTGAGTTACTAAAATTTTTAGAATTTTTTCAGAGGAAGAAATATGTTTAGGAAAATGTACCAAGGCGGGTCCTCAAGGAAGCAAGCACTTAGGCTCGCGATACGTGAGCCGGACTATGAACTACCAAGAGAAGCTCAAGTGCGGCCTTGTGAATGGCCGTCAGAAGATTTTATGGTCCGGGCAGGCATCAAGGATGAATTTGACGCATATGTGCATAACGCTGATCTTGAGAGCTTCGTGTCAGATAAGTGCCGGCAATACCTCTATCTAACTGATTCATTTGTGAGAAGGTTTAAATTTACATCCTCGCGCAATTCTCACACTGTTTTATTTGATCTTTATGATAAATCATATATCATGGACCTAGAAGATTTTAATACTGCTTGTAAACTCCTGCACTGGGGCAATGTTAGTGAACCTCGCAAATTTGAATATAAAGACTTTCTTGCTAGTATTACTGTGGGAAATCTAGGGAAATCACACAAGCTACCATAGGGAGCATTCATTTTCCTTCTATACATTATTTTGCTCTCTTCGTGGGTAGATGGATTAACAGTAAAGATGAGGCTTGTCCCATGTGCGTTGCAGATCTTAGTGTCCTCAAGAGTGCGGTGTTAGGTGATAAACAATATAACTTGGGGGCTATTGTTGCACGCAGGTTGCATCTTAATAGTTTAAGTGGAGACTTGTTTGGTGGAATTTATGCAACTCGTGTAGCTAATTTTCTTGAGATACCCATACATGAGAATGATATTGAATTGACTACTGCTTATCTACATTATAATGCTATGGTTCGTCATCAATTTGTTGATAGGACTGAACAGTTCCTGCAATACTGACTAATCTTTGACAAACATCACACTGTCCATGTTGCTCTCCCTGCTCCTGCTTTCTTTGACTTTCAGACAAAAGGGAGATATGTTATAACCAGGGAGGAGGCGAATGAGTATGAGAGGAGGATGGAGGCAGCTCACCTCCAAGCTGCAGCTCGTGAGGCAATAGCCGCTGCATCTCAGTACGACCCCAGTTACAACTTCGGATATCCGCCAGGCCAGCCGTGGCCATAGACCAACTTAGGCCAAAAGCCTAAGCTTGGGAGAGTACGTATTCCTCACCGACATTACATTCATGTTCACACACTCATTTCAGTTGTCGGTGCTCATACTTTTTCATTGTATCATCCATGCAAGTTCATTTTCTTTTCCAGCATTCTTCTTGTGTGTTCAAAAAACCTTAAGAAAAACACACACAAAATTAGTTGTAGCTTTTAGCTAGTTTACTTTCCATGCTTGTAGTAGTAGTAATTAAAAGAAAACCCAAAAATATTTCTCGTTCTTCTTTTGCTTGTTGGGAGCTTTTCCGTGTAAATAGTTTTGTTTCTTTTCTTTGGGGGTCGAGGGGAGAAGACCATGATGAAAATGTTGAGTGGCTCTCATATGAATTATTGTTGATCTAACAGAGAGCCCATATTACCTTGTCTTCTCCCTTGTATTAAATGCTTACAGATTCCAGCTTATTCCAATGCACGTGCACTATTATTATTATCCACACTGTTTGGTCGTGCAAGTGAAAGGCAATAATGACGATATATGATGGACTGATCGAGATGAGAGAAGCTAGTATGAACTCGACCTATCTTGTTTTTGTAAATATGATTAGTTCATCGTTCCTGATTCAGCCTATTATGAATGAAACATGTTTGCAATGACAATTAGATATTATAGTTGCTCATGCCATGCTTAATTAGCTAGGGGTTTATAATGGTTTACCTTGCGTGCCAACATGCTATTAAAATGGTTGTGATGTGGTATGATAGGGTGGTATCCTCCTTTGAACGATTTGAGTGGCTTGACTTGGCACATGTTCACACATGTAGTTGAAACAAAATCAACATAGCCTCCACGATATTTATGTTCATGGTGAATTATATCCTACTCATGCTTGCACTCAGTGTTGATTAATTTTAATGCATGTTCATGACTGTTGTTGCTCTCTAGCTGGTCGCTTCCCAGTCTCTTTCTAGCATTCACTTGTACTAAGCAGGAATACTGCTTGTGCATCCACTTCCATAAACCCCAAAGTTATTTCATATGAGTCCACCATACCTTCCTATATGCGGTATCTACCTACCGTTCTAAGTAAATTTGTATGTGCCAAACTCTAAACCTTCAAATGAAATTCTGTTTTGTATGCTCGAATAGCTCATGTATCAACTAGGGATGTCTGTATCTTCCATGCTAGGTGGGTTATTCTCACGAGGAGTGGACTCTGCTCCTCACTCACGAGAAAATGGCCGGTAACCGGGATACCCAGTCCCATGCTCAAACCAAATCAAAATAATTGCAAACAAAACTCCCCCAGGACTGTTGTTAGTTGGAGGCACCCGTTGTTTCGGACAAGCCATGGATTGATGTTTGTTGGTGGTAGGGGGAGTATAAACTTTACCATTCTGTTTGGGAACCGCCTATAATGTGTGTAGCATGGAAGATATCGAGATCTCTCAGTTGTTATGTTGACAATGAAAGTATACCACTCAAAATATTATTCATCTCTATTTCAAAATCGAGCTCTGGCACCTCTACAAATCGCTGCTTCCCTCTGCGAAGGGCCTATCTATTTACTTTTATATTGAGTCATCGTCCTCTTATTAAAGAGCACCAGTTGGAGAGCACCGCTATCATTTGCATGCATTATATTAGTTTACGTTGAGTATGACTGTGACTGGATCTCTTTTGCCATGAATTACAATGTTTAGTCAGTCCTTGATCTTCAGAGGTGCTCTGCATTTATGTTTTGCGGTCTCAGAAAGGGCTAGCGACATACCATCTTGTTTTGAGAAAGTGTTGTCATCCGAGATTTATTACTATTGCTCGCTAGTTGATTATGCCATTGATATGAGTAAACATGAGACCTAAAAGTTATTGTGAATATGGTTAGTTCATAATCTTTGCCGAAAACTTGAATGCTGGCTCTACATATTTACAACAACAAGATCAAACAGAGTTTGTAAAAGTTTTTCTTTATCACTTGCAGTTTGTCAACTGAATTGCTTGAGGACAAGCAAAGGTTTAAGCTTGGGGGAGTTGATACGTCTCCATCGTATCTAATTTTCCAAACACTTTTGACCTTGTTTTGGACTCTAACTTGCATGATTTGAATGGAACTAACCCGGACTGACGTTGTTTTCAGCAGAATTGCCATGGTGTTATTTTTGTGCAGAAATAAAAGTTCTCGGAATGACCTGAAACTTCACGGAGAATATTTTTGGAATATATAAAAAATACTGGCTCACCGCCGTGCGTCATCATCAACCTTCCTCCATCACCAATTTTGTGATGCTCACCGTCGTGCGTGAGTAATTCCATCATAGGCTTGCTGGATGGTGATGGGTTGGATGAGATTTATCATGTAATCGAGTTAGTTTTGTTAGGGTTTGATCCCTAGTATCCATTATGTTCTGAGATTGATGTTGCTATGACTTTGCTATGCTAAATGCTTGTCACTAGGGCCCGAGTGCCATGATTTCAGATCTGAACCTATTATGTTTTCATGAATATATGTGAGTTCTTGATCCTATCTTGCAAGTCAATAGTCACCTACTATGTTTTATGATCTGGTAACCCCGAAGTGACAATAACCGGGACCACTCTCAGTGATGACTATAGTTTGAGGAGTTCATGTATTCACCAAGTGTTAATGCTTTGTTCCAGTACTCTATTAAAAGGAGGCCTTAATATCCCTTAGTTTCTAATAGGACCCTGCTGCCACAGGAGGGTAGGACAAAAGATGTCATGCAAGTTCTTTTCCATAAGCACGTATGACTATATTCGGAATACATGCCTACATTACATTGATGAACTGGAGCTAGTTCTGTGTCACCCTATGTTATAACTGTTGCATGAGGAATCACATCCAACATAATTATCCATCACCGATCCAATGCCTACGAGCTTTTCACATATTGATCTTTGCTTAGTTACTTTTCCGTTGTTGCTGTTGCAATCACTACAAAACCAATACTGTTACTTTTGCCACCGTTTTCGTTACTTCCATATTACTTTGCTACTAAATACTTTGTTGTAGATATTAAGTCTTTCAGGTGTGGTTGAATTGACAACTCAACTGTTAATACTTGAGAATATTCTTTGGCTTCCCTTGTGTCGAATCAATAAATTTGGGTTGAATACTCTACCCTCGAAAACTTTTGCGATCCCCTATACTTGTGTGTTATCAAGTGATATGTCTAGATCACTAGAGATAGTGATAACACCATTGGGCCCGGGCATTTTGAGCTTCATATACCCGTAATGAGGTATAGTTTGAAAGCGTGTGAATGCATCTCGCCCTAACAGGGCACGATATCCGCTGTTAAAAGGAGCCACCTGGAAGATTATCTCTTCGGACCTATAGTTTTCTAGTGTGCCGAATACCACATCCAGCTTAATTTTTTCCGAGCATCTTGCTTCCTTGTTGGGAATGATTCCCCTAAAGGATGTATTGCTCTGCTCAATGCGACTCCTGTCCATTTGCAGTTTATTGAGCATGTCCTCGTAGATGAGGTTCAGTCCGCTGCCACCGTCCATTAGCACTTTAGTGAGCCGAAAACCGTCCACAATTGGGTTGAGGACCAGAGCAGCTGGTGCCCGGACTGAGCGGGATCTTGGTTCATCATTGGCATTAAAAGTAATTGCCGTATCATTCCAAGGGTTTATTGCTGCTACATGGAAGACTTCGGCAAGGTCGCGAAGCGCCCGTTTGCGCCAATTATTTGATGAGAAGGTCTCAAAGACTGTGAGTACTTCGGGATCGTGTTTCAAAGAGTACTTTTCTGGTGTAGTATTGGTGAGGATACCCGCACCGCTCTTGGCCACCTGCCGGAGTATCCAACATGCCCGTAGGCAGTGAGTTGGTTCGGTATTCGGCATCGTATGTATTTGACAGGGCCTGTCGAGCCATTCTTCAAAGACAATTCTGTGTCCCGTAAAGGGCTTGAATTTCTTATCGATGGGATGATGATTAGGTGTCCCGTGAGGGTGCACCCTTTTTGCCCATCCCGGAGATGGCTTAAAGGTCTGCGGTTCCCAGCGGGCTGTCTGAGTTTTCCAGGCGCTTTCCATTGCGCAGTACTTCTGTACTATGCGTGCCAAATCTGCGAAGTGCAGGACACGACGGCGATTGAGGGCATTAAGGATTCCCTCGTCTGTACAGTTGTTGTGAAATACTGAAATTGCGTCTTCGTCATGGCAGTCCTTTATCTTGTTTTTAACAAGGAGGAATCTAGCCCAAAAGTGATGGACTGTTTCTCGAGGCTGCTGTCGCACATACATTAGGTCGCAGTAGCACACATGCCCGTGCGTTGCAACAGGGTGACAAAATTACATACCTCTAGCTTAATATAAGAATGGATCAAGACCCTCACATGAACGTATTCTCTACTTCAACATGGCACCCTTTAATTAGAGCTGAACCAGTATATTCTGTTGTATTGGCACGTGCCCATAATTTCTTTCAATTATAGTTAACCTGCATATTCTTTTTTATTGGCACATGGAAGCTATCACCGTTAATAATTTATAGTGTCTCTTAATTTGAACAAGCTAACTTAGCTCGATGTGCCAGATACGGAGCAGGCCCAGTATGTGAGTGATCGAACTCACGACCTCAAAAACCCGACCACATGTTCCTAGCCACTCAAACAAATGCGTCTTGTTAACCAATGGTCAATGTGAACATTAAAGAACATAATGCAACGTCAACTTCAAAACATTTTTTTTGAACTTTTCAGAACTGATATCTATGAACTGCCAAATATACTTGGCAACGCGAACAATTTTCCAAATTACGAACATTTTTTTGAAATTTCCATACATTTAAAAAACACGATTTTTTTTAGCGGAACATTTCTTGACATTCACAAACATTTCTTAAAAGCATGGAGAGTTTATAAAGTAAGATATTTTTTAATTTGTTTACAATTTTAGGAAATGGGAACATATTTTGAACACACAGAAGAAATTTAGAAAATGTGTCTTTTAATGCAAACATTATTTTCAACCTTTTCAATATATCACAAAAAAGAATATTTTTCTAATTTGTAACATTTTAAAATCTTCCACAAATTCGAAAAAACTAAACATTTTCCAAAAAACAGGAATAATTTTTAAAATTCAGAAAAAATCAGAATAATAAAAGAAATTAGAATGAACACCATTTTGGAATTCGTAACATGAACTACCGAATATACTTGGCAACATGAACATTTTTTTTTGAAAATTCCATAGATTTTAAGACAAAGCAAGAAAAAAATTGAACCGAACATTTTCTGAAATTCACATAAATTTCTTAAAAACACGAACCTTTATAAAAAATACGAACATTTTTTAATTTGTGAACAATTTTTTAAAATTAGGTTATGTTTTGAAAATTCAGAAGAATTTTAGAAAATGTGTTTCTTTAATGCCAACATTACTTTCAATTTTTGCACATATCGCTAAAACAAAATATTTTTCGAATTTGGAACATTTATCAAATGTTTTTTAATCTTTATTTTTTTGGAAAATAACAACATTTTTTTGGAAAAATGGGAATATTTTTCAAATTTTGAAAAATTATTGGCATGACAAAAAAACCCAAACCTTTTTTAGAACAGGAACACATTTTTAATTCGTAACTTTTTACGAAATTTTAAATAAAAATTGAAATTGTAAACATTTGTTGAAAATTTTGAATTTCAGAAGAAAAGTAAAAAATAGACTTAGAATGTGAAAAAATAAAAAAGAAACAGGAACTACAAAGAGAAAGAAACAGAAAAATAAAAATTGAAACAGAACACGAGCAAAAATGGGCCGCCGAGTCTTGGGCGCCCTGTGCGTAACTGAAACTATTTGTCACATTGTGCGAGAAATATGATTTTTTATTGCTGCATGGGCAGGGAAAACTGGGATGACTTTACTGGGCCAGAGCATGCGCGGCCCATGCATGTAATTCTACAGAAATCGTTTTTCCTTTGCTAACAGACGACGACAAAAGTTTAGTACCACCTCAGATAGAAAAAAATCGATGGTGAACGGATGAAAAAAATGGGAGAAACACCCCTTAGTTTATTAGTAGGTATAGATATGTCCGAAGAGCCGGAGTTGCTTGGAGAATATTGCTTGTGGTGGGTGGGCGGGTTCAAATTCGCATCTTGACCCACCGCGAAGTCTGGAGTTTGAAGAATTTCCGAGGTTACCAGCCCAGGATCCGGAGTGTCTTGGGAATTCTCGGGCTTAACGCCTGATTTTGTGTTCGGAGGACAGGGAGTGTCCTCTCCAGGGCGGGTATCCGGTTCTCTGGGTTCGTAAATCCAAACATAGTTGGTTCCCAATGTAGGAGAGGAGTAATTGTCAGCCTGTTCCTCCACAACCGCCACCTGATGGGTGACCGGTGGAGATTTAATTTCTCTTCGATCGAGTTTAAGCCCGATCCGATCATAGTCAGTTGAGACTCCCAGGGCGGCGATGCAATCTAGCAGTTTGTTCAAAGACGATAGATCTGCCGGGTCCATCTTGTCAGAATATTCGGCGACTTGGGGGTTGCCTTTGGCTTAATGGCCGGACGGGCACCCACAGTGAAGTCGCCGAGCCGGAGGGTTTGCCCTGGAATTAGGGTTCCTTCGGAAGTGATACTGTCATTGATGACAAGGCGAGCCATCGGTCCTTCAGTTGACGCTATAGAGGAACTCTCAATGAAAGAGCCAATGTCGGTGTCAAAACCGGCAGATCTCGGGTAGGGGGTCCCGAACTATGCGTCTAAGGATCAATGGTAACAGGAGACAGGGGACATGATGTTTACCCAGGTTCGGGCCCTCTTGATGGAGGTAATACCCTACATCCTGCTTGATTGACTTTGATGAGTATATGGGTTACAAGAGTTGATCTACCACGAGATCATGATGGCTAAACCCTAGATGTCTAGCCTATGTGATTATGATTGCCTTCTACGGAACAAACCCTTCGGTTTATATAGACACCGGAGGGGGCTAGGGTTGTACAGAGTCGGTTTACAGAGAAAGGAATATTCATATCCGCACACAAGCTTGCCTTCCATGCAAAGGAGAGTCCCACCCAGATACGGGAGAAAGTCTTCTATCTTGTATCTTCACGACCCATTAGTCCGGCCCATGTTGCATAGCCCGGACGCCCGAGGACCCCGTAATTCAGGACTCCCTCACCCCCTTCCCCCTCAAACCCTAGCTCGCGGCCGCCGGTGCCGCCAACCCTTGCTGGTCTGCCCGTTCCTCCTATCTTAGATAATAAAGTTCAGGTTACCCAGCGATTCCCATACCGTCACCCCACTCCCCTGAGTTTTTAGATGAGGCCTGTCGTGTCCCTACCCGCCAGATTCACATCCCCTGCTCTAGAACGTCGCAGTCTAAGCTCGACCACGTATCCCGGGGAGCCAGATGAGCGTTCGGACAAGAAGAGGTTTATCATGGCCTCTCCAGCATACGTTGGCGAGGTGGCCGCCGTTCGCCCCGACCTGTCGATCCCGGAGCAACACGTCGCCGCGGAAGCCGGCGAAGACGTTGACTACGTTGCCATGTCGAGGGCTTCATGTCAGCAGGCTAGTTACTGTATCTCGGGAAAGCTGGCTACAACATCAAGCTCGTCCACATTGGCGTCTTTACGCGGGCCATGTCACAGGTTAAGTGGTCCATCCCCAACCCCTCTGGTTCAACCGATGTCGATCTCTTCGACGGCCCTGCCGTTGATCTCCTCCGCCAAGCGGTCAAGGATTTGCGAGCTTTATACACCATCGAGCATATTTATCATTTAGGAAGGACACGTTCTACGGCGGCGGCTTGGGATCCTCAATTTCCTAGTCAGATCTCATCGACCATGACCACAACCACGACCACGATGAGGGCACCTGTGACGCCCGGATATTTAAGCTACAGTAACCACACACTAATGGTGCCATGTCATCGCGATTAATTTTCTAAACCTCACCTTGATCCAAACCGAACTCGAATTCAAATTCAAATGCAAGTCAAATTATTAAATTTTCAAATAATAAAATAAAAATGTAGGCTGGGTTGAGAATATTCCCTAACTATTTCTCATAAATTATCCAACATTTTATGAATTAATAAAATGACCCTCACCTATTTAAAACAGAGTTAGTAACAATAAAATTTACTGTTTCAATTTAGATAATTATCCAACCATTTGAAAATAAGTTGAAATTTGTGTTCTACTTTAAAATGTTTCCTAGTAAATTTGTGCTAAGTGGAACATTTGACAAAGTTCATTTGATAGCTAATATAAATAGAAAACCGTAGAGAAAATAGAAAACTGAAAATAAGAAGTTAAAAGGCCTATTCTACTGGGCACTATGGCCCAACTAGCAAACTGGCCGGCCTAGCCCACCTCGCTCCATCCCCTCCTCACGCTACAGAGGAAAGGGGAGGGCGTGGCGGCCATCTGCCGGCCATGGCCGCGCCAGGTCGTGCGTGGCGCCATCCCCGACCTCCCCGACGCCTACAAGGCCCCGCCGACGCCGCCGAAACCCTAGCTCCCTCGCAATCCTCCCCTTTCCTCCCCCGCGCCCCTAGCTCTCTTTCCTGCGCCCACCCGAGCTCATCGTCGTTGCTGCCCCGTCGCGGCCACCGAGCTCCGCGCCCCCGGCGAACATTCCCACTGGCTCCGTTGCATTCCTCCACGTCGTCTTCGTCGACCACGAACATGGGTTGGTATGGAGATGCACCAGACCGCCGGATTGGTTGTCGTCTTCCCCGTCGGCTGCCGCACAACTTCGTCATCGATTCGTCGTCCTCAAGGCATCCCCGAGCCCACTGACTTGCCCTACAGGCCCGATGTGAGCTACTCTCTCGATCCCTGCCTTTTCCCCGTGCTCGTACTCACTGCTAGCCCCGATTTCGTTCGCTAGCTGCCGCCCTCTGTTGCCACCGCCGTGCCCGAGCTCGTCCATGGCCGTGTCGTGATGCACATGTCCTGCTCAAGGCCGCGAGTCCGTCGTCCCAACGTTGAGTTGTGCCCCGCGCACGGGTAGCCATGCCCTGTGCCTCACGTCGTGCCCGCGCTAGTACGACCGCACTCGCCTCCCGCCTCTGTTCTTTCCCCTGCGCACGCTCCACCACTTCCGCCGTCTCCCGCTGCTGCTCAGCCACTGCGCCGCTGCTTGCCGTCGCCGGCGCCCCCACACTATCCGCGCGCGCATGACGCCTCGCCTGGCTGCCTGCGTCCGCGCGCCACGCGCCGCCCACCTCTGCCTGCTGGTCGCCGCGGCCGTGGCCCACCCTCCCGTGCCCAGGCGCGCGACCGCTGCCTGCCTTGCGCCAACGCCGCTCGCGGCCGAGCCTCCGCGTGCGCTCGCGTGCGCGTGTCCTTGCCCGAGCCGCTGCTGCTTCATGCGTCTGTTTGCTACCGCTCCTCCTACCTGCTGCCGCTCTAGCTTGCCGTCGCTGGTTGCGTGCTGCTCCTGCTGCTTGCCGCGTACTGTTGCTGCGCTACTCCTGCTACTTGCTGCTCGCGAGCCGCTGCTGCTCCTCACTACTATTGCTACTAGTTGCTGCTCAATTGCCGTTGACTGCTCCTGCTCTGAACGTACTGCTGCTACTGAATGCTACTGTATCAATGGCTAGCTTTGCGAATATTATGCTGACTAACCCCCTTGACAGCCTCTAATCAGAGGGTAAACAACTACTAATAGGCTAAGAAAAATTATGAGTAGAAAGTATACTTGACAAACTTCATTTTATCCCATTGGACCAAATCCTTTCGATGAACGGATTAAATCGTATGAAAATCACAAAAGGCTATCTTCTGTTAACAAAGAACATAATTAACCCCTAGTTGTGTGTGTGCGTGTGTGTTCTGTGTTTGTGAGGCCGGCCCCATGTTCAATTAGTTTAGGGTTAATTAGTATTTAGGTTAGCTACTAGCAGATGACATGTGGACCCCATTAATTAGGTTAGTATTTATTTATTTGTTTAGGTATAGCCTATGACATGTGGGATCCACTTCTATTATTCATGTGTTGACCAGTTAAATGTTGACTGGTTCAACCCAGCCCCACTGGCCCCGCTGTCATACATTGTGGCTAGAATAGTGCTAGGTGGCAAAGTATTTCACCGTTTATAATTCGAGTTAAATAAATTCTAGAAATTTTTTAAACTTTAAAAATTCATATAAAATTAACCGTAACTCGGATGAAAATACTTTGAACATGAAAGTTACTCAGATCGACGAGATGAATCCATATACGTAGTCCGTTCGTCCGTCACACATCTCTAGCATAACAAACATGCAACAATACCTCTCCGATTTGTCTGTCCGAAAACGTCAAACACCGAGAATACTTTCCCGGATGTTTTCCCCCTTTGCCAGTAGCACCTACTACTACGTTAGGTCACCTCTAGAACCGCGTAATGCCATGTTACACTTTGTGATGCTTTGACTGCTTTGTTATTTATTGTGTTCCTCCTCCGTTACTTCTTTCCGGTAGACCTCGAGACTGCCGGCGAACCCCAGTTCAACTACGGTGTTGATGACCCCTCCTTCTTGCCAGAGCAATCAGGCAATCCCCCCTTGATCATCAGATATCGCCTACTCTTCTCTATACTGCTTGCATTAGAGTAGTGTAGCATGTTACTGTTTTCCGTTAATCCTATCCTGATGCATAGCCTGTCCTTGCTACTACTGTTGTTACCTTTACCTGCAATCCTAATGCTTAGTATAGGATGCTAGTTTGCCATCAGTAGCCCTACATTCTTGTCCGTCTGACATGCTATACTATCGGGCCGTGATCACTCGGGAGGTGGTCACGGGTATATACTTATATACATAATATATGATACTTGTGGTGACTAAAGACGGGTCCGCTCATAGGAGTACCCGCAAGTGATTCACGGATTGGGTCCGAAAGGACGTTTGTCCCGACGGCCCTCTAAGTGGATCTTTGTGGCGGAGCGACAGGGTAGGTTGAGACCACCTAGGAGAGAGGTGGGCCTGGCCCTGGTCGGCGTTCGCGGTTATTTCAAGATAACACGTTTAACGAGATCTTGGTATTTGATCTGAGTCTGGCCACTGGTCTATACGCACTAACCATCTACGCGGGGACAGTTATGGGCACTCGACGTCGTGGTATCAGCCGAAGCCTTCGTGACGTTAGCGACTGAGCGGCGCACGCCAAATTGGACTATAACGCCTGCTAGGCTAGGTCTGTTTCTGGCCGCCCTCGCAACGTGCAGGTGTACAATGGGCGATGGGCCCAGACGCGTGCGCCATAGGATTTAGACCGGCGTGCTGACCTCTAGGTTGTGCCTAGGTAGGGCTGCGACGTGTTGATCTTCCGAGGCCGGGCATGACCCAGGAAAGTGTGTCCGGCCAAATAGGATCGAGCGTGTTGGGTTATGTGGTGCACCCCTGCATGGAATTTAATCTATTCGAATAGCCGTGATCTTCGGTAACAGGACGACTTGGAGTTGTACCTTGACCTTATGACAACTAGAACCGGATACTTAATAAAATGCACCTTTCCAAGTGCCAGATACAACCGGTGGTCGCTCTCTCACAGGGCGACGAGGGGAGGATTATCGGTTAGGATTATGCTATGCGATGTTACTTGGTGAACTTACCATCTACTCTCTTCTTCTACTGCAAGATGGAGGTTACCAGAAGCGTAGTCTTCGAAAGGACTAGCTATGCCCCTCTTATTCTGGCATTCTACAGTTCAGTCCACATATGTTACCCCCTTTTCCATTTGATACCAATGCATACATATGTAGTGTAGCTTCTTGCTTGCGAGTACTTTGGATGAGTACTCACAGTTGCTTTGCTCCCTCTTTTCCCCCTTTCTATACCCGTTTGTTGCGACCAGAGGATGGAGCCCAGGAGTCAGACGCCATTGTCGATGACGACCACTACTACTTGGGAGGTGCCTACTACTACGTGCAGCCCGCTGACGACGACCAGGAGTAGTTTGGGAGGATCCCAGACAGGAGGCCTGCGCCTCTTTCGATTTGTATCCCACTTTGTGCTAGCCTTCTTAAAGCAAACTTGTTTAACTTATGTCTGTACTCAGATATTGTTGATTCCGCTGACTCGTCTATGATCGAGCTCTTGTATTCGAGCCCTCGAGGCCCCTGGCTTGTAATATGATGCTTGTATGACTTATTTTTATTTGTAGAATTGTGTTGTACTATCTTCCCGTGAGTCCCTGATCTTGATCGTACACGTTTGCGTGTATGTTTAGTGTACGGTTGAATTGGGGGTGTCACAAGTTGGTATCAGAGTCGACTGCCTGTAGGGATCCCCCTTCCACGCTCCTTGGCCGAAGTCGAGTCTAGTCATTGAAGAACTTTTACTAACATGGTTGTGTGGCTTACGGGCCCACGTCGCCATTGGGTGGTATTAGGATCTTTCACTCCTTGTCTATACTCTGGGACTCTAATCTCTCTTCTATTCAGGTTAAATGAATTTTGCTAAATCTAACATTAGGATCTTGTTATCACTTTCACCCGGAGAGCCCCTTATTACTGATGATCGTCTGCTTGCATTATGGATGCTTTCCATATGTCTGGCAATATTCGTCAGTATCCTTAGACACCGTCATTTTTGATACTATTGATTCAACATGAGTGCGAATGCACGCAATCATGAGTTGATCCTTTCAAATTATCTTTCTGGCTCCGACGTCATTTTTGAACATGAGCTTGTTCTCGACCAATCTGTTTGCCGTCAATTGTACCCTTAGGTCTATTGAACTTATCCACCCTTGATCAGAGCGTCTGCTTCTGATCCTTCTATTTGGAAATCATAATTCCTTTGATATCTAAGCATCGAATCATTCAGGTGTTCTATAATCTGATGCCCTTGCATCCTTTCTTCAACTGATTGTGTGCCGATGCTCACATCAGCTCCGCTATGGACCGTCAGATCCTTTATGGGATTATTATTCGACAGTGCCCTCCTTATTCAATAACCTCGTGAGCCTTTCCTCTGATACATAATGCTTTTGGTAAATTGTATCCTCTGTTTTATCAACCATGCTCTGTTTTCGAGCTGGTGGTATTTACGATTGAAGCTTGTGGTATATGTTTCCATGATACCCTGATAGGTTGAACCTATGCCTTTCTTAATCTGTGTGAACCCGAAAGTTTTCACGGGTCATACTCCTCTGGTAATTCACCAGGTAGGTTTTGACACTAAAATCATTTTTATCTAGAGCAGTGAATGAAAGGTTATGCATTGGAGAAGTGGGAGTCGACCTTGAACTTTGTCTTCATGCCCATGGACACGATGTAGATCTTATCATTAAATCTTCTCTTAAATTAATTTTTTCCCTTGGTATAAGTTCTTATATCTGGGATCCGGCCTTTTGCAATCGTGGTTTCGACCATATGTTCTTCTTTGACCCCATTTCACGGGCAAGTTTAAGCACTTGTCTTCTGTGGATCAATACACTAGTCCAACCTTTACTTTGATCTTCCGTCGAGTATTACACCATGGTACCTCGATAATATCAAGTACTACATAACCTCTTATGAGTTCCTCATCAAGTACTACATTCTCACTGATTCCAATTTTTCACGGGCTCTGAGTTATTAAACACTCAAAAACCGATAACTGAACCGAGTCCACACTACGGTTCAACAACTATTATAAATCTTCTTTGCTTACGAGTTTGTACCTGATCACATCCTTCCTACCCTATTTGGCTATATCATTATTGTGATGATTTTAACTGTGCTACCTGGTCCTTATTCCCGGAGCACAACTTTCGATGATGAGCTAAGCTTACGTCGATCTGCCTCATCATACCACTTTGCCTTAAACAACGAGCTTGGTTTCGAGTTTGTGTCATACCCTTGGGTTCAATAACCTTTCGCTTCCTCATTCCTTTGGCTTGATGTCATCGCCGACCGATTACATCTTCATGAAATCTCTCAACAATTGTGTCGTGATCATCATCGGCATTCTGAGCTCTTACAGGATGTCAATTGAGTTCATTATGAGAAATACCATCCTTGCCCTCGATGATCTGTGTTATCATCGACCACTTTATTGACTTCCCTCCAACACAAACTTATTCGTGTTTTGTGTTATACTTTGAGATCCTGGCTATCCAGCAGTTATTCTTCTTTACCTTGGAGTATTACTATCTTATATGTCAAGAAGGTCGTGAGAATTGCTCCACCTCTTTAGAATTATTGGTATGGTGATACTTCTCGCCATCACCATTCTTTCTTGGTTCCCGTGTTGATTCTAGCTGGGATACCAACAGATGAATGGTGCTGCTAGGATTCTGCACTTCTAGCAACCATATTGCTTTGAAGTTAATGGTCGACATTTCATTCTTAGACCATTTGTTATCGAATCACCATTCTAACATTGTTTATGCAACCAAGCCCATATTATGGGTGCGCTTTTCAACCAATATTTAATTGTGTATGTTTTCCTCGAACCTACATCATTATACCAATTGATCTGACAAATGTATCTCCTTGTTCACATAATTGTGGACATCCATGTTTTGTTAATCTCGATGAATTGTCGCTAAGTCCATCAGCCACCTCCTCATCTTCTCCTTGGTTTAATGCTGAACTCTGGTTTCGGAACTTGCTTCCATGGTTCATTTCTTAAGGATCTTAAAATGTCATCTCGCCAATTTGTGTTGCACTTTTTCTTCTCATGCATCTTGAGTCTGAGGTATCCTAACACCAATCAAATCTGAATCTCGGTCAGATATGATGGTTGGGACATACTTTCAAGAGTTATAACATCTTTATATGACCCGGTAAGGTGATATCGTGCCTAGCACACCTGGCTGGAGGCCCTATTGTTATATATTCCTTTTTAGCAAGGTTATCCATTCTTCCATGAGGAAATTGTAAGACCTATTCTATAAGTTGTTTCCGATGGATCCTCTGTATCCAAAGTCCGACCTTTGCTTGAAGACCATGTCAAAGCTATCTCAAAGCATGTTTGTGGTACTCCAATTTTCAACAAAGAACATTTGAAGCCCAATGCTAAATATTCCTTGCTCAATTATCCAAACACCGTTGTATGGGTAATGTCATGAAATTTCTCTCACCTTACCTAAAAAGTTTTCTACATTATATCCTGTCATGGATATCATGCTCTGCTTGTCCTTGGAAAGGATATACCCTTGAAATATGTGTTTAAACACATTTTCCTTTCCATTGTTCTGTTTAAACCTGGTAATCACTTTTCCTTTCCATTGGTTTGTTTAAACCCTCTTGTGATCTATATGATCTAAGCAGTAATATTCTCCTGCTTATGTAAACACCTAGGTGTACAACTCTATCAGCAAGACCCTGTTACTATTGTTGATGACATTACGGTAGCCGCTGATGGACGAGAACTTTGCCTATTGGTCCGCCTTGTTCAACAAGCAGGAAAATGGTTCTCTTCGTCCCTTGTCCTTGGTACTGACATTGTTGCCGACATAACTGATAGGCTACACTTTGACATGTCTTGCTATCATGACCGTGCAAGATGTCAATGCCCTTCCTACTTTTAACCACATGGTGGGCCCATAACCCACAGTTCCACGGGATCGAAACCTGACTCTCCGGTACACCCACTGTTTCCAAAGTTATTCCTCACGCGTGGCCTTGTATGCAATTCACGAGCCACCCTTCTAGAGATGGTCTATTCTGGTATCAGACACAATACTTATTCCCGTCGCTTTGAACCCTTTCACACTCTATTTCAGGCAATGAACGATTGCCTATCCGCTTGAAATTTCTTATTGCACCTTCTTACCTTGCTCTCGATGACTTTCTGGAATTTCAACTTGAGAGATGCCTTTATACCTCGTTCACTGTGATAGCCCCATGTACCTAACATGTGTTGAGCTCTGTCCTTCCCGAGTCTCCCCCCTTATCTTTTCCATAAGTACGATGGAGATCCCGAAGAAAGGATGTCGGCTACATCATGATGAACGAAAGCGGAGAAATGAAGACACCAATGAAAGGGATTAACTTCGTTGAGAAGATCAGTTAGGATATCGTAACCAGATCTCCCCCCCCCCCCTTACTATACCTCTTAAATCTCGGGACGAGATTTCTTGTAGTGGAGGAGAATTGTGACGCTCAGATATTTAAGCTACAGTAACCACACACTAATGGTGGAATGTCATAGCGATTAATTTTCTAAACCTCACCTTGATCCAAACCGAACTCGAATTCAAATTCAAATGCAAGTCAAATTATTAAATTTTCAAATAATAAAATAAAAATGTAGGCTTGGTTGAGAATATTCCCTAACTATTTCTCATAAATTATCCAACATTTTATGAATTAATAAAATGACCCTCACCTGTTTAAAACAGAGTTAGTAACAATAAAATTTACTGTTTCAATTTAGATAATTATCCAACCTTTTGAAAATAAGTTGTAACTTTGTGTGCTGCTTTAAAATGTTTCCTAGTAAATTTGTGCTAAGTGGCACATTTGACAAAGTTCATTTGATAGCTAAAATAAATAGAAAACCGTAGAGAAAATAGAAAACTGAAAATAAGAAGTTAAAAGGCCTATTCTACTGGGCACTATGGCCCAACTAGCAAACTGGCCGGCCTAGCCCACCTCGCTCCATCCCCTCCTCACGCTAAAGAGGAAAGGGGAGGGCGTGGCGGCCATCTGCCGGCCATGGCCATGCCAGGTCGTGCGTGGCGCCATCCCCGACCTCCCTGACGCCTACAAGGCCCCGCCGACGCCGCCGAAACCCTAGCCCCCTCGCAATCCTCCCCCCTTCCTCCCTCGCGCCCCTCGCTCTCTTTCCTGCGCCCACCCGAGCTCAACATCGTTGCCGCCCCGTCACCGCCGCGGCCACCGAGCTCCGCGCCCCCGGCGAACATTCCCATTGGCTCCGTTGCATTCCTCCACGTCTTCTTCGTCGACCACGAACACGGGTTGGTATGGAGATGCACCAGACCGCCGGATTGGTTGTCGTCTTCCCCGTCGGCTGCCGCACAACCTCGTCATCGATTCGTCGTCCTCAAGGCATCCCCGAGCCCACTGACTTGCCCTACAGCCCCGATGTGAGCTACTCTCTCGATCCCCGCCTTTTCCCCGTGCTCGTACTCACCGCTAGCCCCGATTTCGTTCGCTAGCTGCCGCCCTCTGTTGCCACCGCCGTCCCCGAGCTCGTCCATGGCCGTGTCGTGATGCACATGTCCTGCTCAAGGCCGCGAGTCCGTCGTCCCAACGTTGAGTTGTGCCCCGCGCACGCGTAGCCACGCCCTGTGCCCGCGCTAGTACGACCGCACTCGCCTCCCGCCTCTGTTCTTTCCCCTGCGCACGCCCCACCACTTCCGCCGTCTCCCGCTGTTGCTCAGCCACTGCGCCGCTGCTTGCCGTCGCCGGCGCGCCCCACACTATCTGCGCACGCATGACGCCTCGCCTGGCTGCCTGCGTCCGCGCGCCACGCGCCGCCCACCTCTGCCTGCTGGTCGCCGCGGCCGCGGCCCACCCTCCCCGCGCACCGCTTCCTAGCCGCGCCCAGGCGCGCGACCGCTGCCTGCCTTGCGCCAACGCCGCTCGCGGCCGCGCCTCCGCGTGCGCGTGGCCTTGCCCGAGCCGCTGCTGCTTCATGCGTCTGTTTGCTGCCGCTCCTCCTACGGTCCTACCTGCTTCCGCTCTAGCTTGTCGTCGCTGGTTGCGTGCTGCTCCTGTTGCTTGCCGCGTACTGTTGCTGCGCTACTCCTGCTACTTGCTGCTCGCGAGCCGCTGCTGCTCCTCACTACTATTGCTACTAGCTGCTGCTCAATTGCCGTTGACTGCTGCTGCTCTGAACGTACTGCTGCTGCTGAATGCTACTGTATCAATGGCTAGCTTTGCGAATATTACGCTGACTAACCCCTTGACAGCCTCTAATCAGCGGGTAAACAACTACTAATAGGCCAAGAAAAATTATGAGTAGAAAGTATACTTGACAAACTTCATTTTATCCCATTGGACCAAATCCTTTCGATGAACGGATTAAATCGTATGAAAA
Source organism: Triticum dicoccoides (assembly GCF_002162155.2). Classification (NCBI taxonomy): domain Eukaryota; kingdom Viridiplantae; phylum Streptophyta; class Magnoliopsida; order Poales; family Poaceae; genus Triticum; species Triticum dicoccoides. The sequence goes on from NC_041388.1 coordinate 483,810,485, forward strand.
TCACAAAAGGCTATCTTCTGTTAACAAAGAACATAATTAACCCCTAGTTGTGTGTGTGCGTGTGTGTTCTGTGTTTGTGAGGCCGGCCCCATGTTTAATTAGTTTAGGGTTAATTAGTATTTAGGTTAGCTACTAGCAGATGACATGTGGACCCTATTAATTAGGTTAGTATTTATTTATTTGTTCAGGTATAGCCTATGACATGTGGGATCCACTTCTACTATTCATGTATTGACCAGTCAAATATTGACTGGCAACCCAGCCCCACTGGCCCCGCTGTCATACATTGTGGCTAGAATAGTGCTAGGTGGCAAAGTATTTCACTGTTTATAATTCGAGTTAAATAAATTCTAGAAATTTTTTAAACTTTGAAAATTCATATAAAATTAACCGTAACTCGGATGAAAATACTTTGAACATGAAAGTTACTCAGATCGACGAGACGAATCCGTATACGCAATTCGTTCGTCCGCCACACATCCCTAGCATAGCGAACGTGCAACAATACCCTTCCGATTCGTTTGTTCGAAAACGTCAAACACCGGGAATACTTTCCCGGATGTTTCCCCCCTTTGCCAGTAGCACCTACTACTACGTTAGGTCATCTCTAGCACCGCGTAATGCCATGTTACACTTTGTGATGCTTTGACTGCTTTGTTATTTATTGTGTTCCCCCTCCGTTACTTGTTTCCGGTAGACCTCGAGACTGCCGGCGAACCCCAGTTCGACTACGGTGTTGATGACCCCTCCTTCTTGCCAGAGCAACCAAGCAAGCCCCCCCCCCCCTTGATCACCAGAT